>NC_025999.2:42499360-42565915 GCF_000442705.2 Elaeis guineensis
TTACCTGTGTCATGCTCAAATCTATACGAATTATGCTTGCAATAGCAGCATACCATGATTATGAGATTTGGCAAATGGATGTGAAGACCGCCTTCCTTAATGGTTATCTTGAGGAAGAGGTTTACATGTCTCAGCCAGAAGGGTTTGTCTCAAAAGGAAGAGAAAATCAGGTATGCAAGCTTAAAAAATCTGTTTATGGATTAAAACAGGCCTTGAAGAGTTGGAACATCTGATTTGATGTTACAGTCAAAGAGTTTGGCTTTATCAAAAATGTGGATGAACTTTGTGTATACAAGAAGACTAGTGGGAGTACTATTATCTTCTTAGTTTTATATGTAGATGACATACTTCTTATTGGGAATGATATCCCAATGTTACAATCAGTCAAGACATGGCTATCAAGTAAGTTTTCCATGAAGGATTTGGGTGAAGCATCCTATATACTAGGTATAAAGATCTATAGGGATAGATCTAAGAGGATGTTAGGCTTGTCCAAATTTAGGTACATAGACTTAGTGCTAAAGAGGTTTAGTATGGATGAAAGTAAAAGAGGTTATTTACCCATGAGTCAAGGCATACATCTCTTTAAAAGGATGTCTCCTAAAACATCGGAAGAGAGAAATAGAATGAGTTCTATTCCCTATGCTTCGACAGTAGGGTCGATCATGTATGCTATGCTATGTACTAGGCCTGATGTTGCCTATGCCTTAGGCATAGTCAGTAGATTTCAGGCTGATCTAGGAGAAGATCATTGAAAAGCAGTAAAAAATATTCTTAAGTACCTAAGAAGGACTAAAGATATTTTTCTAGTATATGGAGAATCTGATTTAAAACTAGAAAGTTATTCTGACTCTAGTTTCCAATCAGACCCTGATGATAGCAAGTCCACTTCAAGGTATGTATTTACTCTTAATGGTGGAGCTGTTAGTTGGAAAAGTTTCAAGTAGCAAACTGTAGCTGACTCAACTACTGAGGCAGAATATATAGCTGCAAGTGAAGCCACCAAGGAAGCTGTCTGGATGAAGAAGTTCATCACTGAGTTGGGTGTCATTCCTGAGATTAAGAATCCAGTACCACTTTACTGTGATAATATTGGAGCAGTTGCTTAAGCAAAGGAACCAAGGTCTCATCATAAATCCAAGCATATTCTAAGATATTTTTATCTCGTTCGTGAAATAATCGAAAGAGAAGATATTTTCATTAAAGAAATAGAAATAAAGAATAACATAGCAGACCCATTCATTAAGGCTCACCACAGTAGCAGTTCGATCGCCATCTCGATTGTATGGAGATAAAATATAAGGACGATTGGCTTTAGTGCAAGTAGGAGATTGAAAGGAATATGCCCTACAAACCAATTAAAATTTGTATTTTGATGGGTTTTCTTTGTAATCTTCCAGACTTATGTATTGACTCTTTAAATAATAAAAGATAATTTTCATCATATGCTGCATCTTACTTTAGTAATGATTATGATAAACTCTATAAATCAGAAAAATGGGTATAGGGTTATGATGAGATCATACCTATGAGACCTAAAATCTTAAAAATCTTAATTTAGAATATTCCTAGTCATAGGAGCATTGAGTAAGGGATCAATATTTCGGATAGATTAAGCACTTTCTATGTATGCTCGATGTAGAGGGCGACAGATCACATATGCCACTTGTGTGAGATACTAATACAAAGAAGTGAGTGCTAATTAGAAAATGAGTTCACTGAATTGATCCAACTTAAGAAACATCTTATAAAATTTACTTACCTATCAAGAGATATTTTTTTATAGTGGGAGTTGTGCATGTAATCTTTTGACCTGAGACTACCATAGAACCTTGTATATATGAATCTATATTTTTTGATTCATACTCATCATGACTTAGTCATGTATGGGGTATTCTAGATATTGTAAAATGTGTATGGAGATTGTGAGTAGGTCAACATGGAATCAATCACTCTTGGTAAGAGGAAATCGCATCCTACTTGTTCTGATCGATTGATGATTCAGGAAGCCTTTGATCAAAGTAGAATAAAAATTAAAAAGAGTTTTTAATATTTTATTAATTGAATCATCATATAAGATTAAGAGAAATATGAGTATGATATTAGATTTGACATCATTCCATATCCAGAGTCATATTCGGGGTGCAGAGAGATTGCAGGATCAAATTGCATGTTAACTTTCCACTGAAGGATATTTTTGATATTTTTATCAAAAATTTTATATCTTTTAGGTAGACATGATATGTTGCTAGACGTCAATCTTGTCTTATGAGTTTGATCGAATTAAAGAGTTTAATTCAATCATCAATTAGAAAGAGTTCTAATTGCTGAAATCAGGTTAGCTTGATTGGATCTAGATCGGTAATATTAAATTTTAATCAAATCAAATCGACTTAAACTCAAATTTATTGCTGGCTAGATATGGAACCCAATGGGTCATACACAAAGGGTATTGATCAGGGGTCTAATTGGATTAGATCATGTCTGCAAAATTGACATGCTAGCACATGTTGCAAAAAACTAGTTTCTTGTTTCGAATCGGGTTTAAAATTGATTCCTGATTGGGATAATTAAAGCCAAATTAATTCAAATAAATTTTGGGTTTGAGTTGTATCAGCCCTTGTCTACATGTGCCAAAAATTTGGAGCCAGGAAACTAAGTTTCTATGAGTCAAGAATTTTTCTTGTGCGTGGGTGCAGTTTTTGTGTGCAGAAACAACTTTTGCATCCTATGAGATGGGATGCCTCATCCTTAAGCTTATCCTATGTTTCATAATAAAATAAATTTTTAGATATTTATAACTTTATTTTAAGCATATTAATTTTTTTTAAAATTAAAATTACTTCTGGTTTAATCATGAAAATTCATTGAAGTTGGAAATCCTGTCAGCCTGATCCATGTGCCTGACCAAGAGTCCAACTTGTGAAGAACTCTAACCCATTTGTCTTGCCACTTCTTAATCTAAATTTTGTTCCATAATATTCTCATATTAGTGCCTTGATTTTTGGCCATTGGATAGACAAAATTACATTGATGGGTAGTAGAAAAAAATTATGCCATGGGAAGCTGCGCGATGCATCAGAGAATCATCGAGAAAAATATTTTGAAGAGTCCTTCTGCATGAAGCATCTCTTGGATTTTTTTTCGATGATTGTCACATGTCAAAAACTTTTAGATGGGCATGAGAATTCATCAGGAGGTGTGATATTTTTTGATGGATGCAAGATGGCATGTGGAAGGGGCGCAAAAAATTCTCGAAGGCAACCCATCGCTAAGTATTTAAAGGGGGTGAGCCGGGGGATTGGATTCATTCAGATTTCTAATTTCTCCTTTCTTTCTAACATTCTTTCCCTATTATCCAATTAGTCTCTTCCTTCTCTTTTTAGGACAAGTTCAAAAATAGAAAGGACAAGTCTAATTTTAGGACAAGAGTCTAGGAAGAGAATTAAGGAAGACAAGCAGAAAAGAAAGGTAGGGATAAGAAGGCTAGGAGAAGAGGAAGAGGGTCTTGAGGTCTTGGTATTCAAAAAAATTATCAGAGTGAGAATTTTGGAGGAAGAATCATCTCAAAGAGTTGGGGTCCTGATCATAGCCCTGTGTGGATCACCGTGGAGGGCAAACATTTGGGCGCCTAGTGGAGGTTCTGTCAAAATTTGGATTAAGCACTGCAGGTATTCTTCTATAACTTAAATTTAATCTTAAATTTATATTATATATAATAGTTAATCATCAAAAAGATACTGGTTTAAGAGTTTAATATTTAAGATTTCTTTATTAAAATTTTGAAATCCATTATGTTTCTACTGTGCATGCCCACCCTAAAACCCTAGAAAACCTTGACGAGGATAATTCATGAGATGGATTTGAAAGGTTGAAATATAATGTGGTCAACTTAATTAGGATTGACAGTTAAACTCTAAGTCACCTTGAGTATTTGGGTTAAAGGGATGAATTATACAGTAACCATACGTCAGTAGGTTCTAGAATGTTTCTTTACAACTCTTCGACCCATCCGGTCGTCGGGTCATCATTGCTAGATGGTTACATCAATTGGTATAGAAAATTATTCCTATACTATTAGCTTAAGTTTGAACCTATGGGATTACACACATTAAAAGATTTGGTCAGATTTGATGGCTAAAGAGTCCAATTGGATTGTGACTCTGGTAAAGAGTCCTACTTGGACTAGGACTCTATGGGAGAGTCCCACTGGGATTGGAACTCCACTATTTATAAAAAATTACTTAATAATTAGATTATTAATTAACTCAATTTGATTGAATAAAGAGCTTTGAATAATTCTAATTGAATTAGATTCAGTTGACTCAGATTGGGATTGATATGATCAAACCCGATTACAAAAAAAATTTGATCCTGATTCGATCAGGGTCTAGACTCGACTAATTTCTAATTGGATTAAAAATTTGATGAGATATTTAGATTTATAATTAGATTAAGTTTATTTCTATTTATAATTTTAATCCAAATTTGATTTGAATTAGAATTGAATTAGAAATAAAGAGTCCAAGTCAGACTAGGACTCTATCCTTATCTTTTGCATAACATCTGGATCCATGCCAATTTCTCCATGCATAATTGGATTTGGGTTGTGATTTTTGGCATCATGAGAGAGGATCCAATAAGGGTGGTTGGCTATAGCTGATGAGTCATAATATTATCTCTTCCCTAATTTGAATGCGATCCGAATTAGAGATAAGATGCAGACTAGGAAAGAAATTTTTCATATGTAGTATATTGTTAGAGTTATATTTTTTTTTCTTATTTTTTTTAAGGAATTCTCTAGTATGTGAGACTTTAAATTTTTTTTCACATTCTAATAATTTTTTTAAAATTTTTTGGGATGCCAAAAAGGGTTTTGGCATTGATTCATGGCATCCTTTCTTGGAAAGTCCTAATTCCTAGTCTATAAAAAGGGGACACCTCTCTTGGACATCCCATGATCAATTTTCTTGTAGATTTTTTATTTTTAGAGCCTCTTCTCCTATTCCTCTCTTCCTCTTCTAAATCTTCTATCACTTTGGAGTATCCAAGATGCTTGTAGAAGAAGGAAGAGGTCAGCTGTCGAAATTGTTCGCAGACTAGCATCTCCGAGCCCCTGATCTATGCCAGTCTTTGCATGGATTTTCCTATAAAGGCCAGATGACTTTGTGTGGCTATGAGTAATCTAAGGAACACCCTCTCCAACCATTGAATTAGAGGAGATCAAGATCAAAATTTGTTTGATAACGATCTCTAACTTATTTTGATTCCTATGGTAGATCTAATAGCTAGATCTTGAATTTCAGCATCGATGAGATCGATGTGATTTTTATTTTCAGATCTAAAGTATATATTTTTCATATCAAAGATCTTGATGTAGTAGTCTAAGATTAGATTTTATACATATGATTAGGATTAAACTGTTTAATCTATTATTTTTGCTGCACAAAAATTTTTAATTGCATGTACTGTACTATCATAAATTTCTTTCAATCAAATGATTTGATTGCCTCATCAAAATGATGGTTCCAACTCCGAGAAATCTGCTTTAATTCATATATGGACCTTTGCAACTTACAGACTCTGTGATCATCATCGTCGAATATAAAATCTATAAGCTACTTCATATAGATATCTTCCTCAAGATATCCATTTAAAAAAATAATTTTCATATCCATCTGTCAGATTTCATATTCATAGTAAGCCGCAGCAGTAAGAAAAGTGCAGATGGATTTCAGTATGGCTATGGATGAAAAAGTTTTCTGATAGTTAATGCCCTCACGCTGACTATAACCTTTAGCTACAAGCCTAGCTTTATAGGTCTCTACCTTACCATCGGCACCTATCTTCCTTTTGTAGATCCATTTATATCCAATAGGTACGATACCCTCAAGTGGATCCACTAAAGTCTAGACTTGGTTCAAGTGCATCGAGTCAATTTTTGACTTCATAGCATCTAACCATTTTTTGAAATTGATGTCAGACATTGCCTCGTCAAAGGTATTAAGGTCATCACTATGACCCTTACTCCCATAAGAAACATTTCTTTTATTTCCTCCATAAGCATGCCCATCTATCTTTCAAGAGGTCGGGAGACCCAGCTAGATCTATGAGGTGATAGAGGAACATCAATTACTAGCTCATAGATTATGGGTTCCTAAGGATCTATAGCTCTGGGCTCTTTAGAGAATTTTTCTTTGAGCTCCACTAACCTTCCATTATTGCCATCCTGGCTAAACTAATTTTCTAGAAATACGACATTTCATTTCACAATCACATTATGATCTTGTATAAAGTAGAAATAGTATCCCATAGATTCTTTTAGATATCCTATAAAGTGAGCTATAATAGATCTATCCTTTAGCTTATCCGTCATCTGTCTCTTGACATAGGTCGGACATCCCTAAGTCTTGAGATAACCCAGACTCAGCTTCTTACCAAACCATATCTTATATGGTGTGGTAGGAACAGACTTTGATGGAATCCTATTCAATAAGTGAATGACAGTTAACAAGGTATGTCTCCAAAAAAATAAGGATAGATCAGTGAAGCTCATCATGGACTAGACCATATCCAATAGGGTCCTGTTCCTCCTTTCGGATATCCTATTGAGCTAAGGTGTTCCAAGAGGGGTCCACTGAGAGACTATGCTGTTGTCCTTAAGATATCTCAAAAATTTTCAACTAAGATATTCACCTCCTCGATCAGATCGAAGAAACTTAATGGATTTGCCTGTCTACTTTTCTACTTCATGCCTGAATTCTTTGAACTTTTCAAAGGCCTCAGATTCTATTTCATGAGATATATATACCCATACCTAGAGAAATCATCGGTAAAGATAATGAAGTAGGTATAACCACCTCTGATCTACACATCAAATGGTCCACACATGTCGGTGTGCACTAGGGCAAGTAGCTCTGTGGCCCTTTCTTCATGTCCTACAAAGGGCAACTTGACCATCTTTCTTCGAAGGCAAGATTCACAAGCTGGATACGGCTCTAGATTAAGAGAGCCAAGGATCTCTGGTTAATTTCATCTCTCGGTCTCTTTTGGCCTCCAGTACTTACTATTTACTTGTTTAGGTTTACATTCGTATCAATATGCAAGTGATAAAGACTGTCAATTAAAAGACCTCATGCAATCATTTTATTTTGCAAATAAATAGAACAAAAGTCTTTATTGAAATAAATTTTAAAACCTTCATGTGCTAGCACAGACATGAAAATTAAATTCTGATTAGCTATAGGAATATAATAACAGTCTTTCAAATCTAATCTAACACTAGATGATAATCGAAGAGGGTAAGTGCCAACAGTCTCTACAGTAATCTTTGCTCTATTGCTGATTCGAAGAATCATGTCACCTTCCCTCAACCTCCTACTTTTTATCAGACCCTGTATTGAGGTACATACATGAGCACTCGAGTCAGAGTCTAATACCCAACTAGAAGTAGAAGAAACCATAAGATTAGATTCAATTATGAGCATATCTTTAGAAGGCTTATCATCCTTTTTGTTCTTTAGGCTTTTTGATATTTAGGATAGTTCCTTCTCTAGTGGCCTTCAGCATGACAGTGGAAATATTTTTTCTTTGCCTCAGCCACTTTTGGACCATCCTTCTTCGGCTTGCTCTCTTTCTTCTGCTTTTTCATAGATTTAACCTTCTTCCATCCAGTAGACTTTCTCTAGAAAGAAGAAGTTTACTCCATAGTGAGAATACTGCCCCTTGAACTCTTCAAGGTACCCTCTGTAGTGACCAACATGTTGATGAGTTCGAGAATAGTATAGTCAACTTTATTCATATGAAAGTTCATAATGAATTGACTATATGAACTGGTAAGAGATCGAAGGATCAGATCCATCTGCAATTCTTTTTGCATTTCTAGCCCGAGCTTCCCAAGCTCCTCAATATCCTTGATCACTGTCATACAGTGCTCATGGACAAACTGCCCTTCATGCATCTTCAGATTAAAGAGTCTTTTAGACACTTCAAAGTGTGCAGTACGGCTCTGCTCACCATATAACTCTTGTAGGAGAGTGATCATGGCTCAGGCAGTGAGCATATGCTTGTGCTGGCTTTGCAACTCATTTGACATGGACGCCAGCATATATCATTTGACTCGACTATCTTCATCCGTCCACTTCTCAAAAGCAGCTCTTTGCTCAGCAGTAGGATGATTTGGTAGCACTATGAGATCTTGATCGAGAACATGGCTTAATTTTTTTGAGGTCCAGATAATTTTGAGATTTTTGAGCCAGTCTTTATAATTGATACCGATCAAACGATTGGTTTCAAGGATGCGGCTTGAGGGTTTGAGATTGACATTGTGGTTTAACTGCGAGAGTAGAGATTCCAGTTAGACTTTTATGATTAATGTTTAATTTGCTTCTAGGAACTTTAAGATGCAAACAATGGCTCCCACTAATTTATCGGATCCTCCACTCCCAGAAAAAGAAACAAAAATCCTAACATGACAAAGGATTCCTAGTGGATGCTGCGGTCCCACCGATGACATGCACCTCACCTAACAGTTATTGGTAACGTGCACACCGATGTGTAGATAACTCTTTGCCCAGATGCTTCACTAAGCATGTTGCAGCGACTTGATCTCTAAGTTATGTGGGCTCACCTGATAGTTATTGCCCACACTTCTTAGTTAAGCCCGACTCACCATTCATAAGTAGGTACAAGGCCCTCATTGGGTCCTTCACTTAATAGTTATTGGGTCCAATCCCATTCTTATCCCAGAGCAACTCTTTGTTAATTGAGTAGTTGCATGTTCTCGATGCAACTGAACCACTATAACCAGTCGAGAACAATTAACATCGGTAGCACGCCCGCACATCTACAATAGTGAAGACCTATGGACTTAATATTTATGAAAAAATTTAGATTTAGATATCATCTAATTCATCATCATATGATCGATCTAACTGGCATGAGCTAAACCAGATCGCTAAGTAATCTAATTCAAGACTCAATCTTCCAAATTGACCAGGTAAGTGGAGATCGGTGGGGATCCCCCCATTGCCTTCTTAAGACACCAATAAATTGGTCAGATCGGCTAACAGAATCAATTAAATAATCATATCTTACTAATTTACCTGAGACATCAATAGGTCAATTGATCAGAATTGGTTAGCTCTAGCGAATTGGACTCAAACCAACGAGCCAAATTAGGTCCATAGGTTAATCGATTCTACATATGAGATTCAAATGATTTAATCAACAACAATTGTATGATCATTAACTTAATTGGTCTGATCCTTATCAACACATGACTTGGTTTGATCAATTACTTAATCGAGTTAGACCCATAAGACTCAAATCAAAAATCTTAAATGCAATCCTATTACATGACCTAATTTATAATTTTTCTCTGACAAAAATCCTCATGCACAAACATAAATTTCATATTTTAAAATTAAATTTTAGATCTAAATTTATTGCATGAAAGTAAATTTATGATCAAAATATGTAATCATATATCATATATATGAATCAAAATTTAGATCATATAAAAATTTCAGATATTATGCATGCATCTATGTATCACATGAATATGAGCTAAAACTCTTTCTAGATCAAAATTAAGATTTATGCATGTGATTACCTATCATCTATATATTCTAAAATTAAATTCAAAATCAAATTTCAGATTAGAAGATCCATCTATACATCTCATGTATCAAGAAAAAAATCTGATTTGAAAATCTTTTCAAAAATTTGTATATCAAAATTCAGCATATGAAAATTCATGGCTCTGATATTACTCTTGGATTTCGGGGCTTGATGCATGCATATATGTTTCAAAAATTTTATTTTCTAAACACCATAATAGAAAATAAAATTAAAATACTTTTATTTTAAATTACACATGCATGAAAATATAAAATCACATGGATCTATCTCATATGCTGAAATTGATATATGTTGAATTCAGATTGTGATCAAATCACATACCTGTTTTGCAATCTTTTTCTTTGAATCTGGATCTGAAAGAGAAGAGGTTCTCTGTTAGCCACACAAGTATCCAACTTCTATGAGTATTCACTCAGGATCAACCTGAAACAGCCCTCTTTAATCTGAATTTTAGTTTGCCAAAATTCAACCTACTAAATCTGAACGAAGCCTGGATTGTGATCAACACTTGATCTTTCTCTTTGATCTTCTTCTTCTCCTCACCTCTAAAGTTTTTTTTTGCTTTGTACTACTACAAAACACCAGCAACCAGTAAATTATGGGACACCCAACACCTTGGGCATGGAACTCCTTGGGACTCGCATCCCAAGGGTTGGGTGTGTAGAACGCCCAAGAGAAGAGGAAGAGAGGACGTGGGGAGAGCCTTCGGATGTGAGGGTCTATTGGTTTTGATACTCTAGAGATCTTAGAGGAGGTCTCTTTAAATTGGCATGAGGATTGAATCCTATTCAATTTTATAATACAAGTCCTACTTGCATTAGAATTCCTAATTACTTAAGTTATCCAACTTACATTAGGAAGCCCATTAGGCACCAACAATTGGAGCCCTTGCACCTATAATTAGACACTCTAATATATACCCAAGAGATATCCCATAAGAGAACTAAAAGTCCTCTAATCAATGGACACGTCCAACTTAATCAAATCAAGGTGGCACCCAAAAATAACTATGAAAAAAATTAATTAGGAACTTGCACCCTTAATTAATATGATCCATAACCTTAGACATCCAACAATTGGAGTCTTATAAATCTTATTCATGTAGATTATTAGCAGATAATTAATTTAAAATTATCTTATCAAATCAGTAGTCCCAACTAAAAGAGAAATTGGGTCCAACCATGTGCTAGCAAGGTTATCATGAACCCAATGGGTTTCTCTAAATCCAATTGATACTTTATGAGCTCAATTACTTATTTTAGACCTAATTTCTTTGTTGTGTGACCCTATAGGTTTAATTCTATTTGATAGTGAGATATACAATGATCTCTATCATTGTATCATTGAAACTCTTTTCAATGGATTGGAACAATTTCACTCTAACTCAGTAAGGATTGTCGATCCAGAATGATTTTAGTGAGCTTTCACAATTCACTAGTGACACCTAGCAGTATGTAGTGGCAACCCAGTAGAATTGAAATAAATCTTTAGGTATAATTAACATGTGATTCAGTCCCTCTATCGTGAGTCCCGACTAGATGACAAGTCATGGATAAATCGTCAAACTTCAATATCAGTCATATGATAGATTCAATTAGCTCAAGTGTAGTTATGACTTTTATAATTTTTTTTTTCATCAATCATACTACTATGACCATAGATTCTTGGACTTAGCCTTTCAAATCCTATAGGACTACTCCTCTCTATCAAGATCGATAGATCCTATCTTGATGCGCACCCCACTCCTACAGTAGACCAACTATTACCAACATCCACTATAAGGACTCATTGAGATCCATGTTTATGTATCAGTCAAACTTTAGTAGCCTCACTGTGAGCAGCAGTACCATCTCAAGTCAAAAGACTAGTCATAGAACTACAGCATCGAGATAATCACTGATGATTGAATAGAAATTCAAGTGATCTCTCATATGATCATGCTCAGTACTAGTTATTCTCTAACAACCACCCATACTCATTATCCTGTGTCTCTACATAGTAGATCAGAGACTCATCAATCCTGAAGGAAGTGATTTATGTGTTAGTCTATCTGAATCTATCACCATCCTCATGATGGTCCTATGATCGAAAGTATTTAAGAATTAAATATATGTCTCTAATTCTTAACACTTTGAGAATATGTATCGAAACTAATTTTATGGATGATTCAAGGATACATCACACTTGAATGAAAAAGAAATTATCCTTTTACTGATCATATCAATATATTAAGTACAAAATTATGCTCTAGAATTATTACAATGTGTCAGCCATATTGGCTTCTAGGACATACATCTAACACAAGGAAGCTGTGTGCTTGTAGAAGTTTATTGACAAGCTAGGAGTGGCACCTGCTGAGATTTCATAATTTCATGCATATAAAAATTTTGAAATAAGTATGCAACAGAATTTTAAAAATTCAGATTAAATCTAATTTAATCTAAGCATGCATAAGATCAAATCTTAAAACTATAAAATAAGATCTACATATATTAGGTAGGATTCAGATATAAAAATCAAATAGAAAAAAATAAGTAGAGAAGATCTAATCTTCATACCTTGGCATGGATCAATCTACACCACGAACTGATGATCATGGATGTCTTTCGAAGGTTCTTTGAAACCGTATGTATTCGATCTCTACGGATATCCACATGAGACTTTGATCTGATCAAAAGCTTCTTGATCTCACCAGGGTGCTAGCTCTTTTGCAGAGATCGCATCTTGATGGTTGAAATTTTTTTTTTCTCTCAAGACACTCTTAGAGAAGAAGAAAATAGGAGAATGATAATCTCTATGCTAGAGATCATGAAAAGAATATTTTTTTCTCTTTTCTTCCTAAAACTCATGCACCAAATCTCTATGCTAGAGATGTAAGAACATATGTCCAACTCTTGAACAAATAGGAGAGAAAAATCCATGTCCAAACTAGGATAAAAGAGAGAGAAAAGAGGCCCTAACAACTAACCTTTGGTTGTTGGTAAGAAAGAAGAGATAAGAGCAATCTTACCTCATGCCATGGACCCATGATGCCGCACCCACTTCTCCCTTAATTTTTCATGCACACCTCTCTCCCTTTTGGCATCCCAAAACTTGATCACATCAGGTTGTTACACACCCCATATGGATCCCATGTTTAAATAGGAGAAGAGATAGGGTTTTAGGTTAGAGATAAGAGTCCTTATATCCTATGACTCCTGCATATATGCCGCCAACCACCTATTCTTTTTGCACCCACATATCTCACGAAAAAGGAATTTAACGTGACTTCTTACATGCAAAAGACCTCACAATTTGTGGAGAAAAATAGGTGCTAATTAAAGTGGGGTGTGGGGCTTTGATATGGTGCATAGAGAGGAAGAGTTTTAACACTTTAGGACTCTTTTTTAGGTGACTGATTTAAACCCAATAAAATTCTAACCAATTCTAATCATATTAGGAATTGATTAGATCCAAATAGATTGAAATCCTAATTTGATTAGGAGCCCAAGCTATTTAGATTAAAACTTAATCCAATTAGAAATTAAATATCATCTAATTAGAGGAGTCTTAGTCTTTTTGGACTTTCTCTTGGTGCTTGAGTTAAACTCAATTTAATTTCAATCTAATTAGAATTTAGTGCATCCATGAAGAGGAGAATTTCTAGTCCAAATAGGAATCCAAACATCTTATTTAGATTCTAATCTAATTAAAAATTAAGTCAAATCTAAATCTTAATCAACAAAAAATTATTCTCCCATGCAATTAGATTATCTCACAACCCAATTAGGCTTGATCAAATCAAATCCATGTCAAGTCAAATTGAATCTAATTTAGTTAGACTTGATGCAAGACCCATTGCTCAATCAAATTGAGCCAATTAGTATCCAATTGCTAATTAATCTTTCTATAACTCACTAACTCTTTAGCGAGTTACTTAATTGCAACTTTTGTATTGGATTAATCATCAATCAAATTGATAATTAAATCTTATCATGATTCATAATCATAATTCAACCATACAATCAGTCAAAAGTCTCTTTGTGTGTGACCCTATAGGTTCTATTCTGTCTAGTAGTGAGATATATTGTGATCCCTATCATAATATCATTAAAACTATTTTCAATGGGTTAGAACCATTCCAACTCTATCCATCAAAGATCATCGATCATCGAAATGATGCTCATGGATCTCACAATCTATCAGTGACACCTAGTAGTATGTAGTGACAATCCAGCAGAATAAAAAGTAATGAACCTCTAGGTGCAATTAATGTATGATACAGTCCCTCTATCGTGAGTTCTGACCAGATAGCAGATTATGGATAAATCATCAAACCTCATCATCGATCATATGATAGATTCAATTGAAGTGAAATTTGAGTGCAGGGGTAAAACGGTAATTTTAAAACTTTTTCAAAATTACTATTTTACAGTGGAAATTATTAATTAATCTAATTAATTAATATATATTTATCTTACACTAGGATCTAAATATAATATAAAGCATGCATGCATTTAAATTTGAAATTCAAACTTCTATAGTAAATAATTTACTGCTATGTGTTCAGAACATATTACCTTTGTGCGGGTAGTTGATCACCATAATTTGATCATCGTCGGGAGGGACTGATCATCACAATACAGCCACACAGTATGTCTGGCCTCTGTGGATCATCCATATGAAGCTTCCGATCTGATCGGCTCCTCACGAATGCTAGTTCATGACTGCACCTTTTTGATGGCCGATGTTGATCGAACTCCTTCGATCGATGTCTGTCGACTCCTCAGATACTCTGGATCATCAGCAAAGATGATAGAGAGGTTGATGATACTCTCCCTGAAGTTTGGTGGCTCACTACACTCGTAGCTCACGTTCTCACTTTTCGAACCCTAAGCCAAAAACCTAGGGTACACAAGAAAAGCTTGCGCCCACTTCTCTCTCCTTTTCTCTTCTTTTCTTTTCTTTTCTCATGCAAGAAACCTCTCTCACGCCACCCTTTTTTTTGATGCTCTGTGTGCACGCCCTCTCTTATCTCCTTTTTAAAATGATGCAAGACCGCATCTTTGTAGCATTTTTACCACATGAGAGGATAAAGATAAGTGGTTGCTCATTTGAATTCAAATCGAATTTGAATTCAAATGCCAACCAACTCATTCCTATCCACTCTACGCGTGAGAAGAGAGGAGGTGTGGCTTCTCTTGTGCATGAAGAATTTACATGAGAAACTCTTTCTCATGTAAAACAAATGGCACATGGATAAGGCTAGGTGGCGCAGGATTGGTTGCTCATTCAAATTCAAACATTCTTTTGAATTTGAATGGCCAACCAACCATATTTATCCACCCATATGGTGCACAAATGTGGGGTGTGGGTAGGCCTTTGTGTGGTAGAAAATTCATGAGAAGTTGCTTCTCGTGAATTCAAATGGGTGCAGAGAAGTGAGGTGGCGCAGGGAGTTGAATTCAAAAGGTGGTTTGATCATAATTAAACCAACCTAATCAAAATAGGTTAAGCACAATTAGACTAAATCAAACTCAACTTAATTAGGCTTAATTAGGCTCAATAAAATTCTAATCAAATCAAAAATTGACTAAGCCCAACCCCTAATCAAATCAGGGACCAAACCACTTCGACGATTAGGTCAACACTTAACCTAATCGGGTCAAACCCAACTGAATCCAATTCAATTGGACTTGATCCAAAAATAATTACTCAATCAAATTGAGTTAATTAGTGATCAAATCATTAATTATACCTCTCATAAATACTGAGTCCAAATTCGATGGGCAATCGGGTATCAAAGTCCATCGATATGAAACCTTGATCGAAGAGTCCCAAACTAGTGGGACTCTTGACCCCGGTACCCAAAATGTGTGGAACTCATGATTAGAGAATTTTGATTCTCGATCACAGAGTCTCAGACACATAGGAATCATAGTCCATGAGCATTAGAACTTTTCATTAGCCATCAGATTAGATAGGAACCTCTAATGTGTGTAACCCCGTAGGTTCGAACCTAAGCTGATAGCACAGGAACCAATTCCTGTACTAATCGAAGTGACCATCTAGCAATGGTACCCGACATTCGGATAGGTTGAATAGTCACAATTGCAACACTCAGAACCTACGTGAATATGATTACTATATAATTCATCCCTTTTGACCCCTGTGTTTAGGATGACTCAGGGTGAAACTGTCAACCCTGATCAGATCATCCGAATCATGCTCAACTCAAACAGTCCTGTGACTCCTCACTAGGACTATCCTGGGCAAGATTTTGTTAAATTGAAACACGATTGTACACAGCTCCTGAATTAGAGTGGTCAATCCCATCTTGACACACACACTGATAAGTCAAGTACTTGACTACACCCAGCAGCCTTCCATCACTAAATTAAAAATTCAGGTATTCCAGTGCCTAAGTGCAGTGAGTTGCTTGTAAGTCACCGTGGCGGTCTCAGGTCGGAGGGACAGTTATACCCATATCCCATCGGAGCAAATCTTGACAGCAGAAATAGCTCCAGAGTCGGTCATGTTCAGTGCAGATGTACTCTTACATCTCACCTGTATGCCATACCAGTGTCTCCACACTCCTTGGTTAAGAGGACAACCAACCTATATGGCACACAATGACCTATGCTTGATAAACATTGTTGTCCTTGGTAACAACGTATCATTTGGTCACGAACAGGTTTAAGGACTAAACGACAAATCCTCTTTTGTCGAGTCTAAATAGTTCCAAGGACTTCACCACAACACAAGAGTTTATTAGAAGATGAAACAATTTGTGATGAAATTGCCAAAATAACTTTTATTTATCTATAATTTATATACTAATACAAAAAAGAGCACAACCGTCAACAGGCTGACGATTGGCTTTGGGATGCTATTCCCAACAATCTCCCACTTGGCCTAAAGCCAATCGTTGCAGTATCTAATTCCCATCTTCGATTTGAAGTCGTCGAACTCCTTCACCACAATGGCTTTAGTGAATGGGTCGGTCAGGTTCTCCTTTTCGTCAATCTTCTGAAGGTCGACGTCACCTCGATCCATGATTTTTCGAATGAGATGGTAGCGACACAGAATATGCTTCGTCCGCTGGTGTGCCTTTGGTTCCTTCGCCTGAGCAATGGCTCCAGAGCTATCACAGTAAAGCAGAACTGGATCAACAAGGGAGGGTGCTACTCTGAGCTCGGTGATAAATTTCTCAGCCACACCACTTCTTTGGCAGCATCTGATGCAGTGACATACTCCGCCTCACAAACTGAATCAGTCACTGTGTGCTGTTTGAAACTCTTCCAGCAGACAGCCCCACCATTAAGGGTAAAAATAAATCCCAACACACTCTTATTGTCATCATGATTAGACTGAAAACTAGAGTCTGTAAACCCTATAAGTCTCAAGTCTGATTCACCATAAACAAGCCACTGGTCCTTAGTATTTCTCAAATACTTCAGAATGATTTTAACAACCTTCCAGTGATTATCTCCTGGATCAGATTGGTATCTACTCACTACTCCTAGTGAGTATGCCACATCTGGTCGTATACATGTCATGGCGTACATGATAGATCCCACTGTCGAAGCGTATGGAATTCTATCCATACGCTCTCTCTCTTGAGGTGTTGTCGGACAATCCCTCTTTGAGAGAGAAATTCCATGGCCTATTGGTAAATAGCCTTTCTTGGAATTCTCCATGCTGAACCTCTTCAGCATAGTATTAATGTACGTGGACTGGGATAAGCCAAGCAATCTTTTAGATCTATCCTATAGATCCTTATCCTTAGGATGTAGGAAGCTTCTCCCAGATCTTTTATGGAGAACTGTGACGACAGCCAAATCTTTATTTCCTGTAATGCAGGGACATCATTTTCGATTAAGAGAATGTCATCCACATACAATATAAGAAATACCACTACTGGACCATTAGCCCACTTATAAATGTAGGGCTCTTCTCTATTCTTAACGAAGCCATACGTCTTAATCATCCTATCAAAACATATGTTCCAACTCCAGGATGCCTGCTTAAGCTCATAAATAGACCTCTGTAGCCTGCACACCTTAGACTCATCTATGGATGTGAACCCTTCAGGTTGTATCATATACACCTCTTCGTCCAGCTCTCCATTTAGAAAAGCTGTCTTCACATCCATCTGCCAGATTTCATAGTCCAGATGGGCAGCTATCGCAAGTATAATCCGAATGGATTTGAGCATTGCTATAGGTGAAAATATCTCGTCATAGTCTATACCATAACGTTGATGATATCCCTTGGCAACCAGATGGGCTTTATAGGTCTCCACCTTTCCGTCTACGCCCCTCTTCCTCTTGAAGACCCACTTACACCCTATGAATTTTACTCCTTCAGGTGGATCAACCAATATCCACACATCGTTGACCTTCATGGACTCCATTTCAGATTTCATGGTCTCTAGTTATTTCTCAGAGTCAGGTCTCTGCATTGCATCCATGTAGGTGATCAGATCCTCATCGTTTTCATCAAGTTCGACAGGATCGCCATCCCGGACCAAGAAATCATAGTATCTATCTGGTTGAATGGTACTCTACCAGACTGCCTTAAGGGTGCAGGAACAATGGGCTCCGGATCTGATCTAACCAAATCCGGTTCAAGTTCAGCTACTTGTGTCAGTTTTTCCACCTACCGAACTTCCTCAAGTTCGATCTTAGAGGCAACAGTCCCTTCACCAAAGAACTCTTTTTCTAAAAAGATTGCCTTAAGGCTGACAAACACCTTTTGCTCATCAGCTAGGTAAAAATAATATCCTTTGGTCTTTTTGGGTACCCTATGAAATAACACTTGTCAGACCTAGGTCCAAGCTTGTCCGTAATTAAACATTTAACATAAGCCGGATACCCCCAAACCCTAAGGTGCAAGAGTGCTGGCTTACGTCCTATCCATATCTCATATGGCGTTTTGGTTACAGACTTACTCGAAATCCTATTTAGAAGGTAACAAGCTAATTCGAGCACATATCCCCAGAGGAAGATCGGCAGACCAGCAAATCCCATCATGGATTGAACCATGTCCAACAAGGTCCGATTCCTCCTTTCAGACACACCATTATACTGTGGTGTTCCAGAAGGAGTCCACTGAGAGAGAATTTCATTCTCCCCAAGATATATCAAAAAATCATTGGAAAGGTATTCACCTCCTCGATCAGATCGAAGAGTTTTAATACACTTTCCAGTTTATTTTTCTACCTCATTTCGGAATAGTTTGAACATTTCAAATGACTCCGACTTATGCTTCATTAAGTAGACATACCCATACCTCGATAGGTCATCTGAGAAGGTTATGAAGTAGAAATATCCACCTCTTGCACTTGAGCTCATGGGTCCACATACATCAGAATGTACCAGACCCAAGAGTTCACCGACGACCCTCTTGCTCACCTTTTTCAGTAAAAGGTGACTTGGTCATCTTTCCAAGAAGACAGGACTCACAGGTTGGAAGTGATTCACAATCACGTACTTCAAGAATTTCTTCTTGAGCCAACCAATTTATCCTGTCCTTATTGATATGACCTAGCCTACAGTGCCAAAGGTAGACTTCTGACACATTATCTATTCTAGGGCATTTATCGGAGGTTTCAACTACATTAACAGGCTGTGATAGTAAGTAAATTCTATTATTTAGTTGTCCAACAAACATTGTAACACCATTCAAAATGATATTGCAAATGTTTCTTTTTATTAAAAATTCATAACCGTATATGGCCAAAAGGCCTACAAAAATAATATTTAATAAAAAGCTTGGACAATAGTGACATTCACTCAAAATTACATTACAAGAATTGATTACAAGATTCATGATTCCTAAAGCTAGAACTGAAACTTTGCTTCCATCTCCAACGTTTAGGAACCTCTCGCCTTCATCAAATCTTCTACTGACCTGCAGACCCTGCATCGAATTACAGATATGGCATACTAGAAATTGTTTAGAGAAATAATTGGTTATGAACCTACCCTTAGATATACATGGGTTGGCCAACCAAAGTTGGGCTTGTGTGCAGTCTAAGTGGATTCTAGTACCCACTAAGAAATTAGGGTAATTCCTCGAATTGGAGGTAGAGGCTACCAATTCGAATAAAATAGTGAGAGAAACCTTTTGATTAAAGTCCAAATCTTTAGGTTTAATGAATCAATTACTAATTAGGTTATGGTTCTCCTTTGTGCAAATATGGCCACTTCCCTATCGCTCCGATCATTGTTGGACAATGATAAGTTGGTGGGACACAACTTCGTTAGCTGGTATCGAAAGTTGAAGATAGTCCTGGAGTATGAACGGATCCTATATGTGATAATGGATCCTGCACCTGAGGAGCCAGCTGTCAATGTATGTGGAACAGTCAGAGACACTTACCAGAAGTGGCTCAGTGACCAGACCACGGTGCGCTGTATCATGCTGGCTGCCATGAGCGACGAGTTCAGTCACAGATTCGAGATGGCTCAGCCAAAGGACATGCTTCAAGTGTTGGAGGATGCCTTTGACACACCCAATGACGTAGAGAGGCACAAGACTAGTTGTGCCATCTTCAATGCCAAAATGCAGGATGGTGCCTCTGTCACTGATCATGTATTGTACATGATCGAGCTGATGGAATGATTGAGCAAGCTCAGCTTTTCCTTGCATGAGCAGCTTGGGAAAGATGCAATACTGAACTCGCTGTCCAAGTCTTATCTCCCATTCCTCACTCATTATAGAATGACAAAGCCTGAAGAAAACTACCACGGGTTACTGGGGTTGCTTCAGAACTTTGAGAAGGATCACCAACTTCACAAGGAGTCGGTGAACTTAGTGGGAGGTTCGTCTTCTGTTCTTGACCTTTTGAGAAAGGGAAGAAGAACAAGAAGAAGAAAGTGAAGAAGGTGCAAGTTCAGGCTGGGACATTGGTGCAAAGCCAGACCAAAAAGATCAAGCCTGATAAGAGTCTATTCTACTGGCAAGCACCCTAGATTAGATAGTGTGTCAGATATCTACTTATGGCACTGTAGGCTAGGTCATATAAATAAGAACAGAATAAACAGGTTGACTCAAGAGGGAATCCTCGAAGTTAGTGATTGTGAATCACTTCCAACCTGTGAGTCCTGTCTTCTTGGTAAAATGACTAAATCACCTTTTACTAGAAAAGGTGAGAGAGCTACTGAGCTCTTGGGCCTAATACATACTGATGTATGTAGGCCCATGAGCACAAGTACTAGAGGTGGATATTTCTACTTCATAACTTTCACGGATGACCTATCCCGATATGGATATGTCTATCTGATGAAACATAAGTCAGATTCATTTGAAATGTTCAAATGATTCCGAAGTGAAGTAGAAAAATAAACTGAAAAGAGTATTAAAACTCTTCGATCTGATCGAGGAGGAGAATACCTTTCTAGTGAATTTCTCACATATCTAGGAGAGAATGGGATTCTCTCCCAATAGACTCCTCCAGGAACACCACAGCATAATGGTGTGTCTGAAAAGAGGAATCAGACTCTGTTAGACATGGTCCGATCCATGATGGGTTTTGCTAGCTTGCCGATATCCTTTTGGAGATATGCACTCGAATCGGCCTGTTATCTATTAAATAGGGTTCCAAGTAAGTCTGTAATTAAGACTCCATATGAGATATGGACGGGACGTAAGCCAGCACATTCACACCTTAGGGTCTGGGGTGCCCGGCCTATGTCAAACGATTAGTCACAGACAAACATGGACCTAGATCTAACAAATGCTCATTCATAGGGTACCCCAAAGAGACAAAAGGATATTTTTTCTACCATGCTGATGAACAAAAGGTGTTCATCAGCCTTAAGGCAATCTTTTTAGAAAAAGAGTTCCTTGGTGAAGGAACCGTTGCTTCTAAGGTTGAACTTGATGAAGTTCAACAGGTAGAAGGACCGACACCAATAGTTGAACCTAAGTCGGATATGATTAGATCAGATCTAGAGCCCAATATACCTGCACCATTAAGGCGATCCGGTAGAGTACCGCATCAGCCGGACAGATACTATGGTTTCTTGGTCCGGGACGGTGATCCCATCGAACTTAATGAGAATAATGAGGATCCGATCACCTATATGGATGCAATGCAGAGATCTGATTCTGAGAAATGGCTTGAAGCCATGAAATCCGAAATGGAGTCCATGAAGGTCAACGATGTATGGACATTGGTTGACCCACCTGAAGGGGTTAAACCCATTGGGTGTAAATGGGTCTTCAAAAGGAAGAGGAGTGCAGACGGAAAGGTGGAGACCTATAAAGCCCGTCTGGTCGCCAAGGGGTATCGTCAACGTTATGGTATTGACTATGACGAGACATTTTCCCCTGTGGCAATGCTCAAATCCATTCGGATAATGCATGCAATAGCTGCCCATCTGGATTATGAGATCTGACAGATGGATGTAAAGACAGCTTTCCTGAATGGAGAGCTGACCGAAGAGGTGTATATTAGGTTCGGACCTATGAGGTCACACACATTAGAGTTTATGATCCGATTGGATGGTTGATCAATGATTAAGAATCGTTCTAGGGTTAAATGATCAATACGATTGACATTTAACCCAGTGCAAGTGTTGCAGGAGGATCGATTAGCAATTCGATTGCTAATTGAATTAATTTGATTAAGCCAATGGGCTGAGATTAAGTCTAATTAAATATGATTTAATTAGATATAGTTTGGGCTTGATTGGATCAAGTCCAATTGGTTTATTGGATAAGCCAAGTGCAAGGAAAAACTAGTCCTATTTCAACTAGGACTGGGATCAATCTAATTTCTAATTTGATTAGAAAATTAAATCATATTTAAATCTAATTTAATCTGATTAAATTAGGTTCTTAATTGGGTTAAGATCTATTTTAATTGGGTTGATCTAATTTTGGTTTGATTTGGTTTGAGAAACCAAATTAAAACAAGTCATAAGATAGAATCCTAGTAAGACTAGGATTCCACCTTGCACCACATATGCCTTCCCCACACCCTCTCTCTCATTCAATGCCAATCTCCTCTTATTTTGTGTGACAAAAGCCCTCTCCCAGGTCTCTCCCACGTTCACAAAAGGTCTCCTCTCTTCTTTCTTACATGGAAGGTTGTTTGGATCAAATCAAAAAGGAATAAGTTTGGATTTCGAATTCTATGAGATAAAGTTTTAGAAATCCAAAACTCTTTCAATTTTGCACCGAATCTATCCAAATTTTTTTTAAAATTTTTATGGCTTTTAGAGTACATATTATGTACTCTTTTCTAGTAATCTATGCACAAAAATAAGGAGGAAGTGCTCAAGAGTTGGGCGTCCCTTAACTTGCCATGTTTGGATAAGCCTTGACTAGGTATTTGACCTAGACAAGGACTCTATCATATCTCTCTATATAAGATGAGTTTCTTCATGAAATTTTTGAAGAAGATAGATATTTGAGAGATCTTTGGGCCATCTAAAAATTAGAGAGAAATACTTTTGGATCGTGGAGATATAAAAGATACAAGTTAGGATATCTAGAGAGAGAAACGAGAAGAAGAAGAGGATCTTCTTCTAGGGTTGTTTGTTTTCATATCTTTCCTCCCTCCATCTTGAGTTTCCTGAGAGTGTCTCAAATCTGAAACTCCTTCTTATACTTTTCATCTTTGAAAGATTCCAAATCAAGAAGAAGGAGGCACCTGATCAACCATCAAAGAAGGATCAGCGCAGTACTAGCATATTGTGCTGATTTCCTGAAGCAGGATTTCTGATCGAGATTCGTGGGCTCGTGTGGATGACTCCTAGAGGCCGGATGCATGTGCAGCTTGCAACATCATCCTCAAGCCCGAATCATTGAGGTTAGAACATCTAACTTGCAAGGTAATAGATCTGATCTATTGTTTAATACATACATTAGATGTAGTATAGAAACATGTTGATATGATCAACATGTAGTTCATGCTATATTTATATATTTTAATTTTTAATTTAATGCTATGTAATAATTATGTAATAAGATCTTAGATCTAGGGATTATCTAATTTTAAAAAATAATTTTGATTTATTTTAGTCTTCCGCTGTATGATCTTGAAAAAGTTTCAAGATCTAACCCTGAAACCCTAGATTTGGTTCCTATAATTGGTATCAGAGCCTAGATTCTTTATTACATGATTATTTATACATGATTAGATTATTTCTTAGATTAGATCTAATTTATAGTCTGATTATTAAATATAAAATTAAAATTTTAGATCAATCACGAACTGCAAGGTTGTCCTGCTGTAAGGTTTACCCCTTACAGTGCAAAGGTTGTCCTAGTTTGTGTAGATTTATCTTTAATAATAAATTTGTTAGATATGATCTAAATTAAATTTATAATTTATTATATTTAAAAGATATTTAAATCTGAAATAAAATCTCTTTGTTAATAATTTTTGTGCAAAGAAATTGTTTAAAGTTGAAACTGTTTCAATTACATGAACCTGTTTAGATTAGATCTAAAGTAGTTTCATGTTTATTTCACTTGTATCTTGATTATGAATCAAACATGCAATATGGTTGGTAGAATCATATTGTAAAATTATTTTACAAATATAAAAATTATTTTTTAAAAAGTCAAACCCAACCCTCAGCCCAAAACTTAATTAAGAATTAAGAAGTTGTTTGATTAGGTTCTAGGATTATGAATTGAAGAACCTAAGACACAAACCATAACACATTGGGTTAATGGGTTAGTGGGAATTAGGTTCATTAATTGGGTTAGACTTATGGTTAGATTAAAGATGGACTTAATTAGAGAATTGACTAAATCTAATCAATTGTTGTCTTAGATTAGGTCAAGGATTCTCTAGATCAATTACAATAGTTGTAGTTGGTCAAGTCCATGTCTTTAACGAGAACCAAATAGACTTGATTCTTGGCTAAGCGGTCTAGAATGAACTGTTAGGTTAATCTAATCAAAACTAATTAAACCAGTTGGTGTCTAAGATAAACCAGACAGGTGGTTTTTAATTGGGAGCCCGCTTACCTAGCCATTTCTGATGGTGTCTAAGGCAAGCTTTGGCAGACCCTCCTACTGATTGAACTTACCTGGCCTCTTGGTAAAATTATGTTTTGATCGGATCACTTGACTATTCGAGCTGACCCATGTCAGCTAGGTAAATCAGTGTGACTGATTTAGGTGCTCCTAGACCAGCCTTTTTAATGGTCTCCCTTAAGCTGACTTGGTGAAGCCAGTGGGAGGATCATGATAAGCTGGTTCATCTGACCTCATCCTCTATATTATTTAAATTCTCTAAAATTATTAGATCCTTAAAATGATAAAGTTATGGAGATAACTGAGTCATAGCCTCCCATTATGGTGTTTGATAATGAGTCCATTAACTCAATAATCATTGCAGACCCAAAGGCCTGGTGCTTGTTGACTAATGGAATTATCACTCATCATATGACGATTTGGAAGTGTCTCTCTAATGGTGGTTAGGTGAGCCAACCAAAGTTGGGCTTAATCATTCGATGGTTAGATACACCAAGTATGATCATGTTAATGGTTGGACCTAATCGGATCCTTACAGTGGAGGCCAAAGCCTACTGATTAGGTTTCTGGGGCAAAATTAAAATTACTAGAAATTGTTTAGAGAAACAATTGGTTATGAACCTATGCTTAGATGTACATGGGTTGGCCAACCAAAGTTGGGCTTGTGTGCAGTCTAAGTGGATTCTAGTACCCACTAAGGAATTAGGGTAATTCCTCGAATTGGAGGTAGAGGCTACCAATTCGAATAAAATAGTGGGAGAAACTTTTTGATTAAAGTCCAAATCTTTAGGTTTAATGAATCAATTACTAATTAGGTTATGGTTCTCCTTTGTGCAAATATGGCCACTTCTCTATCGCTCCGATCATTGTTGGACAATGATAAGTTGGTGGGATCCAACTTCTGTAGCTGGTACCGAAAGTTGAAGATAGTCCTGGAGCATGAACGGATCCTATATGTGAAAATGGATCCTGCACTGGAGGAGCTAGCTGTCAATACATGTGGAACAGTCAGAGACACTTACCAGAAGTGGCTCAGTGATCGGACCATGGTGCGCTGTATCATGCTGGCTGCCATGAGCGACGAGTTCAGTCGCAGATTCAAGATGGCTCAGCCAAAGGACATGCTTCAAGTGTTAGAGGATGCCTTTGACACACCCAATAACGTAGAGAGGCACAAGACTAGTTGTGCCATCTTCAACACCAAAATGCGGGATGGTGCCTCTGTCATTGATCATGTATTGTATATGATCGTGCTGATGGAACGATTGAGTAAGCTTGGCTTCTCCTTGCATGAGCAGCTTGAGAAAGATGCAATACTGAACTCACTACCCAAGTCTTATCTCCCATTCCTCACTCATTATAGAATGACAAAGCCTGAAAAAAACTACCACGGGTTACTGGGGTTGCTTCAGAACTTTGAGAAGGATCACCAACTTTCCAAGGAGTCGGTGAACTTAGTGGGAGGTTCGTCTTCTGTTCTCGACCTTTTGAGAAAGGAAAGAAAAACACGAAGAAGAAAGTGAAGAAGGTGCAAGTTCGGCTGGGATATTGGTGCAAAGCCAGACCAAAAAGATCAAGCCTGATAAGAGTCTATTCCACTGGCAAGCACCCTAGATTAGATAGTATGTTAGATATCTACTTATGGCACTGTAGGCTAGGTCATATAAACAAGAACAGAATAAACAGTTTGACTCAAGAGAAAATCCTCGAAGTCAGTGATTGTGAATCACTTCCAATCTGTAGGTCCTATCTTCTTGATAAAATGACTAAGTCACCTTTTACTAGAAAAGGTGAGAGAGCTACTGTGCTCTTGGGCCTAATACATACTGATGTATGCGGGCCAATGAGCACAAGTGCTAGAGGTGGATATTTCTACTTCATAACTTTCACGGATGACCTATCCCGATATGGATATGTCTATCTGATGAAACATAAGTCGGATTCATTTGAAATGCTCAAATGATTCCGAAGTGAAGTAGAAAAATAAACTGGAAAGAGTATTAAAACTCTTCAATCTGATCGAGGAGGAGAATACCTTTCTAGTGAATTTCTCACATATCTAGGAGAGAATGGGATTCTCTCCCAATGGACTCGTCCAGGAACACCACAGCATAATGGTCTGTCTGAAAGGAGGAATCGGACTCTGTTAGACATGGTCCGATCCATGATGGGTTTTGCTAGCTTGTCGATATTCTTTTGGAGATATGCACTCAAATCGGCCTGTTATCTATTAAATAGGGTTCCAAGTAAGTCTGTAATTAAGACTCCATATGAGATATGGACGGGACGTAAGCCAGCACTTTTACACCTTAGGGTCTGGGGGTGCCCGGCCTATGTCAAACGATTAGTCACAGACAAACTTGGACCTAGGTCTAACAAATGTTCATTCATAGGGTACCCCAAAGAGACAAAAGGATATTTTTTCTACCATGCTGATGAACAAAAGGTGTTCGTCAGCCTTAAGGCAATCTTTTTAGAGAAAGAGTTCCTTGGTGAAGGAACCGTTGCCTCTAAGGTTGAACTTGATGAAGTTAAACAGGTAGAAGGACCGACACCAATAGCTGAACCTGAGTCGGATATGATTAGATCAGATCCGGAGCCCAATGTACCTGCACCATTAAGGCGATCCGATAGAGTATCGCATCAGTCGGACAAATACTATGGTTTCTTGATTCGGGACGGTGATCCCATCGAACTTGATGAGAATAATGAGGATCCGATCACCTATATGGATGCAATGCAGAGATCTGATTCTGAGAAATAGCTTGAAGCCATGAAATTCAAAATGGAGTCCATGAAGGTCAACGATGTATGGACATTGGTTGACCCACCTGAAGGGGTTAAACCCTTTGGGTGTAAATGGGTCTTCAAAAGGAAGAGGGGCATAGACGGAAAGGTGGAGACCTATAAAGCCCATCTGGTCGTCAAGGGGTATCGTCAACGTTATGGTATTGACTATGATGAGACATTTTTCCCTGTGACAATGCTCAAATCCAATCGGATAATGCTTGCAATAGCTGTCCATCTGGATTATAAGATCTGGCAGATGGATGTAAAGACAGCTTTCCTGAATGGAGAGCTGACCGAAGAGGTGTATATGATACAACCTGTTGGATATAAAATATCCCCCAGCCGAAGTTCGTGATGGGAGTGACCCTCCGGGGATCCAACTGACTCCCAACCTCCGGCGACATCTCTTCAAACCTCCCGGGTGGCCGAGCCTCCACCACACTCTCAAGTTTTGCCGACGGGATGGACCCCGCCAGCGTCGATCGGATTCTTCACGACGTCCAAACTCCTACGGGAGCCGGACCTCGCCCACGACTTCACCTGCAGGCTCCGCCCGGACTCCTACGGGAGCCAGACTCCACCGATGACTCCTGCCGCAGGTAAACTTCGTCCGGACTCCTATGGGAGTCGGACTTCGTTCGGACTCCTACGGGAGCCGGACTTCGTCCCTGACTCTAATTGCAGGTAAACTCTGTCCGAACTCCTACGGGAGCCAGACCTCGCCCACGACTTCACCTGCAGGCTCCGCCCAGACTCCTACAGGAGCTGGACTCCGCCGACGACTGCTGCTGTAGGTAAACTTCATTCGGACTCCTACGGGAGTCGGACTTCATCTTGACTCTAATTGCAGGTAAACTCCATCCGGACTTCGACAGAAGCCGGACCTCGCCCACGACTTCACCTGCAGGATCTCGCCCCAACCTCAACTGCTGGAAGGCTTCACCCAGACTCCTACGGGAGCCAGGCTCCGTTCTCGACCCCGACTGCGGGAAGGCTTCGCCCGGGCTCCTACGGGAGCCGGGCTCCGCCCATGACTTCGCTTGCAGGTAAACTTCATCTGACTCCTACGGGAGCCAGACTTGCCTCTGACTTTAATTGCAGGTAGACTTTGACCGGACTCCTACGGGAGCCTGATCTTGCCAGCTACAGGCAGACCTCATCCGGACTCCTACGGGAGCCAGACTCCATCTTCTACTCCGAACTTCATCTTCTACTCTGACTCCAGCCACAAGCAGACTTCGTCCGGACTCTTACGGGAGTCGGAACCTCATCCCCAACTTCGACCGCTGGTAAGTTTCCTATGGGAGCCGAACTTCGTCCCCAACCTCAACTGCTGGAAGGCTTCACCCGAACTCCTACTGGAGTCAGGCTCCGTTCTCGACCCTGACTGCGGGAAGGCTTCGCCTGGGCTCCTACGGGAGCCGGGCTCCGCCCACGACTTCGCTTACAGGCAGACCTCATCCGGACTCCTACGGGAGCCCGACTCCGTCTTCTACTCCGACTCCAGCCACAGGAAGACTTTGGCCGGACTCTTATGGGAGCCAAAATCTCATCCCCAACTTCGACCGCGGGTAAGTTCCCTATGGGAGCCGAACTTCATCCCCAACCTCAACTACTGGAAGGCTTCACCCGAACTCCTACGGGAGCCAGGCTCCATTCTCGACCCCGACTGCGGGAAGGCTTCGCCCGGGCTCCTATGGGAGCCGGGCTCCACCCACGACTTCGCTTGCAGGTAAACTTCGTCCAGACTCCTATGGGAGCCAGACTTCACCTCTGACTTTAATTGCAGGTAGATTTTGATCGGACTCCTACGGGAGCCTGATCTCGCCAGCAACAGGCAGACCTCATTCGAACTCCTACGGGAGCCGGACTCTGTCTTCTACTCTGGACTCCATCTTCTACTCCAACTCCAGCCACAGGCAGACTTCATCCGGACTCTTATGGGAGCCAAAATCTCATCCCCAACTTCGACCGCTGGTAAGTTCCCTATGGGAGCCGAACTTCATCCCCAACCTTAACTGCTGGAAGGCTTCAGCCGAACTCCTACGGGAGCCAGGCTCCGTTCTCGACCCCGACTGCAGGAAGGCTTCGCTCGGGCTCCTACGGGAGCCGGGCTCCGCCCATGACTTCGCTTGCAGGTAAACTTCGTCCGGACTCCTACGGGAGCCAGACTTCGCCTCTGACTTTAATTGCAGATAGACTTTGATCAGACTCCTATGGGAGCCTGATCTCGCCAGCTACAGGCAGACTTTATCCAGACTCCTACGAAAGTCGGACTCCATCTTCTATTTCGACTGCAGGAAGATCTCGTCCGAGCTCCTACAGGTTTCGTACTTCGCTACCGACTCCAACCAAACTTCTGCCGACAAGTCTGGACCCCTTGGCAGGCCACAATAATGACCACGATTCTGCTCCACTCCCCGCGATGGACCCTACGCAGCTCCATTACTCCCTGGCAGGCCATACTAACAGCCATGATTTGCTCCACTCCCTGCGGTGGATCCTGTGCGATTCCACCACTCCCTGACAAGTCGCGACAACAGACGCCGCTCCACCCCCCGCAACTGATTCTACATGGCGAGCCATGATTACAGCCATGACTCCACCCCATTACACTTCATGATAAACTCCTCCTGACCATGGGCAGCCCACTGCCAGACGGTTACAAACATTACTATCAATCTGTTGCTCCCTCCGCCTATAAAAAGGGGATCCCAGATATGTTATTCTATAAGCTCTTATTTTTACCTAGAAACTCTGCTAAAATTTCCGTTCGAGCACTCCATTCTTGTTGAGGCAGAGAACTGACTTGAGCGTCGGAGGGTCTTGCCGGAGCAACCCCACCTCCGGTTTAGACTTCTTTTGTAGGTCCCGGCGGCGACCGCGACTCCAGCTTCTCCGGCGCAAGTGGATTTTTTCACCAACAGGATTGGCACTAGAGAAAGGGCTGTGCCTTGCAGTACCCTTGTTCTTAAAGGAGCGCTCAACGGGATTGTCCCCGGACATCTCTTTCGGTGCCCTCTCCTCCTTCCTCCACTTGGTCTTTGCCCGATGCCTCCCCGTAAGGCGTCCACACGACGATCCACGGCCTTCGCGGCCAGATCTTAGGCCCTGGCCTCACCTCCAGTTTTCCAGCCTCTTCCTCCTCCTCCGGCAATGGCGATCAACGTGGAGCAATTTGATCTGCTGGCACAGCAGGTCAGAGGCCTCACTGAAGCTGTGCAGGCCATGCAGCAGCAGCAGCAGCCACAGGCATCAGTGCGCCTGGAAAGAGTGTCACCGAAACACCAGAATCCGACGGTGGGATGGGCCACGTGGGCCAGCCACCCCATCTTTCCTGGGAAGATGAACCCGAGGGTGGAGAGCCCTCAATCGGATCACGACTCCACCCCTGGAAGATCCCTGCCCCCATTCTGCCAGAGGACCCTCGAGACCCGAAGTCGGGAGGATTTTCTGGACTAGAGACTCCAGGAGATGAACCGACGGATCGAAGAACTCCGCCACACTCCCCCCGCTTATGGTGAGGATATTTGCAATGACCCTCCCTTCTCTCAAATGATCATGCAGGAACCGATCCCGCCAAACTTCAAACTCCCCCAGTTCGAAAGCTACGATGGGACTTCGGATCCTGTTGATCATCTGGAGGCCTTCCAGATGATGATGCTGCTTCATGACGCACCCGACGCCATTCTGTACCGAGCCTTCCCATCCACCTTGAAGGGAGCGGTGAGAAACTGGTACTCGATGCTGAAGTCGGGTACCATCTTTTCCTTCGATCAGATGAGCCACCAATTTGTGGCCCATTTTGTCAGCAGCCGGCGCCCCCAGAAGGGTTTGGAGTCCCTCATTAATATCAAGCAGAGGGAGGGGGAGTCCATTCGGGCCTACATCAATCGTTTCAATATCGCAGTGCTAGAGGTCCGGAATTTGGACCAATCGGTAGCAATGGCCGCTCTGAAGGGCGGCCTCCAGAAGAATGACCTTTTATTCTCTCTGGAGAAGAAATACCCCAGGGATTTTGCTGATTTGTTGGCTCGGGCTGAAGGGTACGCCCGAACGGAGGAAGCCTTCAAAATGAAGGATGAGAAGACTGCGAGAGAGCGGCAGGCGGGAGACTCGAGTAAGCCCACAGTCGAAAAAAGGCCGAGAGAAGCTCGACCGCATTCTCGATCCCCTCCTGGGCACAAGCGTGTCCATACTCCTCCCCGGGTACATAGGCAGAGAAGTCCGGACCGCAGAGTCCGCGGGGTTCTCCACCGGGAAGATTCTGCAACTATGCCCCCCTCAATGCCTCGAAGACCCAGGTACTGATGGAGGTCAGGGAGCAGCTCCCTAGGCTAGAAAGGATGCGCACACACCTCGAGAAGTGCAACCCCAACAAGTTCTGTCTCTACCATCGTGACCACGACCACGACACGGAGGAATGCATCCAGCTCTGAGACGAGATCGAAGAGCTCATCCGGCGAGGTCAACTCGATAGGTTCATTTGATGCCGGCCTGAGGGTAGAGAAGATCGGCCAAGGGCCCTGCCGCAACCTGAACCGCCAAGGAGGGAGGAGCAGCCCAAAGATCGGCCTCCAATCGAGACCATTGAATCCACACCGAAGGACCTCAAGGAGGAGCAGAACTTCCACGACCATGAAACTCAAGAAACCTGTAAATATACTACTCATGACTTTACTTTGAATCGAAATTCCTTTCAACTTTGCACGTCTTTTCTTTCGGTATGGACTTGTTACGATTGGGGGCGACCCCTTCAAACAATTAAAATTAGGTCATGTTAGGAACAGGAGGAGAACCTCATCCTAACATGAGCAAAATGAAAGTCCAATTATTTTAAGGTCGTACCAGGGGAGAGGCCCATATAACGGCCCTTGAGTGCCGCCACAGCCATGTTAGGGACAGGGGAGAAACCTCACCCTAACATGAGCAAAGTCAAAGGCCCGATTCTTTTAGACCGTATGGGGGGAGAGGCCCTTCAACGCCCTTACGCACCCCCACAGCCATGTTAGGGACAGGAGGAGAACCTCGCCCTAACATGAGCAAAGTCAAAGGCCCGATTCTTTTAGACCGTATGGGGGGAGAGGCTCTACAACGCCCTTATGCGCCCCCACGGCCACGTCAGGGATAGGAAGAGGACCTCGCCCTAATGTGAGCATAGTCGAAGGCCTGGTTCCTCTTAGACCGGATGGGGGGAGAGGCCAAACAGCGCCCACATGCGCCCCCACAGCCTTGTTAGGGACAGGAAGAAGACCTCGCCCTAACATGAGCAAAGTCGAAGGCCCGGTTCCTTTAGACCGGATGGGGGAAGAGGCCCTTGCGACAACCCTTATGTGCCCCCACAGCCCCACTGGGAATAGGAGGGGAACTTCATCCTAACCCAAACCGAGATCGACTACATCAAGGACAGAGGGGGAACCTCATCCTAATGATGACAAGGATCTGGCTGCCCAACGAAATTGGATAAGGAAAAAAGTCCCCTCAATGACACCTCTACACTTCTACGCGATCCCTTAAAAAGCAAGAGGAGGATCCTCACTAGAAAAGAGGAGGAAAATTGAAAAGAAAAGCGATGAATTATGCCAGCAGCAGACGAGAAACAAACCACACCAAGGACCTAAGGAACCTCGTCCTGGTAAAGATGGGAAGTTCCTACCAAACATCCTCGGCCTCTAAGAAGGCTCTCGACACAGGTCAAGAAAACAGCGACACCTTCGAGGTGATGCGGAGTTTAGGCCACCAAGCTCGTGCCTATGGCCATGGATGACGAGAAAAGCAAATCAGCGTTGCGACGATTGGGCACCTCCAGACGACATCGACGTCAGACTAGTCTTAAAGACAAAAGGAATTCGGCGGGCGACAACTTAATACAACACGCAGACGAGGTAACACAAAATCTTCTTTTCATTTCATTCACAAAGTATACACTACAAAGCCCGACAGGCTAAAGAAAGAAGAGCGAAACGACAAAAGCAAGACAAAACAACAAAAGAGAAAATGTATGCATGGAAAGACGGAAGGCCAAAAAGAGCCCTAGGGAAGCTCTGCTCCTTCTGACCTCGAATTATCTGCTTCACCCCTTATCCAGGACTGCCTCAGATTTTCAACTTCTTCTTTTAGCTCTCTCTTTTTCAGCAGCACATCCTGGAGTGCCCGACGGAGTCGCTGGCTTTCGTTCTCCACCTCTCGATGCCTCTTTCTCAGGACCTTGGATTCCACCTCCGCATCCTTGACGGCCTCTGCTCACATGCCAGCTGGATCTTCAATTGCTGCAGCTCAGCCATCCTCTCCCCAAGGGCGACAGAAAGCCCTTCGGCAGTTCTTCTTAGGGACTGGAGTTCATTGGAATCCCGAGAAGAAGCGAGCTGAGCCCTGTCAGCCAGCTACCCTTGAAGATGGGCGACTTCGTCGGTCGCCGCCCTGAGTCTCCCTTTATATTCATCCACCTGCCTGCGCCAGTCGGCCCGATGCACGTCATAGCTCACCTCGGCATCCTGAAGCTACTGCTGAAGTTCGGAGACCTTCTTCGACCACTCTCGATCGCCGTCGGCCCGAGCCAAGAATCGGGACGAACTTCCCTCCAGCTGGCCAATCCTCTCCTGCGCAGCTGATAGTTCCACCTTGAGAGAACTGATCTTGACAGCTTGAGTCCAAATTCGATCGCTGGCGCTCTTCTTGTGTTCCTCAAGCTCCTTCGTGAAGTCCGTCTTCCTCCGACTGTACTCCATGATCCCCTTCACGTGGAGATTTCGAAGGTGGGTGGCCTCCGAGGTGGCTTCAGAGTAGCTCTCCCTTAACCTGCGAAGCTCGCCTTCCATCTTCTTCGACCATTTTGTCAAATGAAGAACTTCCTTCTTCAACCGCTGGATCATGGACTTCAGCGGAATCCCCTGGGGCAGGGGAAGTGCTTTGGCAGGACACTGCCATCGAGAGACAAAAGCGTCAAGGCGCATCTCATTGCAGAAAGAAAAATAAAAAGGGGGAAGGAAGAAAGGAGAAGCCATCCACGATGAGAAATTCGACTTTATTGAGTAAATGTTTCTTAAAGACAAAAAAAAAGGAAGAAGTGACACACAAAAAAAAAAAAAAAGAGAGAAGAAAAGAAGAGAGAAGAGGAAGAAAGAAAAAAGAAGAAGGACGGAAGAAAAGAAGAGAAAAGAAAAGATGGAGTACTCGCAGGATCCTGGGGGCTCAAGCCGATGTTGAACAAAAATTGCTCCCTCAGAAGGTTGGGAAGGGAAGGAGCGAAATAGTCAAGAAGCTTCCAGGCGGCCTGAAGGTCGTTCTCCCCCAGACTGGGAGCCCGGCGGACGGAGTCCCTCAGAGAGCCCCAAGGGGACAGGCCCAGCCTCAAAGTTGGGCAGTGGACGAAGAGGTATTTCCCCTTCCAGTTGTGGATTGAAGAGGGAGCCCCTTTCAGCAACCCCTTCTTGCCGAACTGAGGGAAGAAATACCACCAGTCCTTCGTCGAAGGGTAACGCTTGAAGGTATAGAAGTGCCTAAACAGAGAGAGGGATGGCTGAACCTCAACTACATGGCAAAGGGAGAGGAATCCTATCAAAAATCTAAAAGAATTTGGAGCAACTGAAGCTAAAAAGATATCTAGGAAGCGGAAAAGGGCGACGACAAAGGACGGGAGCGGAAGCCGAAGTCTGGCATGGAATGCCTCCTGATACAGGCAAAAATGACTGGGTGGGGGAGTGCTAGCCCGGTCGGAGGGGCCAAGAAGCTCCAGATCGTACTTCGGAGGAACTCCATACTGAACCCTTATCAGTAGGAGTTCATCCGGAGTCAGAGAATAGGGAATAGCATCCAGTGCAAAAATCGAGCGAAGCCCGATCCCAGGAGTGGGTTCGTCTACAGGATGGAGCTTCCGGGGGACTGAGGTGGAAGAACTCCTGGAACCGCTAGAGGCGGAGGTGCCGGAAGACATTTCGAATGACTTCAAACGAAGACCCTAAAGATCCTGGAGAAATCAGGTGGGACAAAGGACGAGAGGTCGCGGAAGACCAAATTAGAGGAATGCAATAGAAGAAAATGGAGGAGAAAAGGCCCCTAAATGGTAAGAAGAAAAATGAAAGTTCTGGGACTAACCTAGACCGCTCTGAAGGACGCAGAGGGGCGAGGACAGGGATGACTCGAAAGACACCTAGGGCCAAAGAAGACGCCAAGGAGGGTTAGGGCTCTCGGAGAAAAGGCGGATGCTGATAGAACTTTTAGGCAGAAGGGCGGGTTTAAATAGACCCTGGGATCCGACGCCATAATGATCGCGAATCCCCCGGGCCGACCCACGCTCGACACGGGTCCCACTCGCCATGGCAGGCGGCTAAAAGCGGCTGACAGCTGACGGAGCCATTACTGCACCATACCTGGGCCAGCGTACCAGCAAGAATTTCGAAGGATCCCTTCGAATCGTCCCGATTCGAAAAGACTCCAGCACGCGTGCATTTAATGACAAAATATCTAGGGGTGATCGTGCACAGGATTCAAGGGGATAACTTCGGCTGCGAAAATTTCTCTATACTTCCTTCATTCGAAATTCAAACTCGAAAATAGGGGGACTGATGTTGGGTATAAAATACCCCCCATCGAAGTTCATGATGGGAGTGACCCTCCGGGATCCAACTGACTCCCAACCTCCGGTGACATCTCTTCAAACCTCCCGAGCGGTCGAGCCTCCGCCACACTCCCAAGTTTTGCCGACGAGCAGGACCCCGCCAGCATCGACCGAATTCTTCATGACGTCCGGACTCCTACGAGAGCCGAACCTCGCCCACGACTTCACCTGCATGCTCCACCCGGACTCCTACGGGAGCTGGACTCCGTCGATGACTCCTGCTGTAGGTAAACTTCGTCCGGACTCCTACGGGAGCCGGACTTCATCCCTGACTCTAATTGCAGCTAAACTCCATCCGGACTCCTACGGGAGCCGGACCTCGCCCACGACTTCACCTGCAGGCTCCGCTCGGACTCCTACGGGAGCCGGACTCCGTCGATGACTCCTGCTGCAGGTAAACTTCGTTCGGACTCCTATGGGAGCCAGACTTCATCCCTGACTCTAATTGCAGGTAAACTTCGTCCAGACTCCTACGGGAGCCGGACCTCGCCCAAGACTTCACCTGTAGGCTCCGTCCGGACTCCTACGGGAGCCGACCTCGCCCACGACTTCACCTGCAGGCTCCACCCGGACTCCTACGGGAGCCGGATCTCGCCCCCAACCTCAACTGCTAGAAGGCTTCACCTGGACTCCTACGGGAGCCGGGCTCCGTTCTCGACCCCGACTGCGGGAAGGCTTCGCCCGGGCTCCTACGGGAGCCGGGCTCCGCCCATGACTTCGCTTGCAGATAAACTTCGTCCAGACTCCTACGGGAGCCAGACTTCGCCTTTGACTTTAATTGCAGGTAGACTTTGACCGGACTCCTACGAGAGTCTGATCTCGCCAGCTTCAGGCAGACCTCGTTCGGACTCCTACGGGAGCCAGACTCCATCTTCTACTCCGAACTCCGTCTTCTACTCCAACTCCAGCCACAGGCAGACTTCGTCCGGACTCTTACGGGAGCCGGACCCTCATCCCCAACTTCGACCGCTGGTAAGTTCTCTATGGGAGCTGAACTTTGTCCCCAACCTCAACTGCTGGAAGGCTTCACCCGGACTCCTACGGGAGTCGGGCTCTGTTCTCGACCCCGACTGCGGGAAGGCTTTGTCTGGGCTCCTACGGGAGCCGGGCTCCGCCCACGACTTCGCTTGCAGGCAGACCTCATCCGGACTCCTACGGGAGCTGGACTCCATCTTCTACTCTGGACTCCGTCTTCTACTCTGACTCCAGCCATAGGCAGACTTCGTCCGGACTCTTACGGGAGTCGGAACCTCATCCCCAACTTCGACCGCTGGTAAGTTCCCTATGGGAACCGAACTTCGTCCTCAACCTCAACTGCTGGAAGGCTTCACCCGGACTCCTACGGGAGCCGGGCTCCGTTCTCGACCCCGACTGCGGGAAGGCTTCGCCCGATCTCCTACGGGAGCCAGGCTCCACCCACGACTTCGCTTGCAGGTAAACTTCGTCCGGACTCCTACGGGAGCCAGACTTCGCCTCTGACTTTAATTGCAGGTAGACTTTGACCGGACTCCTACGGGAGCCTGATCTCGCTAGCTACAGGCAGACCTCATCCGGACTCCTACGGGAGTCGGACTCCAGCTTCTACTTCGGACTCTATCTTCTACTCCGACTCCAGCCACAGGTAGACTTCATCCGGACTCTTACGGGAGCCAGAACCTCGTCCCCAACTTCGACCGCTGGTAAGTTCCCTATGGGAGCCGAACTTCATCCCCAACCTCAACTGCTGGAAGGCTTCACCCGGACTCCTACGGGAGCCGGGCTCCATTCTCGACCCCGACTGTAGGAAGGCTTCGCCCGGGCTCCTACGGGAGCCGGGCTCCACCCACGACTTCGCTTCTAGGTAAACTTCATCCGGACTCCTACGGGAGCCAGACTTCGCCTCTGACTTTAATTGCAGGTAGACTTTGACCGAACTCCTACAGGAGCCTGATCTCGCCAGCTACAGGCAGACTTCGTCCGGACTCCTATGGGAGCCGGACTCCGTCTTCTATTTCGACTGCAAGAAGACCTCGTCCGAGCTCCTACAGGTTTCGAACTTTGCTACCGACTCCAACCGAACTTCTGCCGACAAGTCTGGACCCCCTGGCAGGCCACAATAATGACCATGATTCTGCTCCACTCCCTGCGGCAGACCCTACGCAGCTCCATTACTCCCTGGCAAGCCGTACTAATGGCCACGATTCTGCTCCACTCCCTGCGGCGGATCCTGTACGATTCCATCACTCCCTGACGAGTCGCGACAACGGACGTCGCTCCACCCCCCGCAATTGATTCCACATGGCGAGCCATGATTACAGCCACGACTCCACCCCATTACTCTTCATGATAAACTCTTCCTGACCATGGGCAGCCCACTGCCAGACGGTTACAAACATCACTATCAATCTGCTACTCCCTCCGCCTATAAAAAGGGGACCCCAGATACGTTATTCTATAAGCTCTCATTTTTACCTAGAAACTCTGCTAAAATTTTCGTTCGAGCACTCTATTCTTGTTGAGGTAGAGAACTGACTTAAGTATCGGAGGGTCTTGTCGGAGCAACCCCACCTCCAATTTAGACTTCTTTTGCAGGTCCCGACGGCGACCGCGACTCCAGCTTCTCCGGTGCAAGCGGATTTTTGCACCAACACAACCTGAGGGTTTACATCCACAGATGAGTCCAAGGTGTGCAAGCTTCAGAGATCCATTTATGGATTGAAGCAAGCTTCTCGGAGTTGGAACATGCATTTTGATAAGGTGAGCAAAACGTATGGCTTCATTAAGAATGGAGAAGAGCCCTGCATCTATAAATGGGCAAATGGTCTAGTTGTGGTATTTCTTGTCTTGTACGTGGATGACATTCTCTTAATCGAAAATGGCATCCCCGCACTACAGGGAATAAAAGTTTGGTTGTCATCACAGTTCTCCATGAAGGACTTGGGTGAAACATCCTACATCTTAGGGATGAAGATCTATAGGGATAGATCTAAAAGGATACTTGGGTTATCCCAGTCCATGTACATAGACACTGTGCTGAAGAGGTTCAGCATGGAAAATTCTAAGAAGGGCTATCTACCGATAGGCCAAAGAATTTTTCTCTCTAAGAAGGATTGTCTGACAACTCCTTAAGAGAGAGAGCGTATGAGTAGAGTCCCATATGCTTCAGCTGTGGGATCTATCATGTACGCCATGACATGTACAAGATCAGATGTGGCATACTCACTAGGAGTAGTGAGTAGATACCAATCTGATCTTGGAGAAAATCATTGGAAAGTGGTTAAAGCCATCCTTAAGTATTTGAGAAATACTAAGGACCAATGGTTGGTTTATGGCGAGTCAGATCTAAAACTTGTGGGGTTCACAGACTCTAGCTTCCAATCTGACCATGATGACAGCAGGAGCGTGTCGGGTTATATCTTTACTCTGAATGGTGGAGCCATCTACTGGAAGAGTTCCAAGCAACATACTGTGGCGGACACTGTTTATGAAGTGGAGTACATCGCAGCATCGGATGCCACGAAGGAAGCTGTGTGGCTGAGAAAATTCATCAACGAGCTCGGAGTAGCACCCTCCCTCGATGGTCCGGTCCTGCTCTACTGCGACAGCACTGGTGCCATAGCTTAGGCGAAGGAACCCAAAGCACATCAGTGGATGAAGCACATCTTGCATTGCTTCCACCTGGTCTGAGAGATCGTGGATCAAGGTGACGTCGACCTTCAGAAGATCGACGGAAAGGAGAACCTGGCCGACCCTTTCACTAAAGCCCTGGCAATAAAGGAGTTCGACAACCACAAGTCGAAGATGGGTATTAGATACTGTGCCGAGTGGCTTTAGGACAAGTAAGAGTTGTTGGAAAATGTGTCCCAAAAAGCCAATCGTCAAGCTGTTGACGGTTGAGCAACCAAGTATTGTAATTGATTTGTTAATAAATAAAATATATTTGGCATTTTCATCATAAGCTTTCATCTTTTAATGAACTCTGTTGTTATGATGAAGTCCTTAGGACTATTTAGATTCGATAAAGGGAGGATTTATCGATTAGTCCTTAAAACAGTTCACGACCAAATGATAGCCTGTTAATAAAGACAACAGCTTCTATCGAGCATAGGTCGCTGTAGGCCATATGGGTTGGTTGTCCTCTTAACCAAAGAGTGTGGAGACACTGGAATGGCATACAGGTGAGATGTACTGGTACATCATCATTGAACGTGACCAACTCCAGAGTATTCTACTATCAAGAATGTCTCTGATGGGATATAGGTATAAGTGTCCCTTAGACTTGAGATCGCCTCAGTGACTTGCAAGCAACTCACTATGCTTTGATACTAGACTAACTGAATTTCTAATTCAGGGATGGAAGGCTTCTGGGCACAGTCAAGTACTTGCGAAGTCAGAGTGTGATCGAGATGGGATTGACCACTCCAAGAGTTGGAGAAGAATGAGTCGCTGTATTTCAATTTAGCAAAACCTTGGCCAGGTAATCCATTAGATGGATTTGATATTTTGAAATACAATGTGGACAACCTGATCAGAGTTGATAGTTAAACTCTGGGGTGTCCAATGATCATTTTGGTCAAGGGGATGAATTATATAAAAACTATATCTGCATGGATTCTAAGGATGTTGTTCTACACATTCGACCTATCCGGTCATCGAGTACCATTGCTAGATGGTCACTTCGATTGGTACAAAAATTTATTTCTGTGCTACCGTCTTAGGTTTGGACCTATGAGGTCACACACATTTGAGTTCATGATCCGATCAGATGGTTGATGAATGATTAAGAATCGTTCTAGGGTTAAATGATCAATACGATTGACATTTAACCCAGTGCAAGTGTTGCAGGAGGATCGATTAGCAATTCGATTGCTAATTGGCTTAATTTGATTAAGCCAATGGGCTGAGATTTAGTCTAATTAAATATAATTTAATTAAATTTAGTTTGAGCTTGATTGGATCAAGTCTAATTGGTTTATTGGATAAGCCAAGTGCAAGGAAAAACTAGTCCTAGTTCAACTAGGACTTGAATCAATCTAATTTTTAATTTGATTAAAAAATTAAAACAGATTTAAATATAATTTAATCTGATTAAATTAAGTTTTTAATTAGGTTAAGACCTATTTTAATTGGATTGATCTAATTTTGGTTTGATTTGGTTTGAGAAATCAAATTAAAACAAGTCATAAGATAGAATCCTAGTAAGACTAGGATTCCACCTTGCACCACATAAGCCTTCCCCACGCCCTCTCTCTCATTCGATGCCAATCTCCTCTTATTTTGTGCAACAAAAGCCCTCTCCCAGGTCTCTCCCATGTTCACAAAAGGTCTCCTCTCTTCTTTCTTACATGGAAGATTGTTTGGATCAAATCAAAAAGGAATAAGTTTGGATTTCGAATTCTATGAGATAGAGTTTTAGAAATCCAAAACTCTTTCAATTTTGCACCGAATCTATCCAATTTTTTTTTGGAATTTTCATGAATTTTAGGGTACACATTATGCACCCTTTGCTAGTGATCCATGAGTGAAAATAAGGAGGAGGTGCTCAAGAGTTGGGCGCCCCTTAACTTGCCATGTTTGGATAAGCCTTGACTAGGTATTTGACCTAAACAAGGACTCTATCATATCTCTCTATATAAGATGAGTTTATTTATGAAATTTTTGGAGATGATAGATATTTGAGAGACCTTTGAGCCATCCAAAAATTAGAGAGAAAGACCTTTGGATCGTATAGATATAAAAGATATAAGTTAGGGTGTCTAGAGAGAGAAACGAGAAGAAGAAGAGGGTCTTCTTCTAGGGTTGTTTGTTTTCATATCTTTCCTCCCTCCATCTTGAGTTTTCTGAGAGCGTCTCAGATCTGAAACTCCTCCTTCTACTTTTCATCTTTGGAAGAGTCCAAATCAAGAAGAAAGAGGCACCTGATAAACCATCAAAGAAGGATCAACGCAGTACTAGCATACTGTGCTGATTTCCTGAAGCAGGACTTCTGATCGAGATTCGTGGGCTCGTATGGATGACTCCTAGAGGTCGGATGCATGTGCAGCTTGCAACATCATCCTCAAGCCCGAATCAGTGAGGTTAGAATGTCTAACTTGCAAGGTAATAGATCTGATCTATTGTTTAATACATACATTAGATGTAGTATAGAAACATGTTGATATGATCAACATGTAGTTCATGCTATATTTATATATTTTAATTTTTGATTTAATGCTATGTAATAATCATGTAATAGGATCTTAGATCTAGAGATTCTCTGATTTTAAAAAATAATTTTGATTTAGTTTAGTCTTCCCCTGTATGATCTTGAAAAAGTTTCAAGATCTAACCCTGAAACCCTAGATCTGATTCCTACAGACGTCCCAACATGTGACTGTACCTTCTTATTTTTCTTCTTCTTGTTCTTCTTCCCTTTCTTAAAGGGTTGACGATCAGAAGAAGACCCTCCCACAACATTCACCGACTCCTTTTGGAGCTGGTGGTCCTTCTCAAAGTTCTGCAGCAACCCCAACAAGCCGTGGTAGTTCACTGCAGGCTTTGTCATCCGAAAATGAGTAAGAAAAGGGAGGAAGGACTTGGGCAAAGAATTAAGGATTGCATCCTTACCGAGTTGCTCATGCAAGGGAAAACCCAGTTTACTTAGGTGCTCAATCATTTCAATCATGTACAGTACATGATCGATGACTGAGGCCCCATCCCTCATCTGAGCATTAAAAATGGCACAACTAGTTTTGTGCCTTTCAACATTGTCAAGCGTGCCAAAGGAGTCATTCAACATTTGAAGCATCTTCTATGGCTGGGCGTTCTCGAACCTACGGCTAAACTCATCATTCATTGCCACCAGCATTATGCACCAAACGGTGGTGCGGTCGTTGAGCCACTTCTGGTAAGTATCTCGAACCATCCCTCTAGCATTTGGGATTGGCTCCTCAGGTGTCGGATCCGTTACTACATAAAGGATCCGTTCTAGCTCAAGGATGATTTTTAATTTTCGATACCAGCTATCAAAATTAGATCCCATGAGCTTTTCATTATCTAATAATGACCGAAGCGACAGGATAGTGGCCATAGCTGCATAAAGGAAAACCAAACCTCTATTAGTATATAAATTATTAATACTAAAGACTTAGACTTTAGTCAAAAGTTTTTTCTAGTATTTTAATGAATTGGTAGCCTCAACCTTCAATCCGAGGAATTACTTTAATTCCTTAGTGGGTACTAGAATCCACACAGACTACATACGAGCCCAACTTTAGTTGGTCAACCCATATGCATCTATGGGTAGGTTCATAACCAGTTGTTTCTCTAAACAACTTCTAGTAATTAATTTTGCCCAGAACCTAATCAGTAGGCTTTGGCCTCTACTGAAAAGATCTGGTTAGGTCCAACAATTAACATGACTTAATTTGGTGAATCGGACCAATAAATGATCAGGCCCGACTTTGGCCGGCCAACTTGACCACCATCAGAAAGACTCAACCAAATTATCATACTATGAATGATAATTCCATTAGTCAATAAGCACCAGGCCTTTGGGCCTCCAGTGATTATTAAACTAATGGACTCATTATCACTCATTTAATGAGAGACTATGACTTAGTTATCACTATAACTTAATCATTTTAGAGACCTAATAATTTTTGAGGATTTTATTAAGTGAAGGAAGAGAAGAAATTAACCAGCCAATTTCAATCCTCCCACTGACTTCACCAAGTCAGATTAAAAAAGATTTAATCAAAGCCAGCATTAGGAGCACCTAAATCAGTCACATTGATTTACCTAATGACATGGGTGAGCCCTAATCACCAAGTGATCTAATCAAAACCTAACTCACCAGGTTGGCCAGGTAAGTGAGATCAATGGTGGGGATATGCCATTAACTCGTCAGAGATCGAATCAATGCGAGTAGCTCCCACTTAAGAACCATTGGTCAAACTGTCGAACTTACCTTAGACACCAACCGGTTCATTAGTTTTAATTTGATCAACTTAGTAAATAGGGTTCCACTGCATAGCCATGAATTAAGTCCATCTTGGTCTAGTTAAAGACATGGACCCATTCAACTACAACTATTGGAGTTGAGTCTAGAGTGTCCTTGACCTAATCTAATTCAACTTTTGATTAGATTTGATCAATTACTCTAATTTAGTCCATTTCTTTAAGCTAACCTTAGGTCTAACCCAATTATGGACCTAATCCATCTAACCCATTGACCCACAAGTTTATGCAATTGTCTTAGGTCTTAATTCACAATTCTAGACCAACTTGACAATACTTAATTTCTTTAATTAAGTATTTGGGCTGATAGATCAGGGTTTGGCATTTCAAAAATAATTTTTAAATTTGAAAGGTTTTATTTTCTGTTCACCAAATATGTTGACTCATTTCACAAACAGGTCAGCACATATCATAAATAGCAATCCTATTGCTAATTACATAACAGAAAATAACTCAATCAAAATAAATCATGAATATTCCTTTAGATCTAATCTAACACATCCATGATAAATTTTACAATTGAACCTTTACAATTAAGTTCTTTCGTTGCTTCATCTGCATGGGATATAATTACAGCGGTACCCCTACCGCCATAGGAGAACCCAATCGAATGGGAGGAGAGGGCCTTTAAACCCTACTTTTCTCCTATGACCGGATGATCATGGCAACTAACCCAATTAGATTACTTGCTACTTGGATCAAGTATATCTAAATATACCAATTTCAAAATTTAAATTTTAAATTTCAAATTTTAAATTTTAAAATTTGAATTTCAAATTTCAAATAAATTTCAAATTTCAAAATTTTAAATTTCAAATTTTGAATTTTAAATTTTAAATTTCAAATGTGAAATTTTAACCAAATTTGAAATTTCAAATTTTTGAATTTCAAATTTTTGAATTTTGAATTTCAAATTTCAAAATTCAAATTTTAAATTTTGAATTTCAAAATTTTGAATTTTGAATTTTGAATAAATTTTAAAATTCAAATTTTAAATTTTGAATTTTAAATTTCAAATTTAAACTTTTAGATTACAACTTAATCTACACATGCAAATATATATATCATATTTTAGAACCCACTCTGATAGCATTTGAAGTGAAATTTGAGTGCAGGGGTAAAATGGTAATTTTAAAATTTTTTCAAAATCACTATTTTACAGTAAAAATTATTAATTAATCTAATTAATTAACATGTATTTATCTTATACTAGGATCTAAATATGATATATAGTATGCATGCATTTAAATTTGAAATTCAAACTTCTACAGTAAATAATTTACTGCTATGTGTTCAAAACATATTATCTTTGTGCGGATAGTTGATCGCCGCAACTTGATCACTGTCAGGAGGATCTGATCATCACAACATAGCCACACAGTATGTCTGACCTCTACGGATTATCCATACGAAGCTTCCGATCTGATCGGCTCCTCACGAATGCTAGTTCGTGACTGCATCTTTTTGATGGCTGATGTTGATCGAACTCCTTCGATCGATGTTTGTCAACTCTTTGGATGCTTTGGATCATCAGCAAAGATGATAGAGAGGTTGATGATGCTCTTCCTAAAGTTTGGTGGGCTCACGACACTCGTAGCTCACGTTCTCACTTCCTGAACCCTAAGCCAAAACCCTAGGGTACACAAGAAAAGCTGGCACCCACTTCTCTCTCCTTTTCTCTTGTTTTCTTTTCTTTTCTCATGCAAGAAACCTCTCTCACATCATCATTTTTTCTGATGCTCTGTGCACACGTCCTCTCTTATCTTTTTTTTAAAATGATGCAAGACCGCATCTTTGCAGCATTTTTACCGTGTGAGAGGATAAAGATAAGTGGTTGCTCATTTGAATTCAAATCAAATTTGAATTCAAATGCCAACCAACTCATTTCTATCCACTCTACGTGTGAGAAGAGAGGAGGCATGGCTTCTCTTGTGCATGGAGAATTTACACAAGAAACTCTTTCTCGTGTAAAACAAATGGCGCATGGATAAGGCTAGGTGGCGCATGGATTGGTTGCTCATTCAAATTCAAAATTTCTTTTGAATTTGAATGGCCAACCAACCATCTTTATCCACCCATATGGTGCACAAATGTGGGGCGTGGGAAGGCCTTTGCATGGGAGAAAATTCATGAGAAGTTGCTTCTCGTGAATTCAAATGGGCGCAGAGAAGTGAGGTGGTGCAGGGAGTTGAATTCAAAAGGTGGTTTGATCATAATTAAACCAACCTAATCAAAATAGGTTAAGCACAATTAGACTAAATTAAACCTAACTTAATTAAGCTTAATTAGGCTTAATAAAATCCTAATCAAATAAGGAATTGACTAAGCCCAACCCCTGATCAAATCAGGGACCAAACCACTTTGATGATTAGGTCAACACTTAACCTAATCGGGTCAAACCCAACTGAATCCAATTCAATTAGACTTGATCCAAAAATAATTACTCAATCAAATTGAGTTAATTAGCGATCAAATCACTAATTATAGTTCTCATAAATACTGAATCCAAATCTGATGGGCAATCGAATATCAAAGTCCATCGATATGAAACCTTGATCGAAGAGTCCCAAACCAGTGGGACTCTTGACCCTGGTACCCAAAATGTGCGAAACTCATGATCAGAGAATCTTGATTCTCGATCACAGAGTCTCAGACATGTAGAACTCATAGTCCACAAGTATTAGGACTCTTCATCAGCCATCAGATCAGATAAGAACCTCTAATGTGTGTGACCCCACAGGTTCGAACCTAAGCTGGTATCATAGGAACCAATTTCTGTACTAATCAAAGTGACCATCTAGCAATGGTACCTGACGTCCGGATAGGTCGAATAGTTACAATCGCAACACTCAGAACCTATGTGAATATGGTTACTATATAATTCATCCTTTTTGACCCCTACGTTTAGGACGACTCAGGGTTAAACTATCAACCTTGATCAGATCATCCGAATCGTGCTCAACTCAAACAGTCCTGTGACTCCTCACTAAGACTATCCTGGATAAAATTTTGCTAAATTGAAACACGACTGTACACAGCTCCTGAACTAGAGTGATCAATCCTATCTTGACACACGCACCGACAAGTCAAGTACTTGACTACACCCAGCAGCCTTCCGTCACTGAATTAGAAATTCAGGTACTCCAGTGCCTAAGTGTAGTGAGTTGCTTGCAAGTCACCATGGCGGTCTCAAGTCAGAGGGACAGTTATATTCATATCCCATCGGAGCAAATCTTGACAGCAGAAATAGCTCCGAAGTCGGTCACGTTTAGTGCAGATGTACCCTTATATCTCACCTGTGTGCCATACCAGTGTCTCCACACTCCTTGGTTTAGAAGACAACCAACCTATATGGCACACAACGACCTATGCTTGATAAACGTTGTTGTCCTTGGTAACAACGTATCATTTGGTCGCGAACAGGTTTAAGGACTAAATGATAAATCCTTTTTTGTCGAGTCTAAATAGTCCTAAGAACTTCACCACAACACAGGAGTTCATTAGAAGATGAAATAATTTATGTTGAAATTGCCAAAATAACTTTTATTTATTTATAATTTACATACTAATACAAGAAGGAGCACAACCGTCAACAGGCTGACGATTGGCTTTGGGACACTATTCCCAACAACAATTAGCTCAAGTCCATATATGATTCTCATGAAAACTTTTTTTTATTAATCATACTACTATGATCATATACTTAAAGACTCAGCTTCTTAAATTTCATAGGACTACTTCCTTCTATTAGAGTCGATAGATTCTATCTAAGTGCATATCCTACTCCTACAATGGACCAACTATCATCAACATCCACTACAAAGACTCATTGAGTCAATGTTTATGTGTAGTCAAACTCTAGCAGCCTCTCTGTGAGCAGCTATAGCACCACGGGTCAAGGGATCAGTCATACTACTGTAGCATCGAGAAAGTCACTAACGAGTGAGCAAACATCCATGTGACTTCTCATGTTGGTCACGCTCAGTGCTAGTTGTTCTCTAACAACCACCTACACTCTTGCTTTAGTGTCACTACACTGCGACTTGAGACTCATCTGTCTGAAGAAAGTGATCCCTGCATTGGTCTATCTGGATCAATCACCATCCCCATGATGATCCTATGTCCAAAAGTAATTTAGAAAATAACCATCAATGATATATGTCTCAAATAACCCCAGTCGAAGTTCGTAAGAGGCCAACCCTCCTAGGACTCTTCCGGCTTCTGACCTTGTGTGGCATCTTTCTGAACTCCCCTGGCCATCCGAGCTTCCACAGTATCATCCGAACTCCTCCAGCAGTCGACCTTCCACAGTGTCCTTCAGATTCCTCCAACGGACGAACTCCTACCGTAACCTCCGGACTTCTCCAATAATGAGCTTCTTCAGTCGTCTAACGGACTGCTCCAAATGCTCTCTGGGCTTCACTATCAGTCAATTTTCTACAGTGATCGATTACTCTTCGAATCTCTTCCAGACTCCCTCCTGTCACGATCGACTTTACTCCGAGCCTCTTCCAGACTTCGTCAATGTCCGGACTTCTCCAGCAGCAGGACTTCTACAGTAACCAGACTCCATCCAAGTTTCTACAGTGGTCGTCCGCCTTCCAAATTTCATCTAAGCTTCTACAGTAAGCGAATTCTGTCCGAACTTTTATTGCAAGCGGACTTCATCCAAGTTTCCACGGTAAGTGGACTTCGTCCGAGCTTCTACAATGAGCGGTCTCCATCCAGGCTTCCATGACAACCGATCTCCATCCGAGCTTCTACAGTAAGCGACCTCCTTTCGGACTCCTACAAGAATCGGACTCCATCTGAACTTCTATAGTGGATGGATTCCAGACGAGCTTCTACAATGGATGGGCTCCAGCAGTCGGATTTCTATAGTGACCAACTGTCTCTGGTGTCTTCCATACCTCTCCAGCCATCAACCTTCAACAGCACCAACCGGACTTCAACAGTGCCAACCAGACCCCTCCAATGGATAAATTTCCTCTGGACCCCTCCAGCAGTCGACCTTCCACAGTGTCCTCTAGACTCTTCCAGTGGACGAACTTCCACAACGTCTTCCGAATTTTGCTATCGATCGACCTTCTGCCAGATTCCTCATGCAACCAAACCTCTCCAGCGGATAGTCTTCAGACAAGCTTCTACATCAGATAAATTTCAGACGGACTTCTCTAGCAATCGGACTCCAACCGGATTTCTCTAACAGAAAGTTTCCGTCTGAGCTTCTACAGCCGATGACTTTCGTTTGCAGCATCAACGCCTAAGGCATCCAACAACAGTTAACTCGTCAGCAATCTCAAAAACATCTGAGCTTCTCTTAAATTGCTGAGATAGAGAGCTATTCCGCTCCACCTGACGTCCCAATCGAGCTTCAACCGTCCGACCCGAACTCTCCGACAAGTCGCAACAACGGACACCACTCCACTCTCTGTAACAAACTCCACGTGGCCCTACCACTCTCTGGCAAGTCGCGATAATGGACACTACTACACTCTCTGTAACAAACTCCACGTGGCCCCGAACGGCCCACAACCAGGCAGTTACGGATGTCGCTGTCAATCGGTTACGTTCTCCCGTCTATAAAAGAGACCCCCCAGATACGTTCTCCTCTAGGCTCTAAGTACTATCTCTAAACTCTACTAAAATCTCATTCGAGTGCTCCATTTTTGTTGAAGCAGAGTACTGACTTAAGCATCGGAGGGTCTTGCCTTAAACTTTCCTTACAGGTCTCGATGGCGGCCATGATCTCCTTGACTCCAGCTTCTCCGACATTGGCAAAATTCTGCACCAACAGAATTTACGCTAGAGGAAGGGTCTGTGTCTTCGCAAGACCCTTGTTCTTAAAGGAGTACTCAACGGGACTATCTCTGACCATCTTCTTCGATATCTTCTTCTTCTTCTCTGACCAGATCCCAACCTGATGCCTCCCCGAAAGGCATCCACTAGGCGATCTATGACCTCCATGGCCAGATCTCAGCAAGATCTGCCAGCTCCGGCCTCGTCTCCAATTTTTCAGGCTCCTCCTCCTCCGACAACAGCAGTCGGCATGGAGCAGTTCGACCCACTGATTCAGTAGGTCAAGGGCCTCATCGAAGTGGTGCAGGCAATGCAGTAACAGTAGCAGCAGCCACAGGCATCTATGCAGTTGGAAAAAGTATCGTCGGAGTTTCAAAATCCAACGATCGGGCAGCCCACTTGGGCCAGTCATCCTGTATCCCCCGAAAAGGGGAAGCAGAGGGTGGAGAGCCCTCTATCTGATCACGATTCTATCCCGAGAGGGTCCCTACCTCCGTTCTATCAAAAGATCCTCGAGATTCACGATCGAGAGGATCTCCTGGATCAAAGGTTCCAAGAGATGAACCGACGGATCGAAGAGCTCTGCCATGCTCCCCCTAATTACGGTGAGGATATCTGTACTGACCCTCCTTTTTCTCAAAAGATTATGCAGGAACCGATCCCATCGAACTTCATGCTCCCCCAATTTGAGAGCTACGATGGGACCTCAGATCGGTTGACCACCTGGAGGCCTTTCGGACAAAGATGCTACTCCATGACGCGCCAGACGCCATCCTGTGCCGAGCTTTCCCATCTACCTTGAAGGGAGTAGCAAGAAATTGGTACTCGGCACTGAAGTCGGGTACTATCTTCTCCTTTGATCAAATGAGCCACCAGTTTGTGGCTCATTTTGTTAGCAGCCGATGTCCCTAAAAAGGTTCAGAGTCCCTCATCAACATCAAGCAAAAAGAGGAAGAATCCATCTGAACTTATGTCAACCATTTTAACGCTGCTGCATTGGAGGTCCGAAACTTGGACCAATAGTTGCAATGGCCACCCTGAAGAGCGGTCTTCAAAAGAATGACCTTCTATTTTTTCTAGAAAAAAAGTATCTCAGGGACTTCACTGATTTGCTAGCTCAGGCCAAAGGATATGCCCGAGCAGAGGAGGCCTTCAAGCTGAAGGACGAGGAGGCCGTGAAGGAGCGGCAGGCGGGTGACTCTAGCAAGCCCGCAGCTAAAAAAGGGCCGAGTGAAGCTCAGCCACATTCTTGAACTCCCCCCAGACACAAGCATGTCTGAACTCCCCCCCGAGCTCGTAGGCAGAGAAGCCCAGACTGTAGAGTTCGATGGAGCTCTCCCCCAGGAAGATTCCACAGCTACGCCCCTCTCAATGCTCCAAAAATGCAAGTGCTGATGGAGATCAGGGAGCAGCTGTCAAGGCCGGAAAGGATGCGCACACACCCCGATAAGTACAACCCTAATAAGTTCTACCTCTATCATCATGACCATGATCACGACACGGAGGAGTGTATTCAACTCTGAGATGAGATCGAGGAGCTCATCAGATGGGGTCGGCTCAACAGATTCATCCTACGTCGGCCTGAAGGTAGGAAAGATCGATCGAGCGCCCTACCACAACCAGAGCCATCAAGGAGGGAAGAACAGTCTGAAGATCGGCCTCCAATCGGGATCATCAACACCATCTCTGGAGGACCCCGATGGGGAGCAGCCAGTGGATCGGTCGGACCGCCCAAGTGGTAGAGGACTGAATAATCTATAACCTTTACTGAAGAAGATGCCCAGGAGATTCAATTCCCCCATAATGATGCGATCGTAGTTTCTTTAAATATTGCTGACTATGATGTATGCCGCATTCTTGTTGATAATGGAAGCTCGATCGATATTTTATTTTATGATGCATTCTCAAAAATATCCATTCTGGATGATCTATTAGGGCTGATAAGCTCCCCATTGGTAGGGTTCACTGGCGATGCTGTGCCAGTGGAAGGAGTAATAACTTTGACCGTACTTGCAAGTCAGTACCCGAAACAATCTAGAGCATAAGTGGATTTTCTGGTAGTAAGGACGCCGTCTGCCTACAATGCAATACTCGGCTGATCTGACCTCAACGCCCTCCAAGCTGTGGTATCGACCTACCATTTGAAATTGAAATTTTCTATAAGCCAAGGGGTCGGAGAGGTCAGAAGAGATTTAGTCCCAGCAAGATACTGCTATAACATAGCTTTACAAAGAAATGGTTAGTCTGACCCCTGTCCGGTTGATGGATTAGACACCCACGATAACCTTACTGAAGAACGGGGTGAGCCAATTGAAGATCTTGTCTCAATTCCTTGGAACGATGGGAATGAAGAGCACGTGGTGAAGATCGGCTCCAACCTAGGAGAAGAGGTACGGACATAGCTCATCAATTTTCTACAAAAGAATGCGGATGTTTTCGCTTGAGTTTCGACGGACATGCCGGGGATTGATGCGGAAGTCGTGGAACACCGTCTAGCTGTTGATCCCAAACATCGACCGACAAAGGAAAAAATCCAAGGTCATGCACCGAAAAGGCAGAAGGCAATAGCTAAGGAAGTTGATAAACTCCTAAAAGTTGGGTTCATCAAAGAAGTCAACTATCCGAACTGGATCTCCAATGTGGTTCTCGTCAAGAAGGCGAACGGTAAGTAGAGGATGTGTATAGACTTCAAAAAGCTGAACAAAGCCTGCCCGAAGGACAGTTACCCTCTACCTAGAATTGACCAATTAGTGGATGCAACCTCGGATCACGAGCTTCTCACTTTCATGGATGCATTTTTCGGCTACAATCAAATCAGAATGGCACCAGAGGATGAAGAAAAGACTGCTTTTATCACTGACCGTGGTCTTTACTATTACAGGGTCATGCCTTTTGGCCTTAAAAATACGGGGGCGACCTATCAACGGCTGGTGAACAAGATCTTCAAAGAGTAGATCGGCCGCAACATGAAGGTCTATGTGGATGACATGCTTGTAAAAAGTAAATCCTTAATGAACCAGATCGCCGACCTTGAGGAGACCTTCAGTGCCCCTCGAAAATACAAGATGAAGCTGAACCCAACCAAGTATGCTTTTGGAGTAACCTCAGAAAAATTTTTGGGCTTTATGGTATTAGGGCGCGGGATCGAAGCAAATTCGAAAAAGATTCGTGCCATCCAGGAAATGACCGCTTTGAAGTCAGTAAAGGAAGTTCAGTGCCTTACTGGGAGAGTAGCAGCTCTGAATCACTTCATCTCAAGGTCGGCCGAACGGTGCCTACCTTTCTTTCAGACTCTCAAGCAGCCAAAGAACTTCTGTTGGACCACTAAATGCCAGCTAGCATTCAAAGAATTGAAGAACTATCTCGGTTCACCTCTATTATTGGCAAAGCCCGAACCTGGAAAGGAGTTGTTCCTGTACTTGGCGGTCTCCCCTGTGGCTCTCGCAGCAGTTCTAGTTAAGGAAGAAGCAAAAATTCAACGGCCGATCTACTACATAAGTCGAGTATTGAGAGATGCCGAAATTAGATACACTAAATTAGAGAAACTAACTTACGTCCTGTTGATTGCAGCCCGAAGGCTCCGATCTTACTTTCAAGGGCACACCATAACACTGCTCACCGACCAGCCGATTAAGGCAGTTCTGCATCAAGCGGATGCTTCCGAAAGGATAGAGAAATAGGCGGTCGAGCTCACGAAATTTAACATCAACTATCGACCTCAGCCGACGATAAAAGCTCAGATATTAGCAGACTTTATAGTGGAATGCACTATCTTAGAAGAAGCCAAACTTGAACGAGGTGAAGCTGACAACCAGGGCTCCAGCCGAACTCCCTGAGGAAAGAACAGATCTCCCTGATGGTTTTTGGGCCCTCTTTGTGGATGGTTCATCCAACATGTCAGGCATGGATGCGGGCCTAATCTTGGTCAATTAGGAAGGAATTATCGTGGAGTACACGCTGCGCTTCAAATTTTCTACGATAAATAACGGAGCAGAATATGAAGCTTTGATTGCAGGACTGAAGATCGCCAAAGAATTAGAAGTAGATCAGCTCCAAGTCTACAGTGACTCCCAATTGGTGGTGGGACAAGTCAGCGAAAACTATGAAGCATGGGAGGACAATATGGCCAAGTACCTCAAAAAGGTAAAAGAGATCATCCCTGCCTTTGGCAGCTTTGACATCAAGTAGATTCCAAGAGCAAAAAATATCAGGGCCGATCTTCTCTCCAAGTTGGCTACAGGCTCTGGCTGAACTACCCAAGGAAGTCCTCTTTGAAGTTCTTAAATGTCCAAGTATGGAAGAACCGCAGCTTGTAATGGAGATCAGCCATGAACCCAGCTGAATTGACCCACTGGTTGCATACCTCAAAGATGGGGTTCTTCCTCATGATGCAAAAGAAGCTCGAAAGCTTAGAAAGTAGGCCTCCCGATATATCCTTTATGAGGGCAAGCTGTACAAGAGGTCGTATTCTTTGCCCCTCCTGAAATGTCTCCGGCCTTCTGAAGCTGACTTTGCCTTGTGGGAGGTACATGAAGGAGTCTACGGAAGTCACCTGGGGGCCAGATCTTTATCCCACAAACTGCTCCGATAAGGTTATTACTGGCCTACAATGTACCATGACTATATTGAATATGTCAGAAAGTGTGATCGGTGTCAGAGATATGCGAATATCCAAAGACAGTCCGCCTCCAAACTTACACCTCTGAGTGCCCCATGGCCATTTGCACAATGGGGGATGGATATCCTTGGACCTTTTCCCATGGCATCCGGACAGTGAAAGTTTCTCCTGGTGGCAATTGACTACTTCACCAAATGGGTCGAAGCCGAACCTTTGGTGAAAATCACAGAAGCTAAAGTGTAGGACTTTGTTTGGAAGTCAATCATTTGTAGGTTCGGCTTACCCAGAACTCTCATTACTGATAATGGGTGATAATTTGCTGGAGCAAGGTTTGCTGAATTTTATGAGGACTTAAACATCTCCCATAACTTCACGTCAGTAGCCCATCCACAGGCAAACGCGAAATCGAGGTGACTAACAAGACTCTGTTGCAAGAAATCAAGGCGAGACTTGAAAAAGCAAAGGAAACTTGGGCAGACGAGTTTTATCATATGTTATGGGCATACCGAACTACCCAAAGACTGCCCACAGGGGAGACCCCCTTTGCCTTAGCCTTCAGAATAGAAGCCATTATTTCGATTGAACTCAAGCTTCCATCGGCGCGAGTCGTGGCATTCGACGAGCAGCGCAACTCATAGGATCTCAAGGCCAACCTTGACTTGTTAGAAGAAAAATGAGAGACAACTCAAGTTTGGATGGTAGCCTACAAGTAGAAAGCAGCCTGCTACTACCACTCCTGGGTCAAGAGCAAAGCCTTCAGAGTGGGGGACTTAGTACTTCAATGAGCCGCTGTTTCACAACCTCAGAACCAAGAAAAACTTGCCCCAAACTGGGAAGGCCCGTATGAGGTCAGGGAGGTAGTCCAGCCTAGAACATACTATCTAAAAGAGCTCGAAGGAGCGGACCTTCCGCGATCATGAAATTCAAAAATTTACAAATGTATTATCGATAACTTTGTCTTAAATAAAAGTTTCATATTCACATATCTTTTTTTTTGGCATGAGCTTATAACGACAGGGAGTAGCTCCTTCAGACAATCGAAACTAAGCGTGTCAGGAACAAGAGGAGAACCTCATCCCGACAAAAACGAAGGTTCGGTTATTTAGAGACCAAATGGGGGGAGAGGCCCTCGCAACGGCCCTTATACACCCCACAGCCATGTTAGGAACAAGAGGAGAATCTCATCCTAACATGAGCAAAATCAAAGATCTGATTATTTAGAGACTGGATGGGGGGAGAGGCCCTCGCAACGGCCCTTATGCACCCCCACAGCCATGTTAGGAACAAAAGGAGAATCTTGTCCTAACATGAGCAAAGTTGAAGACTCGATTATTAAGAGATCGGATGGGGGGAGAGGCCCTCGCAACGGTCCTAATGCACCCCCACAGCCATATTAGGAACAGGAGGAGAACCTCATCCTAATATGAGCAAAGTCGAAGACCCGATTATTAAGAGACCGGATGGAGAGAGAGACCCTCGTAATGGCCCTTATATGCCCCCACAGCCCTGTTAGGAACAGGAAGAAAACTTCATCCTAACATGAGCTGAAATTGATTGTGTCGGGAACAGGAGGAGAACCTCATCCTGACACAAACAAAGATCTGATCGCTTAAGACCGGATGAGGAGAAAAGCCTCCTCAATGACTCCTCTACACCCCTACAACCCCGTTAGGAGCAGAGGAAAAACCCTCACCCAAATATAAAAAAAAAAAGGGGAGAGAAAAAGAAAAAGCGACGACCTATGCCAGAGATAAGAAAAAAATAAACTACATCTAAGACACAAGGGACCTCGTCCCAACGAGGAAGAAAACTCTTGTCAAATATTCTCAGTCTCTAAGGGAGAACCCAACACTAGTAGGAGAAAATAGACTTCCTCAAAGTAACGAGAAGTTTGGGCCCCAAGCTCGTACACCGGGAGAAAGCGTCAAATTTCAATGGCCTCGAAAAGACCTTCGGTCATGAACAAAAAGGGCGAATCAACATGGTGATGACCCGAAACCTTCAAACAATGTCGACATCGAATAAAACAAAAGATAAGAGAAGCTCGATAAATGACAACTCAGAGCAAGAATAGACAAGGTAATGAGAAAATTCCTTTTCATTTCATTAGTAAAGAGTGCATTACAAAAGCCTTTGAAGGCCAAAAAAAAAACAACAAGAAAAGAAAAGAATACATGGAACAAAAGGTAAAATAAGCTCTATGAAAGCTTGGCTTCTTCTGACTTTGAACTCTCGGTTCCAGCCATTATCAGGGATTGCTTTAAGTTCTCAATTTCTTCTTCCAGTTCCTTCTTTCTTAACAGCATCTTTCGATACATTTGGTGAAATCGCTGGCTTTCACCCTTCGATTTTCGAAGCCTCTTCCTTAGAACTTCGAACTCCGCTTCTGCATCTTTGACCGCCTGCTGCTCATAGGCCAGCTGAATTTTCAGCCGCTGCAGTTCGGCCTTCTCCTTCCCAAGGGCTACGGACAGTTCTTCCATGGTCTCCCTCAAGGATCGAAGCTCGTCGGAGCCTTGAATCGAAATGGCCTGGGCTCTTTCGAACAATTGCTTTTGAAGGCGAGCAACCTCATCGGTCGCCGTCTTGAGTCTCTTTCTATAGTTGTCTATTTGCCCACACCAGCCGACTCGATCAGTGTTGTAATTCATCTCGATGTCCTGTAGCTGCTTCTGGAGGTCGAAGAATTTTTTCGACCAGTCCCAGCCGTAGTTAGCCTGAGTTGAAAGCCAAGATGAGCTCCCTTCCAATTGGCCAATCTTCTCCCGTGCGGCCGCCAACTCGACCTCGAGGGAGCTGATCTTGGAGGCCTGAGTCCAAGATCGATTGCTGATGCATTTCTGGAGTTCCTCAAGCTCCTTCTCGAAGTTGGCCTTCTTCCGACTGTAGTCCATGAAGTCTTTTTGTGGAGGTTTCGAAGGCATGTAACCTCTATGGTGGCTTCCAAATGGCTCTTCCTCAGCCTGTGAAGTTCGTCATCCATCTTTTTTGATTTTTTCATCAGGTGATGAACTTTCCTTCTCAGATCTCGGATCATAGACTTCAAAGGAATCTCCTGCGGTAGGGGAAGAGCTTCGGCAGGGCACTGTTGTCGAGAAACAAGAGTGTCACAATGCAAATCATTGCAAGAAAAAAAAAGAAAAAAGAAAGTAGAAGGAGAAAAAGGAGCTCTCTATAAAGAGGAATCTAATTTCATTGGTTGAATAATTCTTAAGTACAAGAGAAAGAGAAAAAAAGTTGTAACAAAGGAAAAGTACAGAATTAGAGGTCTTGGACCTCTGGAGCAGAAGTGGAGGAGCTCGACACCCTCGGAAGGTCGGTCATGGCAGCTGCGGTAGTTGAAGAGGTCCCGACTAGAGGAAGACCGACAGTAGCTTCGGAAGGTCCGGCTTCATCATCGGACACTTCATCTAAGAAGCTGAGGTCGAGTTCAAAAAACTTTCTGACCACCTTCTCCTGGCAAAGCTCGAAGCCTTTGATAAAGGTGGCCTGGCCGAACTTGATATTCAGATCCCTCATCTCGGAGGAGGTCTTAAACTCCTCCACTGCTTGGGCCCTTGCCTCCGAGACTAGGGTCGGGATCTGCTCTTTCAGCTTGGAGACATCGGCCTCTACCTTCCTTCTTTCCTCCTCCAAAGCAGCCTTCAGATCTGTCAAAGTTTGTTCCTCCTTCTGGAGCACCTCTTGGAGACTCGTGACTTCGGAGACCTTCTCCTTAAGACGGGTAGCCTCAGCCTGGCGACCTTCCTCTGTCTGGGCTGCTTCCTTCTTTGCATTTTTTATCGCCTCGATGTTGGTGATGAGTTGGTGTCCAATCTGCAAGAGCAGCCAGGAAGTCAATATGAAAGCTAAAAAATGAACTAAGTGAAGAAGCGAAAGGAAGAAAAAAGTAAATCGGCCTACCTCAAGAAAGGACCCCAGAGAGTCCCAAACCCACTGTTCAGGATCGGCATGGATGATCTTGTGGACGATCTCAGGCAAAATGCACCCATCGACCAATCTTTTTATTAAATCCCTATTGTTGAAGGGATTCTCCCTCGGATCCTCTTCGGAGCCATTGGACCTTTCAATGGCAGCCCTGCTGCTGCTGATCTTGTGGACCACCATCTTCTTCCTTCTCTTCCTTTTGGGCCTCGGTGCCTCCTCGGGACGAGACTCTGGAGCGGAACCTAGATCGGAGGGCTTCTTGAAGAAGCTCGAGGGATTGTGGGCTCGACGTCAGAGGGGGCATCAACGACAATAGCCGCCTGGGAAAGCACGACCGAGCTTGTCTCTTCTACCCTCACCTTCTTCGCCGACCCAGAAGTTGCGGTGCCTTTCCTCTTGTGGGCCTTGAGACCCTTGGCTAATATCTGAGCTGTGTCTGCATCCATGTCTATAATGAAAAAAGATCAGCACAGCTTAGAAACAGAATAAGAGAAAGAGGAAGCAGTGAATGACTTGAGAAAGAAAAAATACCGGCAGGGTTGAGAGGGTTCAGGCCGACATTGAATAAAAGTTGCACCTTTAGAAGGTCGGGGAGGAGAGGAGCTGGATAAGTTTTAAGTTTATTGGAGGCTTCAAGGTCATCCTTTTCTAAGCTAGAAGCCCGATGGACAGAGTCCCTCAGAGAGCCCCAGGGGGCAACCCCAGCATCAGGGTCGGGCATCGAACGTAGAAGTACCTCTCCTTCCAGTTGTGGATAGAAGAGGGGGCACCTTTCAGCAACCCCTTTCTACTGAACTGGGGGCAGAAGTACCACCAGTCCTTTACCGAAGGGTGATGCTTAAAGGTATAAAAGTTTCTAAACAAAGAAAGAGTTGGCTAGACTTCAGCTAAATGACAGAGGGAAAGAAATCCTATCAGAAACCTAAAGAAGTTTGGCGCTACAGAAACTAGAGAAATATTTAAAAAGTAAAAAAGAGCAACAACAAAAGGTGGGAGTGGAAGTCGAAGCCCGTTGCGGAATGCTTCTTGGTATAAATAAAAGCGGCCAGGGGGAGGGGCGCTAGCCCGGTCAGTTGGCCTGGGAAGCTCAAGCTCATACTCCGAAGGAACCCCGTACTGAATCCTAATCAGCGAGAGTTTGTCTGAGGTCAAAAGCTACAAATGGTGTCTGGTACAAAGATCGGACAAGGTCCGACCTTAAGTATGGGTTCATCTATAGTACTAGGATTTTGGAGGGTCGGAGCTGACGAACTTTTAGAACTGCTAAAGAAGGAAGTGTTGGAGGACATTTTGAATCAAATGAGAACCCCAAAAAATCTTGGAAAAATTGAAAAAAATAGGAAACAAGATGCTCGTGGAGAAACCAAACAGGCGGAATGCAGAGGAGGAAAAACGGAAGAACAGCAAGAAAAAGAAGGGTTTTGAAAGTAACCTAGGCTGGTCCGAGAGGTGCAGGAGGGCAGCGAAGGCGATGGAGGTTGACCTGAAGGGTGCCTAAGATCGAGAGGGATGCTAGAGGAGGACGAAGCTCTCAGGAAAGAAGAGGGGACTAAAGAAAACATTCAGGCAAGGTGAAACCCCTGAAGGAGGGGGACAGGTTTAAATAGACCTCAGAGTCCGGCGCAATAATGATTGCAGATCTCCTTTGGCCGACCTACAACCACCGCATGTCCCACTCATCATGGCAGATGGTTGACGACTGACAAAATTATTATTGCACCATACATGGGGTAATGTTCCAGTGAGAATTTTAAAAAAATCTTTTCAGATCACCTTGATTTGAAAAGACTCCAGCACCGACGCGCCAAACGCCAAAATATCTAGAAATAATTGAGTATGGAAATCAAGGGGGACAACTATTGGAGTATGATCCTGGATCCTCTCACCAACCTTGGATGCAGCAAAATCAGCAACGAACAAATCTGGAGACTTCTGGACTCAATCGAAGGCCCTTGACAAAATCAGCCTGGTTGCTGTCTTCTTCGTCAGCCTTTCGTTCCAGATGAAGAATGCCTCTAAAATCACCTCTAAAAAATCCAAGATCTGGTACCCAACTAGATCAAGCCTGGACTGAGGTCTTCTAATTTGAAGATCTCAAATCAGGGTATTATAGATAGGAAAGAAGGTAGATGGAGATAGACCTTGCAGATCTGTTTTGCTGCAGCCTTTCCTGTAGATCTGTTGATGGAGATCTCACCTGTGCCTTAAATGACCTCAGATCAACTACAGATCTGAGAAGAACTTGTACCAACCTCTTTTCAAGAGATTCTAGGTCCTAGACCTGATGTTTGGGCAGCTGCAAGAGAGGGAGAGAGATCTGGTTGGCGGCACAAAGGGGGAGGGGGCCTAGCGCCTCCCCTGCTTAACTTTCCTTTTATGGACCTGGCGGCAAGAAACCCTAGGGTTTCTTGCTCCTGGTGCATGGAGAAGAGCTGGAGAGAGAGGGATTAGAGAGAGAGAGACTTGGGAGAAAGATTTTTTTATTCCTTGGCTTAATCAAACCTATATAGTGCATGTATATATAAACACAGGGTCAAGTGACCCAAACCCAAAACTCCCTTGACCAACTCTATGGGAGATTAGGTTAACCCAAGCCCATGTACACCCATGACTCGACCTAATCTCACCTATCTTGGGTCCAGACCTGACCCATAAAGAGTTGGTCCCTTGAGGCCCACATAACCTAGACCTCAAGAACCCGAAAGGCCCACAGCCTTTCAACCTAGGGCCCAACTAGTCCTAGAGCCTCCATGAAGCCCTCATGAATGATGGACCTTGGCCTTAGCCTTGGTCCCCTGGGCCTTGGGCACACCACCTGGATCACAACAATCTTCACCTTGGTGTCCCAAGGCCTCAACCAGTTCCACTCTGTCCATCAGCCGCATCAGCTCAACACATCTCTGAAAGCTGTCCCGTGGAGTACCTTCGTAAGTGCATCAGTTGTGTTCTCTTTGGTGTGTACCTTTACCAGCTCCACCTCACCATCCTCCACAAGCTCCCTGATCCGATGATACGAATATCGATGTGCTTTGTCCTTGCATGATAGACTGAGTTCTGTGCTAATAGAAGTGCACTCTAGCTGTCACAGTGCACTCTAATGGCCTCCTGAGTAAGGCCCATCTCCGTCAACAAACCCTTCAGCCAAATTGCCTTTTAGCTATTTCTGTCAGCCTGATGTACTCTACCTCTATAGTGGATAGGGCCGTGATAGGCTACAGACTCGATCTCCAAGAAATAGGACCTCCATACAGGCTAAAGATGAAGCCTGTCGTAGACATCCGGGTATCCATATCTCCATCGAAGTCTGCATCTACATAACCGTCAATCAGCCCTTGAGCTTCTCTGGACATGTCAGCTGCACCTCCTCGCTGTCCGTAGTAGATGCCAACTCCAACTGAACCTGCCAGGTATCTGAATATCCACTTCAGAGCTCTCCAGTGCTCCCTGTCAGGCTGCACCATGAACCTGCTAACCTGACTCACTGCATGAGCAATGTTTGGCCTACAACAGACCATCTCATACATCAAGCTTCCAACTCCTGAAGCATAAGAAACCATCTCCATCTCCTGAGCCTCCACCTCAGTCTGTGGTGCCATGGTCTTTGAAAGTCTGAAGTGATCGGCAAGTGGCAGCTCCGTCGGCTTTTCTCCCTTCATCCCGAACCTCTCTAAGACCTTCTGTATGTAGCCCCCTTGAGATAGATGCAGCACCTTCCAAGCTCGATCTCTGAAAATCTCCATGCCTAGGATCTTCCTTGTAGGGCCCAAATCCTTCATCTCAAACTCTCGAGATAAGGATGCCTTCAGATCCTGCACAACCTTCCTACTCTTGCATGCTATAAGCATGTCATCCACATACAAGAGTAGGAATACCCTAGAACCATCCTCAAGAGACTGAACATAAACACAAGGATCAAACTCGCACCTGAAAAGTGAAGGTACCAGATCTAGGGTTTCAGGGTTAGATCTTGAAACTTTTTCAAGATCGTACAGCGGAAGACTAAAATAAATCAAAATTTATTTTCTAAAATCAGAAAATTTTTAGATCTAAGATCTTATTACATGATTATTACATAGCATTAAATTAGAAATTAAAATATATATATATACAGCATGAACTACATGTTGATCATATCAATATGTTTCTATACTACATCTAATGTATGTATTAAACAATAGATCAGATCTATTACCTTGCAAGTTAGATATTCTAACCTCACTGATCTAGGCTTGAGGATGATGTTGCAAGCTGCACACATGTCCGGCCTCTAGGAGTCGTCCACACGAGCCCACGAATCTCGATCAGAAGTCCGGCTTCAGGAAATCAGTACAGTATGCGAGTACTGTGCTGATCCTTCTTTGATGGTTGATCAGGTGCCTCCTTCTTCTTGATTTGGACTTTTCTAAAGATGAAAAGTAGGAGGAAGAGTTTCAGATCTGAGACACTCTCAGGAAACTCATGATGGAGAGAGGAAAGATATGAAAACAAACAACCCTAGAAGAAGACCCTCTTTTCTTCTCATTTCTCTCTATAGACATCCTATCTTGTGTCTATTATATCATCATGACCCAAAGGTATTTCTTTCTAATTTTTGGATGGCCCAAAGGTCTCTTAAGTCTCTATCTTTTACAAAATTTTCATAAAGAAACTCATTTTATAGAGAGAGATATGATAGAGTCCTTGTCTAGGTCAAATACCTAGTCAAGGCTTATCCAAACATGGCAAGATAAGGGGCGCCCAACTCTTGAGCACCTCCTCTTTATTTTTATGTATGGATTACCAGAAAAGGGTGAACAATATGTACCCTAAAAGCCATAAAAATTTCAAAAAAAATTTGGATAAATTTGGTACAAAATTGAAAGAGTTTTGGATTTCTAAAACTCTATCTCATAGAATTCGAAATCCAAACTTATTCCTCTTTGATTTGATCCAAACCACTTTCCATGTAAGAAAGAAGAGAGGAAACCTTTTGTAAATGTGGGAGAGACCTGGGAGAGGGCTTTTGTTGTACAAAATAAGAGGAGATTGGCATTGAATGAGAGAGAGGGCGTGGGGAAGGCTTATGTGGCGCAAGGTGGAATCCTAGTCTTACTAGGATTCTATCTTATGACTTGTTTTAATTTGGTTTCTCAAACCAAATCAAACCAAAATTAGATCAACCCAATTAAAATATATTTTAACCCAATTAAGAACATAATTTAATCAGATTAAATTAGATTTAAATCTGATTTAATTTTCTAATCAAATTAGAAATTAGATTGATCCAAGTCCTAGTTGAACTAGGACTAGTTTTTCCTTGCACTTGGCTTATCCAATAAACCAATTGGACTTGATCCAATCAAGACCAAATCAAATCTAATTAAATCATATTTAATTAGACTTAATCTCAGCCTATTTGCTTAATCAAATTAAGTCAATTAGTAATCAAATTGCTAATCGATCCTCCTGCAACACTTGCACTGGGTTAAATGTCAATCGTATTGATCATTTAATCCTAGAACGATTCTTAATCGTTGATCAACCATCCGATTGGATTATGAACTCTAATGTGTGTGACCTCATAGGTTCGAACCTAAATCGATAGTACAGGAACAAATTCTCCTTGACCAAAATGATCGTAGGACACTTAGAGTTCAACTGTCAACTCTGATCAGGTTGTCCACATTGTATTTCAAAATATCAAATCCATCTGATGGATTACCCTGGCCAAGGTTTTGCTAAATTGAAATACAGTGACTCATTCTTCTCCAACTCTTGGAGTGATCAATCCCATCTCGATCATACTCTGACTTCGCAAGTACTTGACTGTGCCCAGAAGCCTTCCATCCCTGAATTAGAAATTCAGTTAGTCCAGTACCAGAGCACAGTGAGTTGCTTGCAAGTCACTGAGGCGATCTCAGGTCTAAGGGACACTTATACCTATATCCCATCAGAGACATTCTCAATAGTAGAATACTCTAGAGTTGGTCACGTTCAATGATGATGTACCAGTACATCTCACCTGTATGCCATACCAGTATCTCCACACTCTTTGGTTAAGAGGACAACCAACCCATATGGCCTACAGTGACCTATGCTCGATAGAAGCTGTCGTCCTTATTAACAGCCTATCATTTGGTCGTGAACTATTTTAAGGACTAATCGATAAATTCTCTCTTTATCGAATCTAAATAGTCCTAAGGACTCATCATAACAACGGAGTTCATTTGAAGATGAAAGCTTATGATGAAAATGCCAAATATATTTTATTTATTAACAAATCAATTACAATACTTGGTTGCTCAACCGTCAACAACTTGATGATTGGCTTTTTGGGACACATTTTCCAACAACTCTCACTTGTCCTAAAGCCACTCGGCACAGTATCTAATACCCATCTTCGACTTGTGTTCGTCGAACTCCTTTATCGCCAGGGCTTTAGTGAAGGGGTCGGCCAGGTTCTCCTTTTCGTCGATCTTTTGAAGGTTGACGTCACCTCGATCCACGATCTCTCGGATCAGATGGAAGCGGTGCAAGATGTGCTTCATCCGCTGATGTGCTTTGGGTTCCTTCGCCTGAGCTATGGTACCAGTGCTGTCGCAATAGAGCAGGACCGGACCATCGAGGGAGGGTGCTACTCTGAGCTCGTTGATGAATTTTCTCAGCCACACAACTTCCTTCGCGGCATCCGATCCTACGATGTGCTCCACTTCACAAACAGAGTCCACCACAGTATGCTGCTTGAAACTCTTCCAACAGATGGCTCCACCATTCAAAGTAAAGATATAACCCGACACGCTCCTACTGTCATCATGGTCAGATTGAAAGCTAGAGTCTGTGAACCCCACAAGTTTCAGATCTGACTCGCCATAAACCAACCATTGGTCCTTAGTATTTCTCAAATACTTAAGGATGGCTTTAACCACTTTCCAGTGATTTTCTCCAGGATCAGATTGGTATCTACTCACTACTCCTAGTGAGTATGCCATATCTGATCTTGTACATGACATGGCGTACATGATAGATCCCACGGCTGAAGCATATGGGACTCTACTCATACACTCTCTCTCTTCAGAAGTTGTCAGACAATTCTTCTTAGAGAGAGAAATTTCATGGCCTATCGGTAGATAGCCCTTCTTGAAATTCTCTATGCTGAACCTCTTCAGCACAGTGTCTATGTACATGGACTGGGATAACCCAAGCATCTTTTTAGATCTATCCCTATAGATCTTCATCCCTAGGATGTAGGATGCTTCACCCAAGTCCTTCATGGAGAACTGTGATGACAACCAAACTTTTATTCCCTGTAGTGCGGGGATGTCATTCTCGATTAAGAGAATGTCATCCACGTATAAGATAAGGAATACCACAACTGGACCATTTGCCCATTTATAGATGCAGGGCTCTTCTCCATTCTTAATGAAGCCATACGTTTTGATCACCTTATCAAAATGCATGTTCCAACTCCGAGAAGCTTGCTTCAATTCATAAATGGATCTCTAAAGCTTGCACACCTTGGACTCATCTGTGGACGTAAACCCCTCAGGTTGTATCATATACACCTCTTCAGTCAGCTCTCCATTCAGGAAAGCTGTCTTTACATCCATCTACTATATCTCATAATCCAGATGGGTAGCTATTGCAAGCATTATCCGAATGGATTTGAGTATTGTCACAGGGGGAAACATCTCATCATAGTCAATACCATAACATTGATGATACCCCTTGGCAACCAGATGGGCTTTATAGGTCTCCACTTTTTCGTCTGCGCCCCTCTTCCTTTTGAAGACCCATTTACACCCAATGGGTTTAACCCCTTCAGGTGGGTCAACCAATGTCCATACATCATTGATCTTCATGGACTCCATTTCGGATTTCATAGCTTCAAGCTATTTTTTAGAATCAGATCTCTGCATTGCATCTATATAGGTGATTAGATCCTCATTATTCTCATCAAGTTCGATGGGATCACCGTCCCAGACCAAGAAACCATAGTATCTGTCTGGCTGATGCGGTACTCTACCGGATCGCCTTAATGGTGGAGGTACATTGGGCTTCGGATCTGATCTAATCATATCCGACTCAGGTTCAGCTATTGATGTCGGTCCTTCTACCTGTTGAACTTCATCAAGTTCAACCTTAGAGGCAACGGTTCCTTCACCAAGGAACTCTTTTTTAAAAGAAAATTATCTTAAGGCTGACGAACACCTTTTGTTCATCAGCA
>NC_025999.2:42625015-42627681 GCF_000442705.2 Elaeis guineensis
TGGTAGAAAAAATATCCTTTTGTCTCTTTGGGGTACCCTATGAATGAGCATTTGTTAGACCTAGGTCCAAGTTTATCTATGACTAATCGTTTGACATAGGCCGGGCATCCCTAGACCCTAAGGTGTGAAAGTACTGGCTTACGTCCTGTCCATATCTCATATGGAGTCTTAATTACAGACTTATTAATCCTATTTAACAGATAACAGGCTGATTCGAGTGCATATCCCCAGAAAGATATCGGCAAGCTAGCAAAACCCATCATGGATCGGACCATGTCTAACAGAGTCCGATTCCTCCTTTCAGACACACCATTATCCTGTGGTGTTCCAGGAGGAGTCCATTGGGAGAGAATCCCATTCTCTCCTAAATATGTGAGAAACTCACTAGAAAGGTATTCTTCTCCTCGATCAGAATGAAGAGTTTTAATACTCTTCCCAGTTTATTTTTCTACTTCACTTCAGAATCGTTTGAACATTTCAAATGAATCCGCCTTATGTTTCATCAGATAGATATATCCATATCGGGATAGATCATCCGTGAAAGTTATGAAGTAGTAATATCCACCTCTAGCACTGGTGCTCATGGGCCCGCATACATCAGTATGTATTAGGCCCAAGCGCTCAGTAGCTCTCTCACCTTTTCCAGTAAAAGGTGACTTGGTCATTTTACAATTACTGACTTCGAGGATTCCCTCTTGAGTCAACCTATTTATTCTGTTCTTATTTATATGACCTAGCCTACAGTGCCATAAGTAGATATCTGACACACTATCTAATCTAGGGTGCTTGCCAGTAGAATAGACTCTTATCGGCTTGATTTTTCTGGTCTGGCCCTGCACTGATGTCCCAGCCTGAACATGCACCTTCTTCACTTTCTTCTTCTTATTCTTCTTTCCTTTCTTAAAAGGTCGAGAACCAGAAGACGAACCTCCCATTAAGTTCATCGACTCCTTGTGAAGTTGGTGATCCTTCTCAAAGTTCTGAAGTAACCCCAATAACCCGTGGTAGTTCTCTTCAGGCTTTGTCATTCTATAATGAGTGAGGAATGGGAGATAAGACTTGGGCAGTGAGTTCAGTATTGCATCTTTCTCAAGCTGCTCATGCAAGGAAAAGCCGAGCTTGCTCAATCATTCCATCAGCTCGATCATGTACAATACATGATCAGTGACAGAGGCACCATCCTGCATTTTGGCGTTGATGATGGCACAACTAGTCTTGTGCCTCTCTATGTCATTGGGTGTGCCAAAGGCATCCTCCAATACTTGAAGCATGTCCTTTGGCTGAGCCATCTTGAATCTGGAACTGAACTCGTCGCTCATGGCAGCCAGCATGATACAACGCATCGTGGTCCGGTCACTGAGCCACTTCTGATAAGTGTCTCTGACTGTTCCACGTGCATTGACAGCTGGCTCCTAGGTGAAAGATCCATTATCACATATAGGATCCGTTCATGCTCCAGAACTATCTTCAACTTTCGGTACTAGCTACCGAAGTTGGGTCCCACCGACTTATCATTGTCCAACAATGATCGGAGCGATAGGGAAGTGGCCATATTTGCATAAAGGAGAACCATAACCTAATTAGTAATTGATTCATTAAACCTAAAGATTTGGACTTTAATCAAAAGATTTCTCCCACTATTTTATTCGAATTGGTAGCCTCTACCTCCAATTCGAGGAATTATCCTAATTCCTTAGTGGGTACTAAAATTCACTTAGACTGCACACAAGCCCAACTTTGGTTGGCCAACCCATGTACATCTAAGGGTAGGTTCATAACCAATTGTTTCTTTAAATAATTTTTAGTAATTTTAATTTTGTCCCAGAAACTTAATCAGTAGGCTTTGGCCTCCACTGTAAGGATCCGTTAGGTCCAACCATTAACATGATCATACTTGGTGTATCTAACCAACGAATGATTAAGTCCAACTTTGGTTGGCTCACCTAACCACCATTAGAGAGACACTTCCAAGTCGTCATATGATGAGTGATAATTCCATTAGTCGACAAGCACCAGACCTTTGGGTCTGCAATGATTATTGAGTAATGGACTCATTATCAAACACCTTAATGGGAGGCTATGACTCAGTTATCTCCATAACTTTGTCATTTTAAGGACCTAATAATTTTAGAGGATTTAAATAATTTAGAGGATGAGGTCAGATGAACTAGCTTATCATGATCCTCCCACTGGCTTCACCAAGTCAGCATAAGGGAGATCATTAAAAGGGCTGGTCTAGGAGCACCTAAATCAGTCACACTGATTTACCTATCTGACATGGGTCAGCTCGAATAGTCAAGTGATCCGATCAAAATATAATTTCACTAAGAGGCCAGGTAAGTTCGATCAGTGGAAGGGTCTGCCAAAGCTTGCCTTAGACACCATCAGAAATGGCCAGGTAAGTGGGCTCCCAATTAAAAACCATCAGTCTGGTTTACCTTAGACACCAACTGGTTTAATTAGTTTTGATTAGATCAACCTAACAGTTCATGCTAGATCGCTTAGCCAAGAATCAAGTCCATTTGGTTCTCGTTAAAGACATGGACTTGACCAACTACAACTATTGTAATTGATCTAGAGAATCTTTGACCTAATCTAAGACAACAATTGATTAGATTTAGTCAATTCTCTAATTAAGTCCATCTTTAATCTAACCATAGGTCTAC
>NC_025999.2:42627781-42780400 GCF_000442705.2 Elaeis guineensis
TCTAAGGAGGACCGAGCCTTCGATTGTGTCGAGACAAGGTTCTCCTCCTATTCCCGACATGGTTTGTTTCGATTGTCCTGTCGACATAAGCTCGTGCCAAGAAAGAAGACATGTGGATATAAAACTTTTTATTTAAAGTAAAGTTATCGTAATACATTCATAAATTTTCGAGCTCCATGGTCGTGGAGGTCTGCTCCTCCGAGTTTCCTGAGGTAGTAAGTTCCGGGCCGGACTACCTCCTTGACTTCGTATGGGCCTTCCCAATTGGGGCAAGCTTCCCTCGATCCTGAAGTTGCGAGACAGCGGCTCGTCGAAGTACTAGGTCTCCTGCTCTAAAGACTTTATTTTTGACCCGGGAGTTGTAATAGCGGGTGACTTTCTGTCTGTAGACTGCCATCCGAACATGACCTGCCTCCCACTTTTCTTCTAACAAGTCAAGGTTGGCTTTGAGACCCTATGAATTGCGATGCTCATTGAATGCCATGACTCGTGCTGACGGGAGTTTGAGCTCAATTGGGATAACAGCCTCCGTTCCGAAGGCTAGAGCAAAAGGGGTCTCCCCCATGTGTTGCTCCTAGATTGATTTTGATGATTACAAAGCAGATTGAAGGGATACAAATATTTTTAAATTGAAAAAGTCTTTATGCTCTTCAGGGGCAAAATTGTAATTTTACTAAAATCCTGATTTGATAGTATCATTTGGTAGAACAAATGATTTGTAATCTATTGGTGAAAATTTCATTGTATTTGGACTTATATTTTTGAAGATATGAATGTTTGAAGTGCATGAGTCGACTCATGAGTCAACTCATGGCACAATGAGCTGATTGGCACGCAAAAATTTCCCTTGGCACGCTGGTTTTTTGGCTTGGCACGACCTGTGAGTCGACTCATGAGTCGACCCATAAGGCATGAGTCGACTCATGAGTCGACCTCTGCTGATTTGGGCCAAAAAAATCCAGAAACCACAATTCTGGCTGTTGCAATAGAAGTCGACTCATGAGTCGACTCCTGAAGCATGAGTCGACTCATGAGTCGACCCCTGCGACGGAAATCGTCCGCAACGGCTAGTTTTTTGCCCGTTTTAATTGCCTTTTATGCTCCCTTAAAATGCTCTAACGGCTCTTTTTCTGCCTAAAATATTTTCCTTGTTTCTTAAGGCTATAAAAGGTTTCAAAAGGTGAAAGAAAAGAGGGGATCCAAAATCTACACGAGAGAAACTGTGATCAACGATATACACGAGAGAAAAAAAAAAAGGGATCCACAATCCACACGAGAGAGACAAGGAATCTACAATATACACGAGAGATTGTGAAAGAGAAAAGCAAGAGCGTTCAAAAGGGCATTCAAGAGCATTCAAAGAGAGGGTTTTTCAAGCCAACTGTTCAACCTTGATCAAGAGCTCTTTCAAAGCCTTCAAGAAGTCTTCAATCAAAGTTCATCTTCTTCTCAAGCGTTCATTCAACTCTTCATCCACCTTGAGGAAATCCAAAAGGGGATTCTTCATTTGAGTAAAATGTTTTTATTGTTATATTCGCTCATTTAAGGAGCTATTCTTGTACTTGTGCTCTAAACTATCTTACTCTTTGTGAGTAATTGTTCTTGTTTTTGGAGGGTTTCCAAAACAAGGGAAGGTTGATCCGAATCTGAAATCGGAGTGTTTTGGGTTGGCTTGTACCCGGGAAACAAGTGGACTAGCTTGGGATAGCTAGTGTCGGAGTTTCCGACATTTTGTATTTGGGTTGAATACAAGTATAGTGGATTGGAATTCCCAAGTAGGAGCTTGGGGAGTGGATGTAGGTGCAAGGTTGGCACCGAACCACTATAAATCCTTGTGTTTATGGTGTGCTTTATTGTTTCTCTTTATTTCTTTATTATATCCTTGCTTTCTTGCTTTAGGTAATTAATCTTGATTTAAAGTCTTTCTTCTCATTCATCAAGCTTTTAACAAATACTTTTCATAAGTAATTAGTTGAGCTTAAAATTTTTAAAAACCCAATTCACCCCCCCTCTTGGGTTGCATAGCTGGGCAACACATGGGCAGTCTTTGGGTAGTTCGGTACGTCCACAACACATGATAAAGTTCATCTGCCCAAGTTTCCTTCGCTCTTTCGAGCCTTGTCTTGATTCCTTGCAGCAGAGTTCTATTGGTCACTTTGGCTTCATCGTTGGCCTGAGGATGGGCTACCGATGTGAAGTTGTGGGAGATGTTTAGGTCCTCGCAAAATTTAGTGAACCTCGCTCCCGCAAATTGTCACCTATTATCAGTAATTAGGGTTCTCGGCTGGTCGAACCTGCAAATGATTGACTTCCAGACGAAGTCTTACACTTTAGCTTCTGTGATTTTTGCCAGCGGTTCGGCTTCAACCCACTTGGTGAAAATAGTCAATTGCTACCAGGAGGAACTTCCTCTGTCCCGATGCCACAGGAAAGGGTCCAAGGATATCCATTCCCCATTGCGCGAACGGCCATGGGGCGCTCAAGGGTGTAAGTTCGGAGGTGGGCTGTCTCTGGATGTTAGCATATCTCTGACATCGGTCACACTTTCTGACGTATTCAATGGAGTCACGATACATTGTCGGCCAATAATACCCTTGGCGGAGCAACTTGTGGGATAAGGATTTAGCCCCCAGATGGCTTCCACAGATTCCTTCGTGCACCTCCCATAAGGCGTAGTCAGCTTCTGAAGGCCGGAGATATTTTAAAAGAGGCAAAGAGTATGACCTCTTGTACAATTTATTCTCATAAAGGATATATTGGGAGGCTTGATTTCTGAGCTTCCGAGCTTCTTTTGCATCATGAGGGAGAACCTCATCTCGAAGATATGCTACCAGTGGGTCGATCCAACTGGGTTCATGGCTAATTTCCATCACGGGCCGCGATTCTTCTGTACTTGAGCACTTTAGAACTTCAAAAAGAACTTCTTTGGGCAGTTCAGCCAGAGCCAGTGTAGCCAACTTGAAGAGGAGATCGGCCTTGGTATTTTTCATTCTTGGAATCTGCCTGATGTTGAAGCTACTAAAGGTGGGGACGATCTCCTTTATCTTTTCAAGATATTTGGCCATGCTGTCCTCCGTGCTTTGTAGTTTTTGCTGACTTGTCCCACTACCAATTGGGAGTCACTGTAAATTTGGAGCTGATCTACTCCTAATTCTTTAGCGATCCTCAATCCTGTGATCAGAGCTTCATATTCCACTCCATTGTTCGTTGCGGAAAACTCGAAGCGCAGCGCGTACTCTATGACGATCCCCTCCAGACTGATTAAGATCAGGTCCGCGCCTGTGCCCGACATGTTGGAGGATCCGTCCACATAGAGGGCCCAAAAGCAATCAGGGGGTCTGTTTCTTCTTTAGAGGAGTTCGGTCGGGACTTCAGGTCGTCAGTTTCACCTTGTTCAGGTTCGGCCTCCTCTGGGATAGTGCATTCCACTATAAAGTCTGCCAATATCTGGGCTTTTACTATCGGCCTAGGTTGATAGTTGATGTCAAATTCTGTGAGCTCGATCGTCCATTTCGCTATCCTCCTGGAAGCATCCGCCAGGTGTAGAATCGCTTTAATCAGCTGGTCGGTGAGCAACGTTACGGTGTGCCCTTGAAAGTAAGGTCGGAGCCTCCAGGCTGCAATCAACAGGGCGTAAGTTAGTTTCTCTAATTTAGTATACCTGGTTTCGGCGTCTCTCAATGCGCGATTGATGTAGTTGATCGGCCGTTGAATTTTTGTCTCTTCCTTGGCAAGAACTGCTGCGAGAGCCATAGGGGAGACCGCCAGGTACAAGAATAATTTCTCCCTAGGCTCGGGCTTCGCCAATAGTGGAGGTGAGCCGAGGTAGTTCTTTAGTTCTTCGAACACCTGTTGACACTCAGTGGTCCAACAGAAGTTCTTCGGCCACTTGAGGGTTTGGAAGAAGGGTAAGCACCATTCGACCGACCTTGCAATGAAGCGATTCAGAGCTGCCACCCTCCCTGTGAGGTGCTGAACCTCTTTTATCGACTTCGGACGGCCATCTCCTGGATGGCACGAATCTTCTCTGGATTGGCTTCAATCCCACGCCCCGATACCATGAAGCCCAGGCATTTCTCCGAGGTCACTCCGAAAGCACACTTAGTTGGGTTCAGCTTCATCTTATATTGCCGGAGGGCACCAAAGGTCTCCTCGAGATCGACGACGTGGTTCGTTGAAGATTTACTTTTCATGAGTATGTCATCCACGTAGACCTCCATATTGCGGCCGATCTGCTCTTTGAAGATTTTGTTCACCAGCCGCTGATAAGTAGCATCTGCATTTTTGAGGTCGAAAGGCATGACCCTGTAACAGTAAAGACCATGGTTAGTAATGAAAGCAGTCTTTTCTTCATCTTCTGGTGCCATTCTGATTTGATTATGTTGCCCAGCTATGCAACCCAAGAGGGGGGGGTGAATTGGGTTTCTAAAAATTTTAGAATTGATTAATTACTTATGATGAACAAGATAAAGATTTTAATTCAATATTAAATACCTAAAATAGGAATGCAAGGATATAATAAAGAAATAAAGTGAAGCGATAAAGCACACCACAAACACAAGGATTTATAGTGGTTCGGTGCCAACCCTGCACCTACATCCACTCCCCAAGCTCCTACTTGGGAATTTCAATCCACTATACTTGTATTCAACCTGAATACAAAATATCGGAAACTCCGACACTAGCTATCCCAAGCTAGATCACTTGTTTTTCGGGTACAAGTAAACCCAAAACACTCCGATTTCAGGTTCGGATCAACCTTTCCTTGTTTTGGAAATCCTCCAAAAACAAGAACAAAAACTCACAAAGAGTTAGAAAATTTTGAGCACAGATTAATACAATAACAGCTCCTTAAATGAGCGAATATAACAATAAAAACTTTACTCAAATGAAGAACCCCTTTTCGGATTTTCTCAAAGTGGATGAACGCTTGAACGAATGCTTGAGAAGAGGTTGATTGTTGATTGAAGATCTCTTGAAAACTTTGGAAGATCTCTAGATCAAGGTTGAACAATAGGCTTGAAAGATCTTCTCTTTGAATGCTCTTGCTTTTCTCTTTCATAATCTCTCTAGTATATTGTGGATCCTCTCTCTTTTTCTTTTTGGATATTTCGTTGATCTCAGACTTTTTCGTGCAGATTTCGGATCCTCTCTTCTATTTTTGATCTCACATTTGATCTGCTATTTAATCTGTAATTTCTTTCACCATTTGAAGCATTTTATGGCATTAGAAGCAAGAGAAAACAATTTAGGCAGATAAAGAGCCGTTAGAGCAATTTTAGGAAGCATAAAAGGCAATTAAAACGGGCAAAAAAATAGCCGTTGCTAACATTTTTTGTCGCAGGAGTCGACTCATGAGTCGACTCATGCTACAAGAGTCGACTCATGAGTCGACTTCTGTTGCACAGATCAGACAGTCTTGATTTCTGGATTTTTCGGCTCAAATCAACAGAGGTCGACTCATGAGTCGACTCATGCCTTGTGGGTCGACTCATGAGTCGACTCACAGGTCGTGCCAAGCCAAAAATCCAGCGTGCCATGGGAATTTTTTTTTTTGCGTGCCAATCAGCTCATAGTGCCATGAGTTGACTCATGAGTCGACTCATGCACTTCAAACCTTCATAACTTCAAAAATATAAGTCCAAAAATAATAAAATTTTTACCAATAGTTTACAAATTATTTGTTCTATCAATTGATACTATCAAATCAGATTTTTAGTGAAATTATGATTTTGCCCTTGAAGAGCATAAGGACTTTTTTAATTTAAAATTGTTTGTATCCCTTCAATCTGCTTTGTAATCATCAAAATCAATCTAGGAGCAACAATCTCCCCCTTTTTGATGATGACAAAACATTTGAACAAAAATATTTATGTGAATGCATTAATTTCAAAAGAATACATTATAGGTGTATATGCTTGAAAAGAGTATGATTCTTTTGGCATGTAATATAAATAGTCATATGCAAAAATAATTTGTCCATTTGCTTAAGGGTTTGAAGATATGCTCATTTGATTATGTGATTTTGGTGTTAGAGCAGAAAACTTATTTTTGTTATCAGATTGAGCTCTATTTTGAAAATTCCATTCTCATTTGATTTTAGTTTTAGCATCAGAGCAAAAAAATACTTATGTGCCTAAAAAAAAATTATGTGTGCCAAAGTATGTTTAAAAGTTGATTTTGAGCTTAAGTGTATTAACTCATTTTGAGCTTAAAATATATTAGAGCAAGAGAAAAGAAATAAATTTTGCAATGTATCAGAGCAAGAACAATAATTTTTACAATGTTATCAGAAAAGATTTTACAATGTATCAGAGTAAATGTTATAATATATCAGAGAAAATTTCACACTGTATTAGAGCAAATATCAGAGAAACTTTCACACTGTATCAGATTAAATTTTATCATGTATCAGAGCAAGTTAAAAGAAATTTTAGGGTGTATCAGAGTAAATCAAATTTCTTAAGATGTATCAAGGTAAATTTCAAAAGATATATCAGAGCAAGTTTGAATTTTGAAATATATCAGAGCATATAAAAAATTACTTATTTGCATTGTACTTATGATTTTGCTTTTGATGGATGGCTTTTTGTTTAATTTCTGTCTGATATCAAATTTCTTAAATTTTTGCTTAATTTCTCAAAATACCATTTTTGTTTAATTTCTCAAATTTTGTTTAATTTCTCAAATTTTTGTTTAATTTTTCCAAATATTTAATTTCTGAAATTTTTGTTTAATTTCTCCAATTTTTGTTTAATATCTTCAATTTTGTTTTGTTTAATTTCTCAAATTTTTATTTAATTTCTCCCCTTTTTGACATCATCAAATATGGTTAACTCTTCCTTTTTTTTTCTTTTTTTTTAAATATTCTTTAATTTCTCCCCTTTTAGAGTTTATCATAGAAGTTTGCTCTCCCTTAATATAGCAATTATCAACAGCAAACAACAACAAAGAGAAGACAATTTTTCCACAAGAAGAATATATATAACCAAAATATGATCAATATCATTACAAAAGGTAGAAATATAAGTGAAAAATGATTCCATTAAAAACATAATTGTTTCAATACATAGTTCTTAAAAATAAAATTCAACCAACTAATTGTCAATACATGGCCCCAAGGTATAGATCTTAGAACAAAATACTAACACCTAGGATCTAGTAAAGATCAAGATAAGTCAATGATCGGAGTCATCAGATATAGGGTGAGGAGATGATGGATCAGAAGTGCATCCTCTACCCCGTCTGCCTCTGCCACGAGTGGAGGTGCTGGCACGAGCAGGAGAGCGAGATGAACTGGGTGGCTGAGAACGCTGAGAGGCCAAAGACTGAACAGAAAGGGTGAGTCTGATAGAATCAAGTACGTTCAGTGCTCTGGAAACAGATTGAAGTAGAGCAGTGAACTGAGTGGTAGCATGCTCACTCGATCCTTAAATTTCTTTCCTCAGCAATTCATATCCACCTTTTAGTGCTCCTCTGAGCCTACCAGCCTCTGCAGTGAGGTCTGTGACCTCAATGGTTGACTCCTGTGGCTTGGGATGGGCCAAAGCAAGGACTTACCCCTGCAAGTCAAGAACTCTGCCAGTAAGTCTCCAGACAGTGTCCTCAAGCTGCTGGATCCTGATGGACTGATCTGATATCATTTGAAACACAGTGGAGATGTGGGGAGTAATGGTCTGATCAGAAGAGGTAGCTCCAGGTGCAAAAGAAGTACTACTCCACTGGCTAGACAGCAAAGAAGCCACACGCTGTGATATATGCTCGATCTGATCGTCAGCCAGTCTGAACTCTGAATGAGGTGCTCTGCTCTCTGGCTGATACACTGGTGTGGGCATCCTAGTAAACTCTGAAGGGCCAGCCTCAGTATCAGGAATGAACTGGATATGTGGTGATGCTGCCCTGAGGTCATGGACAGGAGATGATGGATCTTCTTCTTCTACTCTGCCTTCAGTTCTGACTTCAGCTCTATCTTCAGTTCTGACTTCAGCTCTATCTTCAGTTCTCTCTTCAGTTCTCTCCTCAACTCTCTCCTCAGATCCCTTGATCCAACCACCATCAGTCTTTGCAAATCCCATTCGGTGCAGGCTGTGTTGGTTGAAAGTGTCCACATGAGAGAGCTTAGTAGCAGCCTCCCCTCACAACTAACTCCAAACCTTCTGAATACTCTAGTAAGGGCCATACCATAAGGCAAGTGTGCCTTGGATCTATTCAAAGTTTCTCTTATGGCCTCTATCATAAGTGCAGGGAGGTTCAGGGGGGTCTGAGTGATGACATGAAACATGACACATACATCTCTGCTGGAAAGTAAGTCATGTCTACCACTCCTAGGAAAGAAGAGCTTTGTTACAATCTGATGCAGGACCCTCATCTCAATGGACAAAATCTTTGCTTCCAATTTGTTTAAATTTCCTGAATAAGTTTCTCCTAAAATGATTCTGATCCCCTCTTCTTTAATTGGGAGTTCCATATATGAATATCCTTCACTAGGCAACTGAAGTATTTCTCCCAATATCCTAGAGTCCAGGCAGATATCAATTCTCTTTACAGTTGAAGTCACTGACCCACTTCCATAAAGTAGGTTTTGGTAGAATTCTCTAACAAGGTCAACATAGGTGACTTCCTTAAGAGAGCAATAGAGTTCCCATCCTTGGTTTTTAATTTTGGTAGCAAAAGTAAATCCTTCTTCCTCAAAGAACCGAAAATCTATATTTTTCCCAGTTTCTACTTTTCTATCGGAAAGAGGATTCTTATTGGGGCTTAGGAGGGATTGAGAGGGACCTTGAGTAGGTACTGAAACTGGAGTGGGAGCAGTTGAAGATTGAGCGGCTTGCCTTTTCTTTCTGACAATTTCTTCAGGCTCACGGATTGATTTTCTTCTTTGGGGAAGTTTCATCTTTGGAGCCATATCCACTATAGTAGCAGACAAGGAGACTTGAATTGAGTGGAGGAGGGATCACAAGAGATTGAAAAAGGATTTTGGTGGAGAAAAGAAGTGGATTTTGGAAGATCGGTAAAGTGCTAGGGCACGTTCCAACCGCGCCAAGCAATGCGAGAAAACACAGAAAATCCTTTTCAAAGAGGCGATTTTTGGTGGAGAGGAGGAGGGAGAATTGCCTCGGAATAAATCCTTGGTTTTGAAGCAAGAAAGAGTTGGAGAAGACAGCTTTTGGAAGAAGGACGATGAGAAGATGAGTCATCTCACAAACAGGGTTCCCGTTCAAAAACAATGAGCCCGTGGGAAGTTTGTGGGATTTACAAGTTTGCCATTGAGTCGACTCATGGGGGTCGACTCATGAAGTTCAGAAAATCAGTAAAAATGTGAATAAATTCCAAAAAAAATTGAAATTTTGAGTGAAGGAATTTTGCTCAATGATAAGTTTTTAGAATGATAAATTTGAGCTTTTAGGACCAGGATAGATGTTGAAAATTGAGCTCTAATCAATTCTTTGGAAATTGAGAAATTTTAGGCAAATAGATCTAGAATTCCTAGATTTCTCCTAATTTCACAGAATCTATCCTCACTAAGGGCCTTTGTAAAGATATCAGCTAATTAATTTTCAGTGCAAACATATTCAAGAATTACATTTTTGTTTTGAACATGTTCTCTTATAAAATGATGTCTTATTTCAATATGTTTAGATCTTGAGTGTTGAATTGAATTTTTAGATAGATTTATGGCACTTGTGTTGTCACATCTTATTGGTGTTTCATTAAGTTTGATTCCAAAATCTTCGAGTTGTTGCTTAATCCATAAGATTTGAGCACAACAACTTTCGGCTGCAATGTATTCGGCCTCAGCCGTAGATAGTGCCACCGAATTTTGTTTCTTGCTAAACCATGAGATTAGGTTAACTCCAAGAAATTGGCAAGTTCCACTTGTGCTTTTTCTATCTAATTTACATCCAGCAAAATCAGCATCTGAATATCCTGATAAATCAATTTGTGAGTCCTTAGAGTACCATAACCCTAGAGTTTGAGTACCATTTAAGTATCTAAGGATTCTTTTAACAGCATTCAAATGAGATTCTTTAGGATTAGATTGATATCTAGCACATAAGCAAACACTAAACATGATATCAGGCCTACTTGCAGTTAAATATAATAATGAGCCAATCATACCTCTATAGTATTTTAAGTCTACACATTTACCTTCATCATCCTTGTCAAGCTTACATGAGGGACTCATTGGTGTGCCAATTGGTTTGCAGTTCTCCATTCCAAATCTTTTGAGTAGTTCCTTGGTGTACTTGCTTTGGGTGATGGAGATTCCCTCTTTTGATTGTTTGATTTGGAGTCCGAGGAAGAAGGTGAGTTCTCCCATCATGCTCATCTCGAACTCCCCCTGCATAAGCTTAGCAAAGTCTTGACAAAGAGATTCATTAGTAGACCCAAAAATTATGTCATCAACATAAATTTGTATAACTAGCATATCATTTTGATTTCTTTTAAAAAATAGGGTTGTATCTACATTACCTCTTAAAAAACTATTATTTAGTAGAAATTTGCTTAGCCTTTCATACCATGCTCTAGGTGCTTGTTTTAATCCATATAAAGCTTTATTCAATCTAAAGACATGATTAGGAAATGCATGATTTTCAAATCCAGGGGGTTATTCTACATATACTTCTTCAGTGATATATCCATTTAAAAATACACTTTTAACATCCATTTAAAATAATTTGAATTTCATAAAGCAAGCATATGCAAGTAGAAGTCTAATAGCTTCTAATCTAGCAACAGGTGCAAAGGTTTCATCAAAATCAATTCCTTCTTCTTGATTATATCTCTTAGCAACCAGTCTTGCTTTATTTCTAATTACATTTCCATGCTCATCTAATTTATTTCTAAAGACCCATTTTGTGCCAATTATTGAATAATCTTTAGGTCATGATACTAAGGTCCAAACATTATTTCTTTCAAATTGATTAAGTTCCTCTTGCATAGCATTAATCCAATTATGATCATTTTCAGCTTCTTCAAAAGTTTTAGGTTCAAGATGAGATACAAAAGCACAATGATTAACTGCATCTCTTAGTGAAGAACGGATTTTTACCCCATGCATAGGGTCACCAATAATTAACTCCTTAGGGTGGTTGTAAACATACCTCCATTCTTTGGGTAGGTCATTTGTACCTTGAGGTTGTTCTTGAATTTCTTCACCTCTTTCATTTTGTTCGTCTTCTTGATCCTTGTCTTCTGGAGTTGCTGAATCTTTCAGAGTGATCTCCTTCATACCTTCTATTAGTGGATCTGCATCATCAACACCCTCATTCTTCCTTGAAGGAAGATCGTTAGATTCATCAAAAACAACATGTATGGACTCCTCAACTACTAAAGTTCTTTTGTTGAAAACTCTAAATGCTTTACTAGTGGAGGAGTAACCTAGAAAGATTGCTTCATCTGATTTTGCATCAAATTTACCAAGTTTTTCTTTGCCATTATTTAATACAAAACATCGGCAACCAAAAAATAAAAATATGCAATATTTGGTTTTCTTCCTTTCCAAAGTTCATAGGGGGTTTTCTTTAAAAATTATCTAATTAAAGCACGATTTAAAATGTAACATGCTGTGTTAATTGCTTCCGCCCAAAAATATCTTGGAAGGTTGCTTTCACAAAGCATGGTACGGGCCATTTCTTCTAAAGTTATGTTTTTCCTTTCAACTACCCCATTTTGTTGGGGTGTCCTAGGAGCAGAGAAGTTATGGCCAATTCCATTTTCATCACAAAAATTTTCAAAATTTTGATTTTCAAATTTAGTTCCATGGTCACTTCTAATATTTTGAATTGAAAACCCTTTTTCATTAGAGACTTTTCGATGAAATTTAGTGAAAATATGAAAAGTTTCATTTTTGTGAGCCAAAAAGAAAACCCAAGTAAAACAAGAGTAATCATCTATAATTACAAAGCCATATCGTTTTCCTCCTAGACTGGTGGTTCTTGTTGGTCCAAATAAGTCCATATGTAAGAGCTCTAATGGTCTAGAAGTTGAAACAGTGTTTTTGGATTTAAATGATACTCTAGTTTGTTTACCTAATTGGCATGCATCACAAATTCTATCCTTTTCAAAATTCAATTTTGGCAAACCGAGAACTAAATCTTTCTTAATTAATTTTGAAAGAGAATGCATGCTGATATGTGCAAGTCTACGATGCCACAGCCAACTAGTCTCATTGATTTTAGCATTCAAGGATACTAGGCATTGCATGTCTAATTTGGCTAAGTCATTCAAATCTATCATATAAACATTGCCATGCCTATATCCTATAAATTTAATGCCATCGTTAATAGGACTAGTCACAATGCAAACAGATGATTCAAAAACTACTTTATACCCTTTATCACAGAATTGACTAATGCTAAGTAAGTTATGCTTTAAACCTTTAACTAGTAAAATATTCTCAATGTATTTGGAGGGAGTGATACCAATGTTACCTATCCCGATGATCTTTCCTTTGCCATTATCTCCAAAGGTGACCATCCCTCCATCCTTAGCATCAAGCGTGATGAATTGTGATTCATCACCAGTCATGTGTCTCGAGCATCCGCTGTCAAGATACCATTTTCTGTTTCCTTCTTGGGATGCTAGACACACCTGCAAGCAAAGGTCAAGTTTCTGTCTTAGGTACCCAAGCTTTTTTGGGTCCTTTCAGGTTAGTCAGAATGGTTCCTTTTGGAACCCATATTTTCTTTGTGTTTGCATATTTGTTAATAAGACATGTGTATGATTTATGTCCTATCCTACCACAGTTGAAACAAGTAATATTTGTAGACTTGTTACTTGAATAATTTACATAAATATCCTTCAGAAATTTTTGTTTCTTCAGAGATTTATAGCCAAGTCCAGCCTTATCATATATAGCTTTCTGATTATCAAGAATCATATTTAGTTTGTTTGAACTTAAGGTGAACTTATCTACTATAGATTTCAGCTTGTTAATTTCATCCTTTAAGTTTTGATTTTCTTGAATCAAGGTGAATTTTTCAATTGACAGGTTTTCAGTTTGTTTCACTAAGGACTGATTTTCCAATTTCAGTTCTTTGTTTTTCTTTCCTAGTTTCTTTAATTCATCAATTGAATCATAGAATGCTTCATGCAATTCTTCAAATGTGAATTCACTAGTGGATTCAGAAGTTACCTCATTTTCATGTGCCATCAGGCACAGGTTGGCTTGTTCTGTTGAGGTTTCCTCGTCGGAGCTTGAGTCATCACTCGCACTCCAAGTCGCCATCATTGCCTTCTTTTTGAACTTTGTGGGACCTTTCTTCAGTTGTGGACATTCGGATCTGAAATGTCCTCGCTTCTTGCACTCGTAGCATATAAGGGGTTGATCTTTCTCTTTCTCTTTGCTTTGTTCTCCTTTTGTAAATGACTTCTTTCTCATCCTCTGTTTCCTTTTTCTTAGGAACTTCTTGAATCTCTGGGTGATGAGTGCCATCTCTTCATCCTGTTCTTCATCTTCAGTGTCATCTGTTTCATAATCAGGCGAAGTTGTGGATTTGAGGGCAATGGTTCTTTTATTTTTGACTTCATCCTCTTGATGTTGCTTCATGCTAAGTTCATGAGTCATCAAGGATCCAAGAAGTTCTTCTAGAGGTAGAGTGTTTGAGTTCTTTGCTTCTTGGATGGCAGTCACCTTGGCTTCCCAAGTTCTTGGCAGTGACCTGAGAATCTTCCTTACAAGTTCACTGTTAGTATAAGATTTGCCAAGACTCTTCAAACCATTAATTATATCAGTAAAACGAGTAAACATAGCAGTTATGGACTCATCATGCTCCATTTTAAACAATTCATATTTATGTATAAGCATGTTTATTTTAGACTCTTTTACTTGATTTGTTCCCTCATGGGTTACTTCTAACCTATCCCATATTTCTTTAGCAGATGCACAAGTAGAAATGCGATTGACTTCACTTGCATCTAGTGCACAATAAAGAACATTCATGGCTTTGGCATTTAATTGTGCCAATTTCTTGTCAACCTCATCCCATTCTTTCTCGGGTTTGGTTGACTCCTCACCATCTATAATCTTGGTGGGTGTGTGAGGACCGTTCACTATGATACTCCACATATCATAGTCGAGTGCTTGTATGAAAATCTTCATCCGAGCTTTCCAATAGGTGTAATTAGACCCATTGAAAAGTGGAGGTCGGTTTGTTGATTGCCCCTCGGCTAGAGGAGTACCAACATGGGTTGCCATAGATCTTTGGCTCTTTGATTGTTAGATCAAAGAAGGGCTAGAGCACCGGGCTCTGATACCACTTGTTGCCCAGCTATGCAACCCAAGAGGGGGGGGTGAATTGGGTTTCTAAAAATTTTAGAATTGATTAATTACTTATCATGAACAAGACAAAGATTTTAATTCAATATTAAATACCTAAAACAGGAATGCAAGGATATAATAAAGAAATAAAGTGAAGCGATAAAGCACACCACAAACACAAGAATTTATAGTGGTTCGGTGCCAACCCTGCACCTACATCCACTCCCCAAGCTCCTACTTGGGAATTTCAATCCACTATACTTGTATTCAACCTGAATACAAAACGTCAGAAACTCCGACACTAGCTATCCCAAGCTAGATCACTTGTTTCTCGGGTACAAGTAAACCCAAAACACTCCGATTTCAGGTTCGGATCAACCTTTCCTTGTTTTGGAAATCCTCCAAAAATAAGAACAAAAACTCACAAAGAGTTAGAAAATTTTGAGCACAGATTAATACAATAACAGCTCCTTAAATGAGCGAATATAACAATAAAAACTTTACTCAAATGAAGAACCCCTTTTCGGATTTTCTCAAAGTGGATGAACGCTTGAACGAATGCTTGAGAAGAGGTTGATTGTTGATTGAAGATCTCTTGAAAACTTTGGAAGATCTCTAGATCAAGGTTGAACAATAGGCTTGAAAGATCTTCTCTTTGAATGCTCTTGCTTTTCTCTTTCACAATCTCTCTAGTATATTGTGGATCCTCTCTCTTTTTCTTTTTGGATATTTCATTGATCTCAGGCTTTTTCGTGCAGATTTCGGATCCTCTCTTCTGTTTTTGATCTCACGTTTGATCTGCTATTTAATCTGCAATTTCTTTCACCATTTGAAGCATTTTATGGCATTAGAAGCAAGAGAAAATAATTTAGGCAGATAAAGAGCCGTTAGAGCAATTTTAGGAAGCATAAAAGGTAATTAAAACGGGCAAAAAAATAGCCGTTGCTGACATTTTCCATCGCAGGAGTCGACTCATGAGTCGACTCATGCTACAGGAGTCGACTCATGAGTCGACTTCTGTTGCACAGATCAGACAGTCTTGATTTCTGAATTTTTTGGCTCAAATCAGCAGAGGTCGACTCATGAGTCGACTCATGCCTTGTGGGTCGACTCATGAGTCGACTCACAGGTCGTGCCAAGCCAAAAATCCAGCGTGCCATGAGAATTTTTTTTTTTTGCGTGCCAATCAGCTCATAGTGCCATGAGTTGACTCATGAGTCGACTCATGCACTTCAAACCTTCATAACTTCAAAAATATAAGTCCAAAAATAATAAAATTTTTACCAATAGTTTACAAATCATTTGTTCTATCAATTGATACTATCAAATCAGGTTTTTAGTAAAATTATGATTTTACCCTTGAAGAGCATAAGGACTTTTTCAATTTAAAATTGTTTGTATCCTTTCAATCTGCTTTGTAATCATCAAAATCAATCTAGGAGCAACAAAAAGATTTGAAGAAAGAATCAAGATCAGCCAACAAGATGGTATTCGCACGAGCTAGCACTCCCGAGGAGATCGATCAAATCGGGGCTTCAAGTGGACTATCCGTAGAGGTCGGACACATGTGCGACTGTAAGCAATCAGTGAAAATTCTCTTTACCACTTTCATTAATGGCGATGATCATCAATCCGAGCTCAGATATAGAGTTTTGAACTCAAATTAGAAGTAGATTACATCTACTACTCACATCTATGCTTGCAGATTTTATTTTCTGATTTTTAGATTTTATATGCCACATATCATATCATAGATCCTAGATTAAGATAATTTATTAATCTGATCATATGCATACTAGATTAATAAGATTAATCTAGTAGCTTTCTACTGTGATTTATTTAAAAAAAATTTGAAATATATGCATGAAATTGCCTATATTTTTCAACAGTAGTATCAGAGTCTAGGTTCATTATGATATGTTATATGTGCATATTAGATTTAAAATTTAATTTTATTTAGATCTATTATGTGATATCTTAGATCTAAATTTAATTAATGATAGATCACACAAATTCAGATAAGATTGTCCTACTGTAGGGTATACCCCTTACAGTGAAATGATTGTCCTAGTTTTTACTAATCTTTGATAAAATCTGATTTTATATGATGTATATGATATTTTTGATCTGATTTAGAAATGATCTAATATTAAAATCAGATCTAATATGATTTATATTTGATCTAAATTTTATCATGTATGACATAATTTGATTAGATGCCTAGTAGTTAAGTAACCGGATTGGATATTCTTGGCCGTCCAGTCATATGAGAAAGTAGGATTTTAAGACCCTCTCCTCCCATTCCTTGGGGATCTCTTATGGCATATAGGGATGCTATTTATTCATGAAGATGATGTTAGAAACCGAGTAGGCAGCATGTGTAGTTTCAAAAAATTTAAAAACCATAGCAGAAAACAAACGGGTTAAACCCTTTAACCCTCACATGCAATAGATTAAATCTAATCCTACCCAAGCCTAGGAGAAAACACATATATACAATCTAGAATTTAGATATAAATGTGAGATCAGATCTCTTTACCTTGGCACAGGTAGATGTTCCCCACTTCTGATGATCGTAAATTCGTAGATGCTCGAGCCGCACATGCATCTGGCCTCTACGGGTATCCACCGGGATCGATCTTAAACTGATTTCTCCTTGTAGAAAATTTTTCTTCTCAAGAAGAACCTTAGCCTTGAACACTTTGATCAATGCCTTGATCTGGACTGTAAGATCAACTCCTTGATCAATAGCCTTCTTCTTCTTCTCCTCGATCTTCAGTCTCTAAGTCACCAAGCACTACCTCTTGGCATATGGAAGAGGGGATGCCCATCTCTTGGGCGTGGAAAGGAAGAGAGGGAGGAGAGGAGCCATGGAGAAGGGAGAGAGGAATTTTGTTGATAAAAAATTCTATTAAACTAGAAATTCTAGAGACCTTCCTTTATATAGATACTACCTTGACACATATTGGAAACCCAATTATCTTAAAAAAATAGATCTTTATCTCATAAGAATCTTTTACCTTTTTAATCTAATTTATTCGAATTAAAATCAGATATAAATAGTATATAATCAGCCCCTTTAAGCATGTACAAGAGGCATCATAGGAATACATATCAGGTAGTTGGGGCGCCAAGAGGGGCGCCAACTCTTGGCGCCCCATAATAGGGTTTCTAACCAAATAAGAAAAGGGTGTGGCCCCACCTCTCTCTCCTCCATGCCACACATGAGAAGGGGGAAAGCCCCACTTTCCAAATCCAAGGTTGGCACCCCCTGGTCTTGCCAAAAGGAGAAGATTGCACCTCCCTCTTTCCTTTAATTCCACATGCACACTTAGAGATAATTAGGAGATAAAGAAGAGATAATGTTGGGATAATTATGTCAACTAATTGACTTAATCAAATCCTTTTGGGCTCACAATTAAAAGTCTAATTAAATTCAAATGGATTTAAGTTAAGTTCAAGGCTATAGACTCGATCAAATCGAAATTTCAAGAAGAATTAGGTTTAATCGTGTGCTAGCATAGTTCTCATAAACCTAATAGAATTTCAATAAATCCTAACCCAATTGGAACTTCATAAGTTCAATTGATAAATTCAAGATTAAATCTCTTAATGTGTGACCCCATAGGTTTCATTCTATCTGATAGTGAGATATATTATGATCTCTATCACAATATTATTGAAACTCTTTTCGATAAATTGGAATATTTCTATTTCTATCCTTCGAGGGTCATTGATCATCAAAATGATGCCCGATAAGTCTCACAATCCACCAGTGACACATAGCAGTATATAATGGCAACCTAGTAGGATGAAAGTACAAACTCTTAGGTATAGTTATCGCATGATTCAGTCCTTCTATCATGAGTCCCGACTTGATGAAGGTCATGGAGAACTCGTCAGACCTTATCGTCAGTCATATGCTAGATTGGCTCGACTCAAGTTCATTTATGAATCTCGTAAAAACTCTTTCCAGTATTCACACTTACTTTGGCCAATGACTTTCTGAACTCTGTCTTACAAATCGCATAGGACTTCTCCTTTTCTACTAAGATTGATAGATTCTATCTAGATGCATCCTATTTCAAACAGCGAACCTGAACCTACTAAAGCCAACATACACAGTAAAAATTCGAATGGCTAAGGACCAAGAGAACGTGCAGTCAAACCCAGTAGCCTCACTGCGAATAGCCAATGAGACCGTAGATCAAAAGACCACTCACACCACTGCAGAATCGAGAAGACCACTAATGAGTGAATAGACATCTATGTGATTTTCGTGTTGGTCACATTCAATGCATGTTATTCTCTAATAACTACCTGTTGGGAATAGTATCCCAAAGCCAATCATCAGCCTGTTGATGGTTGTGCTCTTTGTTGTATTAGTACATGAATTATAAATTAATAAAAATTATTTTGATATTTTTCATCATAAATTATTTCATCTTTTAATGAACTCCTGTGTTGTGGTGAAGTCCTTAGGACTATTTAGACTCGACAAAGGAGGATTTATTGTTTAGTCCTTAAAACTGTTTGCGGCCAAATGATACGTTGTTACCAAGGACAACAATATTTATCAAGCATAGGTCATTGTATGCCATATGGGTTGGTTGTCCTCTTAACCAAAGAGTGTGGAGACACTAGTATGGCATATAGGTGAGATGTAAGGGTACATCTGCACTGAACATGACCGACTCCATAGCTATTTCTGCTGTCAAGATTTGCTCCGATGGGATATGGGTATAACTGTCCCTTCGACCTGAGACTGCCATAGTGACTTGTAAGCAATTTTTTATACTTAGGCACTGACTGGACTACCTAAATTTCTAATTCAGTGACGGAAGGCTGCTGGGTGTAGTCAAGTACTTGACTTGTCAGTGTGTGTGTCAAGATGGGATTGACCACTCCAGTTCAAGAGCTGTATACAGTCATGTTTTAATTTAGCAAAACCTTATCCAGGGTAGTCCTAGTGAGGAGTCACAAGACTGATTGAGTTGAGCATGATTCGGATGATCTAATCAGGGTTGACAGTTTAACCCTGAGTCGTCCTAAACACAGGGGTCAAAAGGGATGAATTATACAGTAACCATATTCACGTAGGTTCTGAGTGTTGCGATTGTGACTATTCAACTTATCTGAATATCGGGTACCATTGCTAGATGTTCACTTCGATTAGTACAGGAATTGGTTCCTGTGCTACCGGCTTGGTTCGAACCTGTGGGGTCACACACATTAGAGGTTCCTATCTGATCTAATGGCTGATGAAGAGTCTTAATGCTCGTGGACTATGAGTCCTACATATCTGGGACTCTGTGATCGAGAATCAGGATTCTCTGATCATGAGTCCCACATATTTTGGGTACCGAGGTCAAGAGTCCCATTGGTTTGGGACTTTTTGATCAAGGTTTCATATGGATGGACTTTGATGCCCGATTGCCCATCGGATTTGGACTCAGTATTTATGAGAGATTTAATTAGTGATTTGATCATTTATTAATTCAATTTGATTGAGAAATTATTTTTGGATCAAGTCCAATTGAATTGGATTCAGTTGGGTTTGACCTGATTAGGTTAAGTGTTGACCTAATCGCTAAGGTGTTTTGGTCCCTGATCTGATCAGGGATTGGGCTTAGTCAATTTTTGATTTGATTAAGATTTTATTGAGCCTAAATAAGTCTAATTAAGTTGGGTTTAACTTAGTATAATTGTGCTTAACATATTTTGATTAGGTTGGTTCAATTATGATCAAACCACCTTTTGAATTCAACTCCCTACGCCACCTCACTTCTCTGCGCCCATTTGAATTCACGAGAAGCAACTTCTAGTGAATTTTCTCTCATGCAAAGGCTTTCCCACACCCACACTTGTGTTCCAATTATTTGGATAAACATGTTGGGAAATGTGTCCCAAAAAGCCAATCGTCAAGTTGTTGACGGTTGAGCAACCAAGTATTGTAATTGATTTGTTAATAAATAAAATATATTTGGCATCTTCATCATAAGCTTTCATCTTCTAATGAACTCTATTGTTATGATGAAGTCCTTAGGACTATTTAAGTGTGATAAAGAGAAGATTTATCAATTAGTCCTTAAAACTGTTCACGACCAAATGATAGGCTGTTAATAAGGACGACAGCTTCTATCGAGCATAGGTCGCTGTAGGCCATATGGATTGGTTGTCCTCTTAATCAAAGAGTGTGGAGATACTGGTATGACATACAGGTGAGATGTAAGGGTACATCATCATTGAACGTGACCAACTCCAGAGCATTCTGCTGTCGAGAATGTCTTTGATGGGATATAGGTATAAGTGTCCCTTAGACATGAGATCGCCTCAGTGACTTGCAAGCAACTCACTGTGCTTTGGTACTGGACTAACTGAATTTCTAATTCAGGGATGGAAGGCTTTTGGGTACAGTCAAGTACTTGCGAAGTCAGAGTGTGATCGAGATGGAATTGACCACTCCAAGAGTTGGAGAAGAATGAGTCGTTGTATTTCAATTTAGCAAAACCTTGGCCAGGGTAATCCATTAGATGGATTTGATATTTTGAAATACAATGTGGACAACCTGATCAGAGTTGACAGTTGAATTCTAGGGTATCCTATGATCATTTTCGTCAAGGGGATGAATTATATGAAAACTATATCCGCATGGGTTCTAAGGATGTTGTTCTATATATTCAACCTATCCGGTCGTCGGGTACCACTGCTAGTTGGTCACTTCGATTGATACAGGAATTTATTCCTGTGCTACCGACTTAGGTTCGGACCTATGAGATCACACACATTAGATTTCATGATCCGATCGGATGGTTGATCAACGATTAAGAATCGTTCTAGGGTTAAATAATCAATACGATTGACATTTAACCTAGTGCAAGTGTTGCAGGAGGATCGATTAGCAATTCGATTGCTAATTGATTTAATTTGATTAAGCCAATAGGCTGAGATTAAGTTTAATTAAATATAATTTAATTAGATTTAGTTTGGACTTGATTGGATCAAGTCCAATTGGTTTATTGGATAAGCCAAGTGCAAGGAAAAACTAGTCCTAGTTCAACTAGGACTTGGGTCAATCTAATTTCTAATTTGATTAAAAAATTAAATTAGATTTAAATCTAATTTAATCTGATTAAATTAGATTCTTAATTGGGTTAAGACCTATTTTAATTAGGTTGATTAATTTTGGTTTGATTTAGTTTGAGAAACCAAATTAAAACAAGTCATGAGATAGAATCCTAGTAAGACTAGGATTCCACCTTGCGCCACATAAGCCTTCCCCACGCCCTCTCTCTTATTCAACGCCAATCTCCACTTATTTTGTGTGATAAAAGTCCTCTCCCAGGTCTCTCTTACGTTCACAAAAGGTTTCCTCTCTTCTTTCTTACATGGAAGGTGGTTTGGATCAAATCAAAAAGGAATAAGTTTGGATTTTGAATTCTATGAGATAGAGTTTTAGAAATCCAAAACTCTTTCAATTTTGCACCGAATTTATCCAAATTTTTTTTGGAATTTTCATGATTTTAGGTAAACATTGTGCACCCTTTGATAGTGATCCATGTATAAAAATATGGAGGAGGTGCTCAAGAGTTGGGCGCCCCTTAACTTGCCATGTTTGGATAAGCCTTGACTAGGTATTTGATCTAGACAAGGACTCTATCATATCTCTCTGTATAAAATGAGTTTCTTTATGAAATTTTTGAAGAAGATAGAGATTTGAGAGACCTTTGAGCCGTCCAAAAATTAGAGAGAAAGACCCTTCTGTCATGGAGATATAAAAGATGCAAGTTAGGGTGTCTAGAGAGAAAAACATGAAGAAGAAGAGGGTCTTCTTCTAGGGTTTTTTATTTTCATATCTTTCCTCCCTCCATCTTGAGTTTCCTGAGAGCATCTCAGATCTGAAACTCTTCCTTTACTTTCCATCATTGGAAGAGTCCAAATCAAGAAGAAGGAGGCACCTGATCAACCATCAAAGAAGGATCAGCACTGTACTAGCATACTGTGCTGATTTCCTGAAGCAGGACTTCTGATTGAGATTCGTGGGCTCGTGTGGACGACTCCTAGAGGCCGGACGTGTGTGTGGCTTGCAACATCATCCTCAAGCCTGGATCAGCGAGGTTAGAACGTCTAACTTGCAAGGTAATAGATCTGATCTATTGTTTAATACATACATTAGATGTAGTATAGAAACATGTTGATATGATCAACATGTGGTTCATGCTATATTTATATATTTTAATTTTTGATTTAATACTATGTAATAATCATATAATAAGATCTTAGATCTAGAAATTCTCTAGTTTTAAAAAATAAATTTTGATTTATTTTAATCTTCCGCTGTATGATCTTGAAAAAGTTTCAAGATCTAACCCTGAAACCCTAGATCTGGTTCCTACAATTGGTATCGGAGCCTAGGTTCTTTATTACATGATTATTTATACATGCTTAGATTATTTTTTAGATTAGATCTAATTTATAATCTGATTATTAAATCTAAAATTAAAATTTTAGATCAATCACAAACTGCAAGGTTGTCCTGCTGTAAGGTTTACCCCTTGCAGTGCAAAGGTTGTCCTAGTTTGTGTAGATCTATCTTTAATCATAAATTTGTTAGATATGATCTAGATTAAATTTATGATTTATTAAATTTAAAATATTTTTAAATCTAAAATAAAATCTCTTTGTTAATAATTTTTGTGCAAAGAAATTGTTTAAAGTTGAAACTGTTTCAATTACATGAACCTGTTTAGATTAGATCTAAAGTAGTTTCATGTTTATTTCACTTGTATCTTGATTATAAATCAAACATGCAATATGGTTGGTAGAATCATATTATAAAATTATTTTACAAATATAAAAATTATTTTTTGAAAAGTCAAACCCAATCCTTAGCCCAAAATTTAATTAAGAATTAAGAAGTTGTTTGATTAGGTTCTAGGATTGTGAATTGAAGAACCTAAGACACAAATCATAACACATTGGGTTAATGGGTTAGTGGAAATTAGGTCCATTAATTGGGTTAGACCTATGGTTAGATTAAAGATGGACTTAATTAGAGAATTGACTAAATCTAATCAATTGTTGTCTTAGATTAGGTTAAGGATTCTCTAGATCAATTACAATAGTTGTAGTTGGTCAAGTCCATGTCTTTAATGAGAACCAAATGGACTTGATTCTTGGCTAAGCGGTCTAGCATGAACTGTTAGGTTGATCTAATCGAAACTAATTAAACCAGTTGGTGTCTAAGGTAAACCAGACTGGTGGTTTTTAATTGGAAGCTCACTTACCTGGCCATTTCTGATGGTGTCTAAGGCAAGCTTTGGCAGACCCTCCCACTGATCGAAATTACCTGGCCTCTTGGTGAAATTATGTTTTGATCGGATCACTTGACTATTCGAACTGACCCATGTCAGCTAGGTAAATCAGTGTGACTGATTTAGGTGCTCCTAGACCAGTCCTTTTAATGGTCTCCCTTAAGCTGACTTGGTGAAGCCAGGGGAGGATCATGATAAGTTGGTTCATCTGACCTCATCCTCTATATTATTTAAATCCTCTAAAATTATTAGGTCTTTAAAATGACAAAGTTATGGAGATAACTGAGTCATAGCCTCCCATTAAAGTGTTTGATAATGAGTCCATTAACTCAACAATCATTGCAGACCCAAAGGCCTAGTGCTTGTTGACTAATGGAATTATCACTTATCATATGACGACTTGGAAGTGTCTCTCTAATGGTGGTTAGGTGAGCCAACCAAAGTTGGGCTTAATCATTCATTGGTTAGATATACCAAGTATGATCATGTTAATGGTTGGACCTAACCGGATCCTTACAGTGGAGGCCAAAGCCTACTGATTAGGTTTCTGGGACAAAAATTAAAATTACTAGAAATTGTTTAGAGAAACAATTGGTTATGAACCTACCCTTAGATGTACATGGGTTGACCAACCAAAGTTGGGCTTGTGTGCAGTCTAAGTGGATTCTAGTACCCGCTAAGGAATTAGGGTAATTCCTCGAATTGGAGGTAGAGGCTACCAATTCGAATAAAATAATGGGAGAAACCTTTTGATTAAAGTCCAAATCTTTAGGTTTAATGAATCAATTACTAATTAGGTTATGGTTCTCCTTTGTGCAAATATGGCCACTTTCCTATCGCTCCGATCATTGTTGGACAATGATAAGTTGGTGGGATCCAACTTCGGTAGCTGGTACCAAAAGTTGAAGATAGTCCTGGAGCATGAACTGATCCTATATGTGATAATGGATCCTGCACCTGAGAAGCCAGCTGCCAATGCACGTGGAACAGTCAAAGACACTTACCAGAAGTGGCTCAGTGACCGAACCATGGTGCGCTGTATCATGCTGGCTACCATGAGCGACAAGTTCAGTCGCAGATTCGAGACGGCTCAGCCAAAGGACATGCTTCAAGTGTTGGAGGATGCCTTTAGCACACCCGATGACGTAGAAAGGCACAAGACTAGTTATGCCATCTTCAACGCCAAAATGCGGGATGGTGCCTCTGTCACTGATCATGTATTGTACATGATCGAGCTAATGGAATGATTGAGCAAGCTCGACTTTTCCTTGCATGAGCAGCTTGGGAAAGATGCAATACTGAACTCGCTGCCCAAGTCTTATCTCCCATTCCTCACTCATTATAGAATGACAAAGCCTGAAGAGAACTACCACTGGTTACTGGGGTTGCTTCAGAACTTTGAGAAGGATCACCAACTTCAGAAGGAGTCGGTGAACTTAGTGGGAGGTTCATCTTCTGGTTCTCGACCTTTTAAGAAAGGGAAGAAGAACAAGAAGAAGAAAGTCAAGAAGGTGCAAGTTCAGGCTGGGACATCAGTGTAGAGCTAGACCAAAAAGATCAAGCCTGATAAGAGTCTATTCAACTGGCAAGCACCCTAGATTAGATAGTGTGTCAGATATCTACTTATGGCACTGTAGGCTAGGTCATATAAACAAGAACAGAATAAACAGGTTGACTCAAGAGGGAATCCTTGAAGTCAGTGATTGTGAATCACTTCCAACCTGTGAGTCCTGTCTACTTGGTAAAATGACCAAGTCACCTTTTACTGAAAAAGGTGAGAGAGCTACTGAGCTCTTGGGCCTAGTACATACTGATGTATGCGGGCCCATGAGCACCAGTGCTAGAGGTGGATATTTCTACTTCATAACTTTCACGGATGACCTATCCCGATATGGATATATCTATCTGATGAAACATAAGTCAGATTCATTTGAAATGTTCAAACAATTCTGAAGTGAAGTAGAAAAATAAACTGGGAAGAGTATTAAAACTCTTCGATCTGATCAAGGAGGAGAATACCTTTCCAGTGAGTTTTTCATATATCTAGGAGAGAATGGGATTCTCTCCCAATGGACTCCTCCAAGAACACCACAGCATAATGGTGTGTCTGAAAGGAGGAATCGGACTCTATTAGACATGGTCTGATCCATGATGGGTTTTGCTAGCTTACCGATATCCTTCTGGGGATATGCACTCGAATTGGCCTGTTATCTGTTAAATAGGCTTCCAAGTAAGTCTATAATTAAGACTCCATATGAGATATGGACGAGACGTAAGCCAGCACTTTCACACCTTAGGGTCTGGGGGTGCCCGACCTATGTCAAATGATTAGTCACAGACAAACTTGGACCTAGGTCTGACAAATGCTCATTCATAGGGTACCCCAAAGAGACAAAAAGATATTTTTTCTACCATGCTGATGAACAAAAGGTGTTCATCAGCCTTAAGGCAATCTTTTTAGAAAAGGAGTTCCTTGGTGAAGGAACCGTTGCCTCTAAGGTTGAACTTGATGAAGTTCAACAGGTAGAAGGACCGACACCAATAGCTGAATCTGAGTCGGATATGATTAGATCAGATCCAGAGCCCAATGTACCTACACCATTAAGGCGATCCGGTAGAGTACCGCGTCAGCCGGACAGATACTATGATTTCTTGATCTGGGACGGTGATCCCATCGAACTTGATGAGAATAATGAGGATCCGATCACCTATATGGATGCAATGCAGACACCTAATTCTGAGAAATGGCTTGAAGCCATGAAATCCGAAATGGAGTCCATGAAGGTCAACGATGTATGGACATTGGTTGACCCACCTGAAGGGGTTAAACCCATTGGATGTAAATGGGTCTTGAAAAGGAAGAGGGGCACAGACGGAAAGGTGGAGACCTATAAAGCCCGTCTGGTCGCCAAGGGATATCGTCAACGTTATGGTATTGACTATGACGAGACATTTTCTCCTGTGGCAATGCTCAAATCCATTCGGATATTGCTTGCAATAGCTGCCCATCTGGTTTATGAGATCTGGCAGATGGATGTAAAGACAGCTTTCCTGAATGGAGAGCTGACCAAAGAGGTGTAAATGATACAACCTGAGGGGTTTACATCCACAGATGAGTCCAAGGTGTGCAAGCTTCAGAGATCCATTTATGGATTGAAGCAAGCTTCTCGGAGTTGGAACATGCATTTTGATAAGGTGATCAAAATGTATGGCTTCATTAAGAATGGAGAAGAGCCCTGCATCTATAAATGGGCAAATGGTTCAGTTGTGGTATTCTTTATCTTGTACGTGGATGACATTCTCTTAATCGGGAATGACATCCCCCCACTATAGGGAATAAAAGTTTGGTTGTCATCACAGTTCTCCATGAAGGACTTGGGTGAAGCATCCTACATCCTAGGGATGAAGATCTATAGGGATAGATCTAAAAGGATGCTTGGGTTATCCCAGTCCATGTACATAGATACTGTGCGGAAGAGGTTCAGCATGGAGAATTCCAAAAAGGGCTATCTACCGATAGGCCAAGAAATTTCTCTCTCTAAGAAGGATTGTCTGACAACTCCTGAAGAGAGAGAGTGTATGAGTAGAGTCCCATATGCTTCAGCCGTGGGATCTATCATGTACGCCATGACATGTACAAGACCAGATGTGGCATACTCACTAGGAGTAGTGAGTAGATATCAATCTGATCCTGGAGAAAATTACTGGAAAGTGGTTAAAGCCATCCTTAAGTATTTGAAAAATACTAAGGACCAATGGTTGGTTTATGGCAAGTCAGATCTGAAACTTATGGGGTTCACAGACTCTAGCTTCCAATTTGACCATGATGACAGCAGGAGCATGTCGAGTTATATCTTTACTCTGAATGGTGGAGCCATCTGCTGGAAGAGTTTCGAGCAGCATACTGTGGCAGACTCTGTTTGTGAAGCGGAGTACATCGCAGCATCGGATGCCGTGAAGGAAGCTGTGTGGCTAAGGAAATTCATCACCGAGCTCGGAGTAGCACCCTCCCTCGATGGTCCAGTCCTGCTCTACTGTGACAGCACTGGTGCCATAGCTCAGGTGAAGGAACCCAAAGCACATCAGCGGACGAAGCACATCTTGCGCCGCTTCCACCTGATCTGAGAGATCGTGGATCGAGGTGACGTCGACCTTCAGAAGATCGATGGAAAAGAGAACCTAGCCGACCCCTTCACTAAAGCCCTGGCGATAAAGGAGTTCGACAACCACAAGTTGAAGATGGGTATTAGATACTGTGCCGAGTGGCTTTAGGACAAGTGGGAGTTGTTGGAAAATGTATCCCAAAAAGCCAATCGTCAAGCTGTTGACGGTTGAGAAACTAAGTATTGTAATTGATTTGTTAATAAATAAAATATATTTGGCATCTTCATCATAAGCTTTCATCTTCTAATGATCTCCGTTGTTATGATGAAGTCCTTAGGACTATTTAAGTTCGATAAAGAGAGGATTTATCGATTAGTCCTTAAAACTGTTCACAACCAAATGATAGGTTGTTAATAAGGACGACAGCTTCTATCGAGCATAGGTCGCTGTAGGCCATATGGGTTGGTTGTCCTCTTAACCAAGGAGTGTGGAGACACTGGTATGGCATACAGGTGAGATGTAAGGGTACATCATCATTGAACGTGACCAACTCCAGAGCATTCTGCTGTCGAGAATGTCTCTGATGGGATATAGGTATAAGTGTCCCTTAGACTTGAGATCGCCTCAGTGACTTGCAAGCAACTCACTGTGCTTTGGTACTGGACTAACTGAATTTCTAATTCAGGGATGGAAGGCTTTTGGGTACAGTCAAGTACTTACGAAGTCAGAGTGTGATCGAGATAGAATTGACCACTCCAAGAGTTGGAGAAGAATGAGTCGCTGTATTTCAATTTAGCAAAACCTTGGCCAGGGTAATCTATTAGATGGATTTGATATTTTGAAATACAATGTGGACAACCTGATTAGAGTTGACAGTTGAACTCTAGGGTGTCCTATGATCATTTTGGTCAAGGAGATGAATTATATGAAAACTATATCCGCATGGGTTCTAAGGATGTTGTTCTATACATTCAACCAATCCGATCGTCGGGTACCATTGCTAGATGGTCACTTCGATTGGTACAAAAATTTATTCCTGTGCTACCGACTTAGGTTCGGACCTATGAGGTCACACATATTAGAGTTCATGATCCGATCGGATGGTTGATCAACGATTAAGAATCGTTCTAGGGTTAAATGATCAATATGATTGACATTTAACCCAGTGCAAGTGTTGCAGGAGGATCGATTAGCAATTCGATTGCTAATTGGCTTAATTTGAATAAGCCAATGGGCTGAGATTAAGTCTAATTAAATATGATTTAATTAGATTTAGCTTGGACTTGATTGGATCAAGTCCAATTGGTTTATTGGATAAGCCAAGTGCAAGGAAAAACTAGTCCTAGTTCAACTAGGACTTGGGTCAATCTAATTTCTAATTTGATTAGAAAATTAAATTAGATTTAAATATAATTTAATCTAATTAAATTAGATTCTTAATTGGGTTAAGACCTATTTTAATTAGGTTGATCTAATTTTGGTTTGATTTGGTTTGAGAAACCAAATTAAAACAAGTCATGAGATAGAATCCTAATAAGACTAGGATTCCACCTTGCGCCACATAAGCCTTCCCCACGCCCTCTCTCTTATTCAATGCCAATCTCCACTTATTTTGTGTGACAAAAGCCCTCTCCCAGGTCTCTCCCACATTCACAAAAGGTTTTCCTCTCTTCTTTCTTACATGGAAGGTGGTTTGGATCAAATCAAAAAGGAATAAGTTTGGATTTCGAATTCTATGAGATAGAGTTTTAGAAATCCAAAACTCTTTCAATTTTACACCGAATTTATCCAAATTTTTTTTGAAATTTTTATGGCTTTTAGGGTACAAATTTTGCACCCTTTGATGGTGATCCATGCATAAAAATATGGAGGAGGTGATCAAGAGTTGGGCACCCCTTAACTTGCCATGTTTGGATAAGCCTTGACTAGATATTTGACCTAGACAAGGACATCATATCTCTCTGTATAAAATGAGTTTATTCATGAAATTTTTGGAGAGGATAGATATTTGAGAGTCCTTTGAGCCATCCAAAAATAAGAGAGAAAGACCTTTGGGTCATGGAGATATAAAAGATGCAAGTTAGGGTGTCTAGAGAGAAAAACGTGAAGAAGAAGAGGGTCTTCTTCTAGGGTTTTTTGTTTTCATATCTTTCTCCCTCCATATTGAGTTTCCTAAGAGTGTCTTAGATCTGAAACTCCTCCTTTTACTTTCCATCTTTGGAAGAGTCCAAATCAAGAAGAAGGAGGCACCTGATCAACCATCAAAGAAGGATCAGCACTGTACTAGCATACTGTGCTGATTTTCTGAAGCAGAACTTCTGATCGAGATTCGTAGGCTCGTGTGGACGACTCCTAGAGGCCGGACGTGTGTGCGGCTTGCAACATCATCCTCAAGCCTAGATCAGCGAGGTTAGAATGTCTAACTTGCAAGGTAATAGATCTGATCTATTGTTTAATACATACATTAGATGTAGTATAGAAACATGTTGATATGATCAACATGTGGTTCATGCTATATTTATATATTTTAATTTTTGATTTAATGCTATGTAATAATCATGTAATAGAATCTTAGATCTAGGGATTCTCTGATTTTAGAAAATAAATTTTGATTTATTTTAGTCTTCCACTGTATGATCTTGAAAAAGTTTCAAGATCTAACCCTGAAACCCTAGATCTGGTTCCTACAAAACATGATTTGTTAGCCATTCAAATTCAAAGGATGTTTGAATTTAAATGGATAACTAATCCCATGCGCCATGTCCTTATCCATTTTGTGCGCCCCTTGCTTTACATGAGAAAGAGTTTCTCGTATAAACTCTCCATGCACAAGAGAGCCCACATCCTTCTCTTCTCACACCAAGAGTGGATAAGGATGGGTTGTTTTGCATTTGAATTCAAATTCGATTTGAATTCAAATGAGCAACCACTTATCTTTATCCTCTCACGCGATAATAATGCTGCAAAGACACAGTCTTGCATCATTTTAAAAAAGAGATAAGATAGGGCATGCACAAATGATATCTGAGAAAAAAGGGTGGTGTGAGAGAGCTTTCCTGCATGAGAAAAGAAAAGAAAAGGAGAGAAAAGAAAGAAACAAGTGGGCACAAGTTTCTTCGGAGTGTACCCTAGGGTTTTGGCCTGGGGTTTGAGAACGTGAGCTACGAGTGTCGTGAGCCCACCAAACTTCAGGAAGAGCTTCATCAACCTCTCTACCATCTTTGTTGATGATTCAGAGCATTCGAAAAGTCGACAGACATCAATCGAAGGAGCTTGATCAGCATCGGCCGTTGAAAGGGCTCTACCACGAACTAGCATTCGTGAGGAGCCGATCAGATCGAAAGCTTCATGTGAATGATCCGTAGAGGTCAGACACACTGTGTGGCTATGTTGCGATGATCAGACCCTCTCGACGGTAATCAGATTGCGACGATCGACTATCCACACAAAGGTAATGTGTTCTGAACACATAACAGTAAAATATTTACTATATAAGTTTGAATTTCAAATTTAAATGCATTCTATGTATATATCATATTTAGATCCTTGTGTAAGATTTATACATATTAATTAATTAGATTAATTAATTATTTTCACTATAAAATAGTGATTTAAAAAAGTTTTAAAATTATCATTTTATCCCTGTACTAAAATTTACTTCAAATGGTATCAGAGCTAGGTTCTAAAATATGATATATATATTTGCATGCGTAGATTAAGTTGTCATCTAAAAGTTTAAATTTAAAATTTAAAATTTAAAATTTAAAATTTGAATTTTGAAATTTGTTCGAGATTCAAAATTCAAAATTTGAAATTTGAAATTTGAAATTTAAATTTTGAAATTTAAAATTTGAAATTCAAAATTCAAAAATTTAAAATTCAAAATTTGAATTTTGAATTTTGTTTAAAATTTTAAATTTAAAATTCAAAATTTGAAATTCAAAATTTGAAATTCAAAAATTTGAAATTTGAAATTTGGTTGAAATTTAAAATTCAAAATTTGAAATTTAAATTTTGAAATTGGTATATTTAGATATACTTGATTCAAGTAGCAAGTAGTCTAATTGGGTTGGTTGCCATGGTCATCCGATCATAGGAGAAAAGTAAGGTTTAAAGGCCCTGTCCTCCCATGCGATGGGGTCTCCTATGGTGGTAGGGGTGCCATTGTAATTATATCTAATCAGAAGAAGCAGCAAAAGGACTTAATTGTAAAGATTTCATTATAAAATTTATCATGAATGTGTTAGATTAGATCAAAAAGAATATTCATGATTTATTTTGATTGAGTTATTTTCTGTTATGTAATTAGCAATAGGATTGCTGTTTATGAAATGTGCTGATCTATTTGTAAAATGAGTCAACATATTTGGTAAACAGAAAATAAAACCTTTCAAATTTGAAAATTATTTTTGAAATGCCAAACCCTGACCCATCAATCCAAATACTTAATTAAAAGAATTAAGTGTTGTCAAGTTGGTCTAGAATTGTGAATTAAGACATAAGACAATTGCATAAACTTGTGGGTCAATGGGTTAGATGGATTAGGTCCATAATTGGGTTAGACCTAAGGTTAGCTTAAAAAAATAGACTAAATTAGAGTAATTAGTCAAATCTAATCAAAAGTTGAATTAGATTAGGTCAAGGATACTCTAGAGTCAACTCCAATAGTTGTAGTTGAATGGGTCCATATCTTTAACTAGATCAAGATTGACTTAATTCATGGCTATGCGGTGGAACCCTATTTACTAAGTTGATCAAATTAAAACTAATGAATTGGTTGGTGTATAAAGTAAGTTCGGCAGTTTGACCAGAGGTTCTTAAGTGGGAGCTACTCGCATTGATTCGATCTCTGACGAGTTAATGGCATATCCCCACCATTGATCTCACTTACCTAGCCAACCTGGTGAGTTAGGTTTTGATTAGATCACTTGGTGATTAGGGCTCACCCATGTCATTAGGTAAATCAGTATGACTGATTTAGGTTCTCCTAATGCCGGCTTTAATTAAATCTTTTTTAATCTGACTTGGTGAAGTCAGTGGGAGGATTGAAATTGACTGGTTAATTTCTTCTCTTCTATCCTTTAACAAAATCCTTAAAATTATTAGGTCCCTAAAATGATTAAGTTATAGTGATAACTAAGTCATAGCCTTCCATTAAATGAGTGATAATGAGTCCATTAGTTCAATAATCACTGGAGGCCCAAAGGCCTGGTGCTTATTGACTAATGGAATTATCATTCATAGTATGATAATTTGGTTGAGTCTTTCTGATGGTGATCAGGTTGGCTGGCCAAAGTCGGGCCTGATCATTTATTGATCCGATTCACCAAATAAAGTCATGTTAATGGTTGGACCTAACCAGATCTTTTCAGTGGAGGCCAAAGCCTACTGATTAGGTTCTGGGGCAAAATTAATTACTAGAAGTTGTTTAGAGAAACAACTGGTTATGAACCTACCCATAGATACACATGGGTGACCAACCAAAGTTGGGCTCATGTGTAGTCTGTGTGGATTCTAGTACCCACTAAGAAATTAAAGTAATTCTTTGAATTGGAGGTTGAGGCTACCAGTTCATAAAAATATTGGAAGAAACTTTAGACTAAAGTCCAAGTCTTTATTATTAATAATTTATATACTAATAGAGGTCTGATTTTTTTTTATGCAGCTATGGCCACTACCCTGTCGCTCCAGTCATTATTAGATAATGACAAGCTCATGGGACCTAATTTCGATAGCTGGTATCAAAATTAAAAATCATCCTTGAGCATGAGCAGATCCTTTATGTAGTAATGGATCCAGCACCTGAGGAGCTAGCCCCGAATGCTAGAGGGACGGTCTGAGATACTTATCAGAAGTGGCTCAATGATCATACCACCGTTTGGTGCAAATACTGGCGGCAATGAATGATGAGTTTAGCTACAGGTTTGAGAACGCCCAGCCACAGAAGATGCTTCAAATGTTGAACGACTCCTTTGGCACGCCTGACGATATTGAAAGGCACAAAACTAGTTGTGCCATTTTCAATGCTCAGATGAGAGATGGGGCCTCAGTCACCGATCATGTATTATACATGATCGAAATGATTGAGTGCCTAAGTAAACTGGGCTTTCCCTTGCACGAGCAGCTCGGTAAGGATGCGATCCTTAATTCTTTGTCCAAGTCCTTCCTCCCCTTCCTTACTCATTTTCAGATGACAAAGCCTGCAGTGAACTACCACGGCTTGTTGGGGTTGCTGCAGAACTTTGAGAAGGACCACCAGCTCCATAAGGAGTCGGTGAATGTTGTGGAAGGGACTTCTTCTTGTCGTCGATCCTTTAAGAAAAGAAGAAGAAGAAGAAGAATAAGAAGGTGCAGCCGCATGCTGGGACATCAGCACAAGGTCAGACCAAGAAGCGCAAGCCTGACCAGAGCCAGGCAGAGTGCTTCTTTTGCAAGAAGCAAGGGCACTGGAAGAGGAACTGTCCTCTATACATTGCCTCCCTGGACCCGAACAGGCCAAAGAAGAAGCAAGGTAATTATATGATAACACCTTGCAACTTTTCCATTTGTGATACTACTGCCTGGGTATTGGATACCGGAAGCCCTTATCATATTTTTAATTCGATGCAGGGTCTGCAGGTCAGTAGGAGATTTGATGAAGGTGAGAGGTTCCTGAACGTTGGAGATGGAAGCAAAGTTTCAGTTCTAGCTTTAGAAATAATGAACCTTGTAATCAATTCTCGTAATGTAATTCTGAGTGAATGTCACTATTGTCCAAGCTTTTTATTAAATATTATTTCTGTAGGCCTTTTGGCCATGTACGGTTATAAATTTTTAATAAAAAAAAATATTTGCAATATCATTTTGAATGGTATTACAATATTCGTTGAACAACTAAATAATGGAATTTACTTACTATCATAGCCTGTTAATGTGGTTCAAACCTTCGGTAAATGCCCTAGAATAGATAATGTGTCAGAAGTCTACCTTTGGCACTGTAGGCTAGGTCATATCAATAAGAATAGGATTAACAGGTTGACTCAAGAAGAAATTCTTGAAGTTGATGATTGTGAATCACTTTCAACCTGTGAGTTCTGTCTTCTTGAAAAGATGACCAAGTCACCTTTTACTGGAAAAGATGAGCGAGCCAGTGAACTCTTGGGTCTGATACATTCTGATGTATGTGGACCCATGAGCTCAAGTGTAAGAGGTAGATATTTTTACTTCATAACCTTCACAGACGACCTATCGAGGTATGGGTATGTCTACTTAATGAAGCATAAGTCGGAGTCATTTGAAATGTTCAAACTATTCTGAAATGAGGTAGAAAAATAAACTGGGAAGTGTATTAAAACTCTTCAATCTAATTGAGGAGGTGAATACCTTTCCAATGAGTTTCTGACATATCTTGGAGAGAATGGGATTCTCTCTCAGGGGACACCTCCTAGAACACCACAGCATAATGGTGTGTTTGAAAGGAGGAATCGGACCTTGTTGGACATGGTTCGATCCATGATGGGGTTTGCTGGTCTGCCGATCTTCTTCTGGGGATATATGCTCGAATCGACTTATTACCTTCTAAATAGGGTTCCAAGTAAGTCTATAACCAAAATGCCATATGAGATATGGATAGGACGTAAGCCAGTACTCTCGCACCTTAGGATTTTGAGGTGTCCGGCTTATGTTAAATGTTTAATTACGGATAAGCTTGGACCTAGGTCTGACAAGTGTTATTTCATAGGGTACCCAAAAGAGACCAAAGGATATTATTTCTACCTAGTTGATGAGCAAAAGATGTTTGTCAGTTTTAAGGCAATCTTTTTGGAAAAGGAGTTTCTTGGTGAAGGGACTGTTGCCTCTAAGGTCGAACTTGAGAAAGTTCGGCAGGTGGAAAAACCAACACAAGTAGCTGAACTTGAACCGGATTTGGTTAGACCAAATCTGGAGCCCATTGTTCCTGCACCCTTAAGGCGGTCTGGTAGAGTACCACATCCACCAGATAGATACTATGGTTTCTTAGTCCAGGACGGCGATCCTATCGATCTTGATGAAAACGATGAGGATCCGATCATCTACATGGATGCAATGTAGAGACCTGACTCTGAGAAATGGCTAGAGGCCATGAAATCCAAAATAGAGTCCATGAAGATCAACGATGTGTGGATATTGGTTGACCCACCCGAAGGAGTAAAACCCATAGGGTGTAAGTGGGTCTTCAAGAGGAAGAGGGGTGCAGACAGAAAGGTGAAAACCTATAAAGCCCATCTGGTTGCCAAGGGATATCGTCAATGTTATGGTATAGACTATGACGAGATATTTTCTCCTTTGGTAATGCTCAAATTCATTCGGATTATACTTGCGATAGCTGTCCATCTGGACTATAAAATCTGGCAGATGGATGTGAAGACAACTTTCCTAAATGGAGAGCTGGACGAAGAGGTGTATATGATATAACTTGAAGGATTCACATCCACAGATGAGTCTAAGGTGTGCAGGCTACAGAGGTCCATTTATGGACTTAAGCAGGCATCCCGGAGTTGGAACATACATTTTGATAGGACGATCAAGATGTATGGCTTCGTTAAGAATGGAGAAGAGCCCTGCATTTATAAGTGGGCTAATGATCCAGTAGTGGTATTTCTTATATTGTATGTAGATGACATTCTCTTAATCAAAAATGATGTCCCTGCATTATAGGGAATAAAGATTTGGCTGTCATCATAATTCTCCATGAAGGATCTGGGAGAAGCTTCCTACATCCTGGGATAAGGATCTATAGGGATAGATCTAAAAGGTTGCTTGGCTTATCCCAGTCCACGTACATTGATACTATGTTGAAAAAATTCAGCATGGAGAATTTCAAGAAAGGCTATCTACCGATAGGCCATGGAATTTCTCTCTCGAAGAGGGATTGTCCAACAACACCTCAAGAGAGAGAGCGTATGGGTAGAATTCCATATGCTTCGGCAGTGGGATCTATCATGTACACCATGATATGTACACGACCAGATGTGGCATACTCACTAGGGGTAGTGAGTAGATACCAATTTGATCTAGGGGAGAATCACTGGAAGGTTGTTAAAACCATCCTGAAGTATTTGAGAAATACTAAGGACCAGTGGCTTGTTTATGGTGAATCGACTTGAGACTTATAGGGTTTACAGACTCTAGTTTTCAGTCTGATCATGATGACAGCAAGAGTGTGTCGGAATTTATTTTTACCCTTAATGGTGGGGCTGTCTGCTGGAAGAGTTTCAAGCAGCACACAGTGGCTGATTCAGTTTGTGAGGTAGAGGATGTCGCTGCATCAGATGCTGCCAAAGAAGCGATGTGACTGAGAAAATTCATCACTAAGCTCAGAGTAGCACCCTCCCTTGTTGGTCCAGTTCTGCTCTACTGTGACAGCTCTGGAGCCATTGCTCAGGCGAAGGAACCAAGGCACACCAGCAGACGAAGCATATTCTGCACCGCTACCATCTCATCCGAGAAATCATGGATCGAGGTGACGTCGACCTTCAGAAGATCGATGGAAAGGAGAATCTGGCCGACCCATTTACTAAAGCCATTGCGGTGAAGGAGTTCGACAACTTCAAGTCGAAGATGGGTATTAGATACTGCACCGATTGGCTTTAGGCCAAGTGGGAGATTGTTGGGAATAGTATCCCAAAGCCAATCGTCAGCCTGTTGATGGTTGTGCTCTTTGTTGTATTAGTACATGAATTATAAATTAATAAAAAATATTTTAGTATTTTTCATCACAAATTATTTCATCTTCTAATGAACTCCTGTGTTGTGGTGAAGTCCTTAGGACTATTTAGACTCGACAAAGGAGGATTTGTCGTTTAGTCCTTAAAACTATTCACGACCAAATGATAAGTTGTTACCAAGGACAACAACGTTTATCAAGCATAGATCGTTGTGTGCCATATGGGTTGGTTGTCCTCTTAACCAAGGAGTGTGGAGACACTGGTATGGCATACAAGTGAGATGTAAGGGTACATCTGCACAGAACGTGACCGACTCCAGAGCTATTTTTGCTGTCAAGATTTGCTCCGATGGGATATGGGTATAACTGTCCCTTCGATCTAAGACTGCCACAGTGACTTGCAAGCAACTCACTGCACTTAGGCACTAGACTACCTGAATTTCTAATTCAGTGATGGAAGGCTGTTGAGTGTAGTCAAGTACTTGACTTGTCAGTGCGTGTGTCAAGATGGGATTGACTACTCCAGTTCAGGAGCTGTGTACAGTCGTATTTCAATTTAGCAAAATCTTGACCAGGGTAGTCCTAGTGAGGAGTCACAGGACTGATTGAGTTGAGCATGATTTGGATGATCTAATCAGGGTTGACAGTTTAACCCTGAGTCATCCTAAACACAGGGGTCAAAAGGGATGAATTATATAGTAACCATATTCACGTAGGTTCTGAGTGTTGTGATTATGACTATTCGACCTATCTAGATGTCGGGTACCATTGCTAGATGGTCACTTCGATTAGTACAAGAATTGATTCCTATGCTACCGGCTTAGGTTCGAACCTACGAGGTCACACACATTAGAGGTTCCTATCTAATCTGATGGCTGATGAAGAGTTTTAATACTTGTGGACTATGAGTCCTATGTGTCTGGACTCTATGATCGAGAATCAGGATTCTCTGACCATGAGTCCCACACATTTTGGGTAGCAAGGTCAAGAGTCCCACTGGTTTGGGACTTTTTGATCAAGGTTTCATATCGATGGACTTTGATGCCCGATTGCCCATCGGATTTGGACTCAGTATTTATGAGAGATTTAATTAATGATTTGATTACTGATTAACTCAATTTAATTGAGTAATTATTTTTAGATCAAGTCCAATTGAATTGGATTCAGTTGGGTTTGACCCGATTATGTTAAGTGTTGACCTAATCGCTAAGGTATTTTGGTCTCTGATCTGATCAGGGGTTGGACTTAGTCAATTTCTAATTTGATTAGGATTTTATTGAGCCTAAATAAGCCTAATTAAGTTGGGTTTAACTTAGTCTAATTGTGCTTAACCTATTTTGATTAGGTTGGTTTAATTATGATCAAACCACCTTTTGAATTCAACTCCCTGCGCCACCCCACTTCTCTACGCCCATTTGAATTCACGAGAAGCAACTTCTCATAAATTTTCTCCCACGCAAAGGCCTTCCCACACCCACACTTATGCGCCAATTATTTGGATAAACATGATTTGTTAGCCATTCAAATTCAAAGGGTGTTTGAATTTAAATGGATAACTAATCCCATGCGCCATGTCCTTATCCATTTTGTGCGCCCCTTGCTTTACACGAGAAAGAGTTTCTCGTGTAAACTCTCCATGCACAAGAGAGCCCATGCCCTTCTCTTCTCACTCCAAGAGTGGATAAGGATGGGTTGTTTTTCATTTGAATTCAAATTCGATTTGAATTCAAATGAGCAACCACTTATCTTTATCCTCTCACGTGATAAAAATGCTGCAAAGATGCGGTCTTGCATCGTTTTAAAAAAGAGATAAGATAGGGCATGCACAGATGATATCTGAGAAAAAAGGATGGTGTGAGAGATCTTTCCTACATGAGAAAAGAAAAGAAAAGGATAGAAAAGAAAGAAACAAGTGGGCACAAATTTCTTCAGAGTGTACCCTAGGGTTTTGGCCTGGGGTTCGGGAAGTGAGAACATGAGCTACGAGTGTCGTGAGCCCACCAAACTTTAGGGAGAGCTTCATCAACCTCTCTACCATCTTTTCTAATGATCTAGAGCATCCAAAAAGTCAACAGACATCGATCGAAGGAGTTCGATCAGCAGAGGCCAGACATACTGTGTGACTGTATTGTGATGATCAGATCCTTCCGATGGTGATCAGATTATGGTGATCGACTACTCGCACAAAGATAATATGTTCTGAACACATAACAGTAAAATATTTACTGTACAAGTTTGAATTTCAAATTTAAATGCATGCTATTTATATATTATATTTAGATTTTTGTGTAGGATTTATACATGTTAATTAATTAGATTAATTAATTATTTTTGCTGTAAAATAATAATTTTAAAAAAGTTTTAAAATTATCATTTTATCTCTGTACTAAAATTTACTTCACTACCTGCATCTTCACTCCAGTGTCTCTACACCGCAGACCCGAGACTCATCTGCCCACAAAGGAAGTGAACCATACATCGATCTCAAATGGATCGATTACTATCCTCCGTGACGATCTTTTGATCGAAAGTATTTAGAAATTAACCACTAATTAATATATATCTCAAATTCTTAACTCTTTAAGAATATATAAAAATCATCTTTGTTAACTTTTAAGATAAATCATGTACACATAAACAAGATTAGAATAAAAAAATCCTTTATTGATAATAAAAAGATTACAAGTACAAGTTTAGGCACTGAAATTACATAATGTGTCAACCAATAATTGGCTTCTAAGGCACAAATCTAACAAACTCTCACTTGACCTAAAGCCAATTGGCCATATTCCTAAGACCCATCTTCTCAAGGTGAGCTTCGATCTTTTGCTAGCTGAGAGGCTTGGTCAGTGGGTCTGTCACGTTCAGCGTAGAGTCAACTCTCTGCATCTCAATGGACTTCTTCTTGAGGTATTCATGTATGATGTGAAACCACCACTCTATGTGCTTAGACTTCTGGTGAGACCTTAGCTTCTTAACGAGGGCTATGGCATCGTTGTTGTCACAATGTAATGCAATGGAATCTAATGGCATCACATCCAGCTTCGCAACGAACTTCTTGAACTAAAAAACTTTCTTAACAGTTTCAGAAGTAGCGATGTACTCAGCTTTCATGGTCGAATCTGTAATGATCGGCTGCTTGAAACTCTTCCAGCTAACCACACCACTATTACACAAGAAAATACACCCCGATGTAGACTTTCTATCATCGACATTAGTTATAAAGTCTGAATCGATGTATCCCTTAACTTTTTAGCTCTGATACTCCATCAAAGATCAACATCAAATTCTTAGTCCTTAAGTACTTAAGGATATTTTTAACAGCAATCCAGTGTTCTTCACCTGGATTCATCTGATATCTATGCGTGACACTCACGACAAGTGCTATATCAGGGTATGTACATAACATGGCATACATGAAACTCCTTATTATCGAAGCATAAGAGATCTTGCTCATACACCGGATCTCCTCAGGTGTGTTAGGATATATCTTCTTGGAGAGATGAATGCCATGTCTAAGGGGCAAAAGATCTCTCTTGGAGTTTTTCATACTGAACCTCTTCAACACCTCCTCTATGTACATATGCTGTGAGAGTCTTATCATTCTTTTAGATCTATCTCTATAGATCTTTACACCAAAAATGTAGGAAGCTTCTCCTAGGTCTTTCATGATGAACTCTTTTGACAACCATACTTTGACCAACATCAGCATGGGAATATTATTCCCAATCAAGAGGATGTCATTGATGTACAATATGAAGAATGTAACAGCACTCCCACTGACCTTTTTGTACACATATGGCTCCTCCTCATTTTTGATGAAATCAAATATTTTAATCACATCATTAAAGCAAGTGTTCAAACTTCGAGATGCTTGCTTAAGTCTATATATGGACCTTTATAGCTTGCAGATCTTGTGATCACTATCATCGAATGTGAAATTCAGAGGCTGTTCTATATAGATATCTTCCTCAAGATATTCATTTAGGAAGACAATTTTCATATTCATCTGTCAAATTTCATAATCATGAAATACTGCTATGGCAAGTAGAGTACAGATAGATTTTAGTATAGCTACGGGTGAAAAGATTTCATGATAGTCGATGCCTTCATGTTTATTATAACCTTTCACGACTAGTCTTGTCTTATAGGTTTCTACCTTACCATCCGACCCAATCTTCCTTTTATAAATTCATTTACATCTAATAGGTATAATACCTTCAGGTGGATCTACTAAGGACCAAATCTGGTTGGAATGCATGTAGTCAATTTCTGACTTCATCGCTTCCATCCATTTCTCGGAGTCTATATCTAACATTGCCTCATCGTAGGTTTTGGGATCATTCCTAATGTCCCTATCTCCCACAAAGAACACTTTCTCTAAATCCTCTATAAGAATACCTAAGTATCTTTCAAGAGGATGGGAGACCCTATTTGATCTACGAGGTGGAGGAGGTATTACATCCGCTGGCTCATTACTGGGTTCAAATTTTTGGACTCGATGCTCTTTAGAGACTTTCTCTTCAAGCTCAATCTTCCTTCCACTGCCTCCATCTTAGATAAACTCTTTTTTCAAGAATACGGTATGATGGCTCACAATCACATTGTGATCCTTAGAAAGATAGAAGTAGTATCTCATGATTTTCTTAGGATACCCTATAAAATGAGTCCTAAAGGATCTAGCCTCTAATTTGTCTACCTATTGTCGCTTGCATGGGCTGAAATCCCCAAATCATGAGATACCCAAGAGTTGGCTTCTTACCATGCCATAATTCATATGGTGCGGTAGGAATAGATTTAGAGAGAATCCGATTCAAAAGATGAATCACAGTAAGCAAAGTATATCTTCAGAAGAAATCAGGAAGATCTGTAAAGCTCATCATGGATCAGATCATATCTAATAGGGTTCGATTTCTTTTTTTGGATACTCCATTAAGCTGAGGTGTCTCTGGAGGTGTCCATTATGAGACTATGCCATTATCTTTGAGATAGGTCCGAAATTCTCCATTAAAGTATTTCCCTCCTCGATCTAAATGAAGAACCTTTATGAGTTTTTTGGTTTATTTTTCTACTTCATGTTGGAACTCTATGAACTTTTCAAAGGCTTCAGACTTTCGATGCATCAAATACATAAATCCATATAAAAAAAATCATCGACAAAAGTTATGACGTAGATATAGCCACTCCTGGCTTGTACATCGAATGGACCACACACATCAGTGTGTACCAGGGCTAATATCTCAGTGGCCCTTTTCCTTTGTCCCACAAAAGGTAGCTTGGCCATTTTTTTTTGAAGACACGATTCACAAACCAGATAAGACTCAAAAGTCAATGGTCCAAAAAGATCATCTTTCTCTAGTTTGTTGAGTCTATCTTCTCCAATATGGCCTAGCCGAAGGTACCATAGATACTTTTGGCTGATTCTATCTCTAGATCTCTTAGATCCTATGGTATTTACTATTTGCTCGTTAATATTTACACTTGCATCGATATACAAATGGTAAAGATCGTCAATCAAGAAAGCACGTGCTACAAGTTTATTTCCAAAATAAATAGAATACATATCTTAATTGAAATAAAAATTATAATTATCCTATGCTAGTATAGAGATAGAAATCAAATTTTTACTAGCTACAGGTACATAGTAATAGTCTTTCAAAAGTAAACTAAATTCTAACGGTAGTTGTAGAGGGTAGGTTCTAATGGCCACAGCAGCAATTCTTACTCCATTACCGATTCGAAGAGTGATCTCACCTTCCCTTAGCCCCCTAACTTCTTCAAGATCCTGCATTGAAGTGCACAAATGAGCACTTGAACCAAAATCAAAAATCTAACTAAAAGAAGAGGAAACCATTAGATTTGTTTCAGTAATGAGCATTTCAGATGTAGCTTCAGAAGGCCCATCCTTCTTTCTGCTCTTGATAGTCACCAGGTAGGCCGGACAGTTCCTTCTCCAGTGGCCTTCAACATTGCAATGGAAATATTTTTTTTTGTCGTCGGCCTTCTTAGGAGTCGATTTCTTGAGCTTGGCCTCATTCTTTTACTTCTTCATAGACTTTTTCTTCTTCTTGAAGGAAGACTTCCTTTTGGAGCAAGCCCACTCCACAGCTAGAACTATGCCCCTTAAACTCTTTAAGGTGCCCTCTGCAGTCACCAGCATATTCAATAACTCCGATAAAGTAGCATCGATCTTATTCATATGGTAGTTCATGATGAACTGCCCATATAAATCAGGAAGAGACTAGAGGATCAGATCCACCTGCAGTTCCTTTTTCATATTCATTTCGAGCTTCTGAAGCTCCTCTATGTCTTTAGTCATTATCAAACAATGATCATTGACAGACTGCCCATCACGTATTTTCACTCTAAAAAATCTTTGGAAGACCTTAACGCAAGCTGTGCAACTCTGTTCATCATACAACTCTTGCAGGTGAATCAGCATCTCCCTAGCAGTCCTCATGTCTTCATGCTATTGCTGATAATCATTGGACATAGATGCTAAGATGTAGCACTTTGCCTTGTTATCTTCGTCCATCCATTTCTCAAGTGTAGCTCGTTGATCAGTGGATAGATGAGCAGATAACACAGGTGCTTTCTGGTCTAGGACATGGGTAAGCTTTTCAAAATTGAGAATAATTCTCAAATTTCAGAGCCAGTCTTTATAATTTATGCTGGTCAACCTATTTGTATCGAGGATTCAGACTAATGGATTTGAACTTGATATGGTTATGTACAGAGAGAATAGTTTCTAGTTAAATTTTATATTTATAAAATTATTTAGTCTAAAGACTTTAAAAAATAAACAAAGGCTCCCACTATTTCTTCGGATCTCCCACACTCCTCAGACGGAGAAATGAAAACCTATACGCAATCGATTTCAAGTGGATACTGCAGTCCCATTAATCTATACACACCTCACCTAATAGTTATTGGTGAGTACAGACCAATGAGTGGACAACACTTTGTTCATTGCTTCACTAAGCAAGATGCAGTGGGCTTGATCTCTAAGTTCTGTGGCCTCACCTAACAATTATTGACATATTTCTTAGTTAAGTCAGACTCATCATTCACCAATGGATGCAAAACCATCATTTGGACCCTCACCTAATAGTTATTGGGTCCAACCCTATCTCTATCCCGAGACATCAAATATCAATAGAGTGGCTGTACCTTTCTGATGCAACTGAACCACTATAACCAGCCAAGAACGATCAATGCCAGGAAGGCACCTGCATCTCTACAATGATGGAAGACCTCTAGACTTAATATTTAATAAGGATATTTAGATTTAGGTCTCTTCTAAATCAATAGATCTGACATCCGACTAATTAAACTAGGTCAGCACATCAATATGTCTAACCAGCCTAGTCGGCATGGGTAAACTCGAGTCAACAAGTAACCTAATACGAAACTAAATCTTCCAATATGGCCAGCTAAGTTAAGATGCATGGGGGTCTCCCCATTGCTTTCTTTAGACACCAATCAAAATTGACCAGGTCAGACAATGAAACCAATTAAATAACCACCATCTAAATACTTGCCTTAGATATCAAATTGATTGATTAAAATCAATTAGATTAACCTATTGAAACGAGCCCAAACTACTAAGTCAAATTCGATCTTGAGTCAATCAATTCACATCAAAATTTGAATTGATGCAACCAACTACAACTAAACTCAACTTTGAGCCCCTTTGATCTAATCCTAATCAACCATCGATTAAATTCAATCAACTGCTCAAAATTGAAAACAGGTTCTGGCCTGATCTAATCAATTAGACCCTAATTGTAGTTTGATCACTTAGATCTAATTTGTTCATCCCATATCCACATGCAACAACATAATTTCAGATCTAAAAATAATTTTTTAGATTATGTTTTGTTGTATGTGTTGGGTATAAAATACCTCCAGCCGAAGTTTGTAAAAGGCCGACCCTTCCAGGGCTCTTCCGGCTTCCGACTTTGTGTGGCATCTTTTTGAAGTCCCTCGACCGTCCAAGCTTCCATAATACCATCCAAACTTCTCCAATAATGAGCTCCCCCATTCATCTATCGGACTGCTCCAAATACTCTCTAGGCTTCATTATCAGCCGACTTTCTACAGTGATTGGCTACCCTCTGAATCTCTTCCAAACTTCCTCCTGCCACAAGTAACTTTACTCCGAACTTCTTTCGGACTTCGTCAATGTCCGAGCTTCTCCAACAGCAAGACTTCTACAGTAACCAGACTCCATCCAAGTTTCTACGACGGTCGATCGCCTTCTGAATTTCATCCGAGCTCCTACAAGAACTGGGTCTCTACGCCAAACTTTTATTGCAAGCAGACTTCATCCGAGCTCCTACAAGAGTCGGGCTCCATCCGAACTTCTACAGTAGATGGATCACAGATGAACTCCTACAACAGACAGGCTCCACCAGTTGGATCTCTACTCCAAACTTCTTCTAGACTTCGTCAATGATCGAGCTTCTCCAGCAGCGGGACTTCTATAATAAGAAGTCTCCATCCGAGCTTCCACAACAACTAATCTTCATCCGAGCTTCTACAATAAGCAGACTCCTTTCAAACTCCTACAAGAGCCAGACTCCATCCGAACTAATCCCGGACTCCTCCAACGTTCAACCTTCCATAGTGTCTTGGAGACTCCTCCAGTGGACAAACCTCCATAATGCCATCTGAACTCCATTGTCGGATGACCCCCTATCGGATTCCTCATGAAACTGAACCACTCCGATGGACAATCTTCAGATGAGCTTTCACATCAGGCAAATCCCAAACGGACTTCTCTGACAATCGAACTTCTACTGAACTTCACCAATAGAAAATTTTCGTTCGAGCTTCTACAGCAGATGACTCCCACCTATAGCATCAGCGCCCAAAGCATCCGACAATAGTAGACTCGTCAGTAACCTCAGAAACATCCAAGCTTCTCTTGGATTGCTGAGACAGAGAGCCATTCTGCTCCATCAGACATCCCAGTCGAGCTTCAGCCGTCAGGTCCGAACTCTCTGGCAAGTCAAGACAATGGCCACTACCCTGCTTCACTCTCTGTAACGGATTTCATGTGGCTCCACCACTCTCTGGCAAGTCACGACAATGAACACCACTCCACTCTCCATAACAAACTCCACGTGGCCCTGAACGGCCCCCTGACGCCACTACTCTCCGAAACAAACTCTGCGTGGCCCCGAACGGCCCATTACCTGACGGTTCCAGACATCACTGTCAATCAGTTATGCTCTCTGTCTATAAAAGGAGACCCCCAGATACGTTCTTCTCTAAGCTTTAAACTCTATCTTGAAACTCTGCTAAAATCCCATTTGAGTACTCCATTTCTATTGAGGCAGAGTACTGACTTGAGCATCGGAGGATCTTGTCGGAGCACCCCCAACTCTGATTTAGACTTCCTTGCAGGTCCCGATGGCGGATGCGATCCCCTCGACTCCAGCTTCTCCGACATCGACGAAATTCTACACCAACAGAATTGGTACTAGAGGAAGGGCTGTGTCTTCGCAGTACCCTTATTCTTAAAAAAATGCTCAACGGGACTGTCTCCGGTCATCTTCTATAACAACTTCTTCTCCTTCTCCTGCCAGATCTCCACCTGATGCCTCCTTGAAAGGCATCCACCAGGCGATCCATGGCCTCCGCGGTCAGATCTCAGTGAGGTCCGCAAGCTCCGACCTCGTCTCCAGTTCCCAAGCTCCTCCTCCTCTGGCAACGGTAGTCGGTATGGAGCAGTTCGACTTGCTGGTTCAGCAGGTCAGGGGCCTTACCGAAGCAGTGCAGGCCATGCAGCAACAGCCGCAGGCATCAGTGCGGCTGGAAAGGGTATCGTCGGAGTTCCAGAATTCGATGATCGGGCGGGCAACTTGGGCCAGTCGCCCTGTCTTCCCTGAAAAGGGAAAGCAGAAGGCGGAGAGCCCTCCGTCCGATCATGATTCCACACCCGGAGAGTCCCTACCTCTGTTCCACCAAAAGACCCTCGAGACTCGCAGTCGAGAGGACCTCCTAGATCGAAGATTTCAGGAGATGAACCAATAGATCGAAGAGCTCCGCCATGCTCCCACTGCTTACGGTGAGGACATCTGCACTGACCCTCCTTTCTCTCAGATGATTATGCAGGAACCAATCCTGTCAAACTTTAAGCTCCCCTAATTGAGAGCTACGACAGGACCTCAGATCTGGTTGACCACTTGGAGGCATTCCGGACAATGATGCTGCTCCATGACGCACCAGACACCATCCTGTGCTGAGCTTTCCCATCTACCTTGAAGGGAGCAGCAAGAAATTGATACTCGACACTGAAGTTGGGTACTATCTTCTCTTTTGACCAAATGAGCCACTAGTTCGTTGCTCATTTCGTCAGCAGTCGGCATCCCCGGAGAGATTCGGAGTCCCTCATCAACATCAAGTAAAAGGAGAGAGAATCCATCCGAACTTACGTCAACCATTTTAATGCCGCCACATTGGAGGTCTGGAACTTGGACCAATCGGTTGTAATGGCCGCCCTGAAGAGCGATCTTCAAAAGAATGATCTTCTATTCTCCCTGGAAAAGAAGTATCCCAGGGACTTCGCTGATCTGCTGGCTCGGGCCGAAGGATATGCTCGGATAGAGGAAGCCTTCAAGTTGAAGGATGAGGAGGCCGGAAGGAGTGACAGGCGGGTGACTCCAGCAAGCTCGTAGTTGAAAAAGGGTCGAGTGAAGCTCGGCCACATTCTCAAACTCCCTCCGGACACAAGCGTGTCCGCACTCCTCCCCGAGCTCGTAGGCAGAGGAGCCCGGATCATAGGGTTCGATGGAGCTCTCTCCCAGGAAGATTCCACAGCTACGCCCCCCTCAATGCTCCAAAAGTTCAAGTGCTGATGGAGGTCAGGGAGCAGCTGCCAAGGTCGGAAAGGATGCACACACACCCTGGGAAGCGCATCCCTAACAAATTCTACCTCTATCATCGAGACCACAGCCACGACACAGAGGAGTACATTCAGCTTCGAGATGAGATCGAGGAGTTCATTAGACGAGATCGACTCGATAGATTCATTCGACACCGACCTGAAGGTAGGAAAGATCGACCGAGGGCCCTGCCACAATCGAAGCCGCCAAGGAGGGAGGAGCAGCCTAAAGATCGGCCTCCAATCGGGATCATCAACTCCATCTCTGAAGGACCTCAACGGGGGGTAGGCCTTCCATAACTACGGGATTCAAAAAATCTATGAATGTATTATCAATAACTTTGCCTTAAATAAAAATTTCCTTCATATTTGCATATCTTTTCTTTTAGCATAAGCTTGTAACGACAGGGAGTAGCTCCTTCAGATAATCGAAACACAGCCATGTTAGGAACAAGAGGAGAACCTTGTCCTAACATGAGCAAAGTCAAAGGCCCAGTTATTTAGAGACTGGATGGGGGGAGAGGCCCTTGCAACGGCCCTTATGTTCCCCCACAGCCATGTTAGGAATAGGAGGAGAACCTCATCCTAACATGAGCAAAGTCGAAGGCCTGATTATTTAGAGACCGGATGGGGGGAGAGGCTCTTGCAACGGCCCTTATGTGCCCCCACAGCCATGTTAGGAACAGTAGGAGAACCTCATCCTAACATGAGCAAAGTCGAAGGTCCGATTATTTAGAGATCGGATGGGGGGAGAGGCCCTTGCAACGGCCCTTATGTGCCCCCACAGTCATGTTAGGAACAGGAGGAGAACCTCATCCTAACATGAGCAAAGTCGAAGGCCCGATTATTTAGAGATTAGATGGGGAGAGAAGCCCTTGCAACGGCCCTTATGTGCCCCCACAGTTGTGTTAGGAACAGGAGGAGAATCTCATCCTAACATGAGCAAAGTCGAAGGCCCGATTATTTAGAGATTGGATGGGGAGAGAGGCCCTTGCAACTACCCTTACATGCCCTCACAGCCCTGTTAGGAACAGGAGGAAAACCTCATCCTAACATGAGCTGAGATTAACTGTGTCAGGAACAAGAGGAGAACCTCATCCTGACACAAATGAAGACCTGGTCGTTCAAGATCGGATGAGAGGAAAAACCTCCTCAATGGCTCCTCTACACCCCTACACCCTCGTTAAGAGCAAAGGAAAAGTCCTCACTCAAACATAAAAAAAGAAAAAGAGGGGGGAAGAGAAAAAGGGAAAGCGATGAACTACACCAGTGATAAGGAAAAAACAAACTACATCAAAGACACAAGGAACCTCATCTCAATGAGGATGGAGACTCTTGTCAAAAACCCTCGATCTCTAAGAGGGAACCCAATACTGGCAGGAGAAAATCGACTTCTTCAAGATAATGAGAAGTTCGGGCCCCCAAGCTCGAGCACCGAGAGGAAGCATCAAACTCGAGTGGCCTCGAAAAGACCTTCGATCATGAACAAAAGGGACAAATCAACACGATGACGATCAGGAACCTTCAAACGACGTCGATATCGAACAAGATAAAAGATAAAAGAAGTTCGATAAATGATAACTTAATGCAAGAATGGACAAGGTAATGGAAAATTTTCTTTTCATTCCATTATTGAAGTGTACATTACAAAGCCTTTGAAGGCCAAAAAAGAAAAAAGACAAGAAAAAGAAAGAATATATAGAATAAAAGGTAAAGAAGCTCTATGGAAGCTCGACTTCTTCAAACTTCAAACTCTCGATTCCAGCCATCATCGAGGATTACTTTAAGTTTTTGACTTCTTCTTCTAGTTCTTTCTTTCTTAACAGCATCTCCCAATACATTTGGTGGAACCACCGACTCTCGCCCTCCGACTTTCGAAGCCTCTTCTTCAGAACTTCGGACTCCACCTCGGCATCCTTGACTGTCTGCTGCTTGTAAGCCAGCTGAATCTTCAATCGCTACAGTTCGGCCTTCTCCTACCCAAGGGCCATGGACAGTTCTTCCATGGTCACCCTCAAGGAGCGGAGCTCGTCGGAGCCTTGTGCAGAGACGGCCTGGACTCTCTCAGATAACTGCCTCTAAAGGCAGGCAACCTCGTTGGTCACCGTCTAGAGCTTCCTTCGATAGTCGTCTACTTGCCCGCACTAGCCGACTCGGTAGGCATTGTAGTTTGCCTCGGCATCCTACAGCTACTTCTGAAGGTCAGAGAATTTCTTTGACCAGTCTCGATCACGATCGGCCTGAGGTGTGAGCCAGGATGAGCTCCCTTCCAACTGGCCGATCTTCTCCTGTGCAGCCACCAGCTCGACCTCAAGGGAGCTGATCTTGGAAGCCTGAGTCCAAGATCGGTCACTAGCACATTTTTGAAGTTCCTCAAGCTCCTTCATGAAGTCAGCCTTCCTCCAGGTGTAGTCCATGAAGCCCTTTTTATGGAGGTCCCGAAAGTGAGTAGCCTCCACAGTGACTTCCAAAGGGCTCTTCCTCAGTCAGTGAAGTTTATCATCCAGCTTCTTTGATTTCTTCATCAGGTGACGAACCTTCCTTCTGAGGTCCCGGACCATCGACTTCAGAGGAATCCCCTATGGTAGGGGAAGAGCTTCAGTAGGGCACTATTGTTGAAAGACAAGAGCATCACAACACAAATTAGTACCGAAAAACAAAAAAGAAAAAAAAGAATGCAGAGTAAAAAAGAGGAGCCCTCTATAAAGAAGAGCCTGATTTCATTGATTAAATAGTTTTTAAGTACAAGAGAATGAGGAAAAGTTACAATAAAAAAAAAAGAGAGAATACAAAATTAGAGGTTTCGAACCTCTAGGGTAGAAGTGGGGGAGCCCGATGCCCTCGAAAGGTCGACCGCGGTAGCCACGACAGTCGAGGAAGTCTCGACTGGAGGAAGAACGGCAGCAGCTTCAGAAGGCCTAGCTTCATCATCGGATGCCTCATCCAGAAAGCCGAGGTCCAGCTCGGGAAACTTTCGGACTACCTTCTCTTGGCAGAGCTCGAAGCCCTTAATGAAGGCGGTCTAGCCGAACTCGACCTTCAGATCCCTCATCTCAGAGGAGGTTTTGAACTCCTCCACTGCCTGTACCATTACCTTCGAGATCAAGGTCGGGATCTGCTCCTTCAACTCAGAGACCTCGGCCTCTGCTTTCTTTCTTTCCTCCTCCAAGGTGGCCCTCAAGTCTGCCGAGGTCTGCCCCTCCTTCTGCAGTGCCTCTTGGAGACTCACGACTTCGATGATCTTCTCCTTGAGGTGGGCGGTCTCGACCAGGCGATCTTCCTCCACCTGGATAGCCTCCTTCCTAGCATTGTTCATCGCCTCGATGTTGACGATGAGCTGGTGTCCAATCTACAAGAGTGGCCAGGGAGTCAATATAAAAATTGAAGAATAAGCTAAGCAAAGAGGCGAGAAGAAGAAAGGAGTAAATTAACCTACCTCGAGAAAGGATCCCAGAGAGTCCCAGATCCGCTGCTCAGGATCGGCATGAACGGTCCTGTGGACGACCTCAGGCAGGATGCACCCGTCGATCAATCTCTTTATTATATCCCTATTGTTGAAGGGATTTTCTCCCGAATCTTCTTCGGAGCCATCGGCCTCCTCGATGGCAGCCCTGCTGCTGTGGCTCTTGCGGGCCAATGTCTTCTTTCTCCTTCTCCGTTCAACCCCCGGTGCCTCCTCGGACCGGGCCTCTAGAGTAGGAACCTCGATCGGGGGGCTCCTTAAAGAGGCCCAGGGGACTGCGAGCTCGATGTCGGAGGTAGAGTCGACGGCAATGGCTGCCTGGGTAGGCACGGCCGAGCTGGTCTCTTCTGCCCTTGCCCTCTTCGCTGCCCCCGAGGATGCTGCGCCTTTCCTTTTGTGGGTCTTGAGATCCTGGGCTAGCATTCGAGCTGTGTCAGCATCCATATCTGCAGTGAATGAGGATCGACACAGCTTAACAAAGAAATAAGAAGAAAGGGGAAGCAACAATAAAAATAATATATAAAAAAAAAAAAAAAAAAAAAATAATATATATATATATATATACCGGTAGGGTTGAGAGGGCTTAGGCCGATGTTAAACAAGAGTTGTTCCTTCAGGAGGTTGGAGAGAAGAGGGGCTGGATAAGCCTCGAGTTTATTGGAGGCTTCAAGGTTGTCTTGTCCCAGGCTAGAAGCCCGGCAGACGAAATCCCTCAGGGAGCCCTAGGGGGGCAACCCCAGCTCCAAGGTTGGGCATCGGACGTAGAAGTACCTCTCCTTCCAATTATGGATAGAAGAGGGGGCACCTTTCAGAAATCTCTTTCTATCGAACTGAGGGGAGAGTACCATCAGTCTTTTATCGAGGGATGATGCTTGAAGGTATAGAAATTCCTAAACAAAAAAATGGTCGGCCGAACTTTTGCTAAACTACAGAGGGAAAGAAATCCTATCAGAAACCTAAAGGAGTTCGGTGCAACAAAAACTAAAGAAATGTTTAAGAAGTGGAAGAGAGCAATAACAAAAGGTGGAAGTGAAAGTCGAAGCCCGACACGGAAAGCTTCTTGGTATAAACAAAAGCAGCCAGGGGGAGAAGCGCTAGCCCAACCAGTCGGCCTGAGAAGCTCCAGCTCATACTCCAGAGGAACCCCATACTAATCCTAATCAGAGAGAGTTCCTCTAGAGTCAGAGAGCTGGAGATGGTGTCTGGTACAAAGATCGGATGAGGTTCATCTACAGAGCTAAGATTTTAGGGGACTGGAACGGACGAACTCCTAGAACTGCTAGAGGAGAAAGTGTTGGAGGACATTTTGAATCGAGTGAAAATCCTAAAAATCCTAAAAAAATTGAAAAAAATAAGGAATGGGATGTTCGTGGAAAATCGAACAGGTGGAATGTAAAGGAAGAAAAATGGAAGAAGAACAGCAAGAGAAAAAAAAGAGGAGAGTTTTGGAACTAACCTAGGCTGGTCCGAAGGATGCAGAGATGGGGATGACTCGAAGAACGCCTAAGGCCGAAAAGGATGCTAGGGAAGAATGAAACTCTCAGGAAGAGGGAAGGACCGAAGAAACTTTCAGGCAAAGTGAAACCCCTGAAGGAGGGAGGCGGGTTTAAATAGGCAACGAGGTCCGATAGAATAATGATCGCAGATCTCCTCTGGTCGGTCTACAACCGCCACGTATCCCACTCATCATGGCAGGTGGCTGAAAGTGACCGACAACTGATAGAATCATTATTGCACCGTATCTTGAGTAATGCTCCAGCAAAAATCTCGAAAAAATCTTTTCGGATCACCTCGATTCAAAAAGGCTCCAGCATAGCATGCCAAATGCCAAAATATCTGGAAACAACCGAGTATGAAAATCGAGGGAGGCAACTTCGGCTGTGAAAATTTCTCTATACTTCCTTCATTCGGAACCCAAACTGAAAAGTAGGGGGACTGGTGTTGGGTATAAAATACCCCCAGCTGAAGTTTGTAAAAGGCCGACGCTCCCAGGACTCTTCCGGCTTTCGACTTTGTGTGGCATCTTTCTGAACTCCCTCAATCGTCCGAGCTTCCATAATACCATCCGACTTCTCCAATAATGAGCTCCCCCATTCATCTACCGGACTGCTCCAAATACTCTCTAGGCTTCATTATCAGCCGACTTTCTACAGTGATTGGCTACCCTCTGAATCTCTTCCAGACTTCCTCCTGCCACGAGCAACTTTACTCCAAACTTCTTTCGAACTTCGTCAATATCCAAGATTCTCCAATAGTGGGACTTCTATAGTAACCAAACTCCATCCAAGTTTCTACGATGGTCGACTGCCTTCTGAATTTCATCCGAGCTCCTACAAGAACTGGGTCTCTACCCCGAACTTCTATTGCAAGCAGATTTCATCCGAGCTCCTACAAAAGTCGGGCTCCATCCGAACTTCTACAGTAGATGGATCACAGATGAACTCCTATAACAGACAGGCTCCACTAGCTGGATCTCTACTCGGAACTTCTTTTGGACTTCGTCAATGATCGAGCTTCTCCAGTAGTGGGACTTCTACAATAAGAAGTCTCCATCCGAGCTTCCACAACAACTGGTCTTCGTCTGAGCTTCTACAATAAGCGGACTCCTTTCAGACTCCTACAAGAGCCGGACTCCGTCCGAACTAATCCCAGACTCCTCCAACATTCGACCTTCCACAGTATCCTCGAGACTCCTCCAGTGGACAAACCTCCATAACGCCATCTGAACTCCACTGTCGGATGACCCCCGATCGGATTTCTCATGAAACTGAACCACTCTGATGGACAATCTTCAGACGAGCTTTCACATCAGGCAAATCCCAGACAGACTTCTCTGGCAATTGAACTTCTACCAAACTTCACCAACAGAAAATTTTCATCCGAGCTTCTATAGCAGATGACTCCCACCTGTAGCATCAGTGTCCAAGGCATCTGACAACAGTAGACTCGTCAGCAACCTCGAAAACATCCGAGCTTCTCTTGGATTGCTGAGACAGAGAGCCATTTTGCTCCATCAGACATCCCAACCGAGCTTCAGCCGTCAGACCCGAATTCTCTGGCAAGTCACGATAATGGCTACTACCCTGCTCCACTCTCTGTAACAGATTCCATATGGCTCCACCACTCTCTGGCAAGTCGTGACAACGGACACCACTCCACTCTCCATAACAAACTCCACGTGGCCTTGAACGGCCCTCTGACGCTACTACTCTCCGTAACAAACTTCGCATGACCCCGAACGGCCCACTACCTGACGGTTCTAGACGTCGCTGTCAATCAGTTACGCTCTCCATCTATAAAAAGGGACCTCCAAATACGTTCTTCTCTAAGCTCTAAACTTTATCTCGAAACTCTGCTAAAATCCTATTTGAGTGCTCCATTTCTGTTGAGGCAGAGTACTGAGTTGAGCATCGGAGGGTCTTGCCGGAGCACCCCCAACTCCGGTTTAAACTTTCCTTGCAGGTCCCGGTGGTGGATGCGATCCCCTCGACTCTAACTTCTCCGACGTCGACAAAATTCTACACCAACAGTATGCAATTAGTGGCTTATGATCTTGAAACTATTTCAGATCTAAACCTAGTTTCATATATCAAATATATGTAGTTTCAAATCTAAATAAAAATACATCACATATACATCCAATTTTAGATCTAAAACTAAATTTATAGAAATCAAATATATATAAAATTAGATCTAAAATAATGATTAAATATTTTAAAAATATTTTTTTTAAAAATTAATTCACATCAAATTAGGATAACCTTTACAATATAGGGGATAAATCCTATATCAAGACAACCTTATATCAGTTTGATGTAAATTTTTAATCATTCTAATTTCATATCTAAACTCAAATTAAATATATCATATATGCTAATTTTTAGATCTAAAAAATTTGATTTAATTATTTTGAAAATAATTTTCAAAATCGATCAATCTTGTACTAGGATAACCTTTGAAATATAAAGGATAAACCCTATACTAAGACAACCTTATATTAGTACAAAATTGATATTAAATTATTAAAACCTTCATATCTAATCTAAAAATCAGATCATATATGTTTTTATAAATCTGTGGCTCTGATACCACTGTTAGAAAATTGGGTAGACAGCATGTGTAGATTTCAAAAACTTTAAAAATCACAGCTGAAAACAAACGGGTTAAACCCTTTAACTCCCACATGCAATAGATCAAATCTAATCCCACCCAAGCTCAGGAGAAAACACATATATACAATCTGAAATTTAGATATAAATGTGAGATCAGATCTCTTTACCTTGGCATGGGTAGATGTTCACTGCTTCTGATGATCACGGATTCGTAGATACTCGAGCCGCACATACGTCCAGCCTCTACGAATATCCATTGGGATCAATCTCGAATTGATTTCTTCTCATAGAAGATTTTTTTTTTCAAGAAGAACCTTAGCCTTGAACACTTTGATTAACACCTTGATCTGGACTGTAAAATCACTTGCTTGATCAGCAGCCTTCTTCTTCTTCTCCTCGATCTTCAATCTCTAAATCACCAAGCACTACCTCTTGGCATGTGGAAGAGGGGACACCCTAATCTTGGGTGTGGAAAGGAAGAGAGGGAGGAGAGGAGGTGTGGAGAAGGGAGAGAGGAATTTTGTTGACCAAAAATTCTACTAAACTAAGAACCCTAAAGACCCCCTGTTATATAGATACTACCCTGACACATATTAGGAACCTAATTATCTTAAAAAGGTAGATCTTTATCTCATAAGAATCCTATACCCTTTTAATTTGATTTATACTAATTAAAATCATATATAAATGGTATATAATTAGCCCCTTTAAGCATGTACAAGAGGTGTCATAGGAATACATGTCAGGTAGTTGGGGCGCCAACTCTTAGCGCTCCATAATGGGGTTTCTAACCAAATAAAAAAAGGGTGTGGCCCCACCCCTCTCTCCTCCATGCCACACATGAGAAGGGGGCAAGCCCCACTTGCCAAATCCAGAGGGTTGGCACCCCCTGGTCTTGCCAAAAGGAGAAGACTACGCCTCCCTCTTTCCTTCAATACCACATGTACACTTAGAGATAACTAGGAGATAAAGAAGAGATAATATTACGATAATTATGTCAACTAATTGACTTAATCAAATCTTCTTGGGCTCATAATTAAGAGCCCAACTAAATTCAAATAGATTTAGGTTAAGTTCAAGGCTATGGACTCGATCAAATTGAAGTCTCGAGAAGAATTAGGTTTAATCGTGTGTTAACATGGTTCTCATAAACCTAATAGGATTTCAATAAATTTTAATCCAATTAAAACTTCATAAGTCCAATTGATAAATTTAAGATTAAATCCCTTAATGTGTAATCCCATAGATTTCATTCTATTTAGTAGTGAGATATATTATGATCTCCATTACAGTATCATCGAAACTCTTTTCGATGGATTAGAATATTTCTAATTCTACCCTTCGAGAGCCATCGATCATCAAGATGATGCCTGATGAGTCTCACAATCCATCAATAATACCTAGTAGTATGTAGTGACAATCTAGTAGAATGAAAGTACGAACTTCTAAGTCTAGTTATCGTATAATTCAATCCTTCTATCATGAGTCCCGACTTGACGGAGGTCATAGAGAACTCGTCAAACCTTATCGTCAGTCATATGGTAGATTGGCTTGACTCGAGTTCATTTGTGAATCTCATGAATTTTTTTTTTTAGTATTCACACTTGCTTTGGCCAAAGACTTTCTGAACTCAGTCTCGCAAAACACATAGGATTTCTCTTTTTCTACCAAAGTCGATAGATTCCATCTAGGTGCATCCTACTCCAAATAGTAAACCTAAACCTACTGAAGCCAACATACACAGCAAGGATCTGAATAGCTAGAGACTAAGAAAATATGTAGTCAAATCTAGTAGCCTCGCTATGAATAGTCAGTGGCACTACAGGTCAAAGGACCACTCACACCACTGCAGCATTGAGAAGATCACTGATGAATGAGTAGACATCCATATGGTTCTCATGTTGGTCACGCTCAATGCAAGTTATTCTCTAACAACTATCTATACCTTCATTTTAATGTCTCTACACTGTAGATCCGAGACTCATCTATCTATAAGAGAGGTGAACCATACACCGATCTCAAATGGATTGATCACTGTCCTCCGTGATGATCCTTTGATCAGAAGTATTTAAAAATTAACTACTAATTAATGTATGTCTCAAATTCTTAACTCTTTAAGAATATATAAAAATTATCTTTGTTAAGTTCTATGATAAATCATGGATACATAAATATGATTGGAATGAAAAAAGCCCTTTATTAATAATAAAAAGATTACAAGTATAAGTTTAGACCCAGAAATTACATAATATGTCAGCCAACAATTGACTTTTAGGGTACAAATCCAACAAATGAACCATGAAAGAAAAAAAATTTATTTTTCTATAAAATCTTAAAATTAAAATTTTAGAATTATTGTATGTGATACAAGTAGTATGAAAAGTAGTAACATCTAATCTTAGTGATTAAAATTATTTAATCATGAGAAATAAAATCTAGAATCATAAATAAATTTAGATGAGATCTAAAATTGATTTATGATTGATTTTATTTTAGTTTATATAAAATTATTTAGATCTAAAAATTATACAAAGTGTTGTTATTTCTGCCTACTGAGTCGACTCGATTTTGATTTGAGTCGACCCACTGCCCTAGTTGGTCCGATCAGCTTTCTACTAAGCTGACCCAGTTTACATAGGTAGAAAATAAATGTTTGCTTATCTCAATGAGCTGACTAAGTTTAGAACTTAATCGACCCATTGTTGTGAAGTCGGCTCAATCCAAGGGTGAGCCGACTCGATTTTCAGAACTTAATGATTATGCATAAATCCATTGCAATAGAGTTTACAAATTAAAATTAGTTCAATTAAAAATCTTGACCCATGTTAATGTGACACTTAATTTAGAATTAAGAGATGAATCTTTAGATCTAGAATTGTGAATTAAAGATCTAATGACGTTGCATAAAACATGGGGCATGGGTTAGCTCAGATTAGGTCTTTTTAATTGGGTTGACCTAAGATTAGAATCAAAGATTTAATGGGCTAAAAAAGTAGTTGATCGAATCTAACCAAAAGATGATTTAGATTAGGTCAAAGACACTCTAGATTAAATGCTATAGTTGTAGTTGGTCAAGTCTATATCTTTGATTAGACCAAATGGACCTTGATTTTAGCTCAACAGTCGAACCCAAGTCTATAAGCTGATGAAATTGAAACTAATTAACCAGTTGGTATCTAAGATAAGTTTGACAATCTTGATCGATGGTCATTAATTGGGAGCTACTCACATAGATTAGGTCTATGATGAGCTAATGACGTATCCCTCCCACCGATCTTACTTATTTGTGTTGGGATGTGTAAGGATTTCATGCATGCATTTCAAAAATTTTACAGTAAAAAAAATTTAAATTAAAGTATTTAATTGATAAATCTATGTATAAGATCTGATCTTAAAACTTCTACAAATAGATCTATGATATGAATTTACATGCATAAAAATCTGAATTTAAAATAACAAGCATGTAAATCAAAAATCAGCATTTAGCAATAGATCTAATCTACTATTATTAGAGTTTCGAAATCAATACTTGAGTATGGATAGTCAAACTTCATGATCAAGAATATGGATATGAAAGTCCTCTCTGATTATTCATAGCTGATAAGTATCTGACCTCTACGGATAGTCCACATGAAGCCCTCAAACTGATCAATCCTTCGTAGGAGTGCTAGCTCACGCAGTCAGCTTCTAATGATAGATCTGATTTGATCTCCTTCTTCGATCACCTAAAATTTTTTTGATGTAGAAGATAAATTAGAGGAGGATGATAGATGGTGGAGAAAAATCAAATAAAGACTCTCTTCTCTTTGATTTTTCTTCATCCAAAAATCCTAGAACAATTCTAGGTCTCTCACCCGAGAGGAGATCGATCTCCTCCTTTGCACATGCCAAGATAATATGAACCCACCCCTAACCTCATGTCCCAAGAAGGATATTTGACCCCTCTTTTTCTTTGATATCTCATGGTAAAATTCAGAGAGTGATTGGTGCACAAAAATCAAGCATTTTTATGGTTTCCAGCATCATCAGATTAGATAGGATAAGAGCCAGAGTTTGTTGCCATTCAAATTATTTTAAATTTTAATTTAACTCTAACTTTTTCTCACCCTTATCTGACATAAAAAGGGACATACCAAAGCATTCTGGGCATGGAAAACATATAGGAGCTCTTCCTTTTTGTCATATAAATCAAGATCCTTCATAAGGCATCAGCATGTGGGAGGATAAGGATAAAGTTTTAGGTTTAAATTCAAACCTTTTGAATCCAACTTAAAACAAACCTAATCCAATCCAAAGAGGGTGACAAAAAGGGTGTTAGCTTCTAGTTTTCTTATGTATAAACTGATTTTATGTGATGAGAAAAGGCATGAATCTTTCTGGGTGGCGCAAGTGAGAGAGTCCCATTCATCTGGGACTCTAAGATTTAACCAATTGGATTTCTTTCAAACCCAATCCAATTAGATCCAAATAAAACATGATGAATCTAACCTAATTAGGCTTCATTAATCTTAATTAAATTTGATTAAATAAATGAATTAATTAAGCTATAGATCTGATCAAATTAGGATTATTTCTCTCTTACCAATTAGGTCATCCCATAACCTAAACAGATCTAACCTGATTGAATCCAATTCAATCAGACTTGATCCAAACTTTAATGCTCAATCAAATTGACTTAATTAGTGATCTAATCACTAATTAATCTTTCATTAATGATAGAGTCTCAGTCCAGTGGGACTCTTCAGTAGAGTCCCAATCCAGAGAGATTCTTGACCAGAGTCCCAGTCCAGTGGAACTCTTTAGATCAGCTATCAGATCGGAGAGAAACTTCTAATGTGTGTGATCCCATAGGTTCGAGCCTAAGTTGATAACATAGGAACAGATTTTTGTACCAATCAGAGTAACCATCTAGTAATGATACTCGACATCCTGATAGGCCGAATGTATATAAAGCAACACTCAAGAATCTATTTGGATACAGTTACCATATAATTCATCCCTTTGACCCTTGATGCTAGGATGACTTAGAGTTTAAACTATCAACTCTTAACAGCACATTCATTATATGTTTCAACCTAATAAATCCTGTGACTCATAAAAAGGATTGCTTTTGCCAAGGTCTTACTAAATTGAAACACAAAGTATTCTCTTCAATCCCTTGGAGTGGTCAATTCCATCTTGACTCACGCACTGACTTCACAAGTACTTGACTGTAGCTAGAAATCTTTCGATCTTGAATTAAAAATTCAGATAGTCTGGCACCAAAGCACAGTGAGTTGCTTGCAAGTCACCATAGTGATCTCAGGTCAGAAGGATACTTATACCCATATTCTTTTGAAATAACTCTTGATAGTAGAGTGCTCTAGAGTTGGTCATGTTCAGTGACATGTACTCTTATATTTCACCTGCATGCCATATCAGCATTTCTATGCTCCTTGGTTAAGAGGACAACCAACTTATATAGCACATAATGACCTATACTTGATATATCTATCATCCTAGTAATAGCATATCATTTGATCTCAAACTCATTTAAGAACTAAACGATAAATCTTTTTTTATCGATTTAAAATAATCCTAAGGACTTTCATCATAACACAGAAGTTCGATATAGAAGATGTACAAGCTTATGATGAAAATTATAAAATAAATATTTTATTAATAATTAATTTATATATAATTATATCAAATAGCACAATCATCAACAGGCTGATGATTGACTTTGAGACATATTTTCCAACAACTCCCTCTTGTACTAAAGCCAATCGATATAGTATCGTATACCCATCTTCATTTTGTGATCTTCGAACTTCTTTACTGCAAGGGCTTTAGCGAATGGGTCAGTCAGGTTCTCCTTTCCATCGATCTTCTGAAGGTCGACATCATCTCGATCCATAATTTTTCAGACAAGATGGTAGCGACGTAGAATATGCTTCATCTGCTGATGTACCTTCGGCTCCTTTGCCTGATCTATGGCTCCAGAACTATCATAATAAAGTAGAACTAAACCATTGATGGAGGGTGCCACTCCAAGCTCGATGATGAACTTCCTTAACCACACAGCTTTCTTTGCAGCATCGGATGCCATGATGTATTCCGCTTCGCATACTGAATCAGCTACGATGTGCTGCTTGAAACTTTTTCAACAGATAGCCCCATCATTTAGGATAAAGATGTATCTCGACATACTTTTGCTATCATCATGATCTGACTGAAAATTGAAATCAGTGTATCCCATGAGTTTCAAGTCAGATTTTTTATAAACGAACCACTGGTCCTTAGTATTTCTCAAATACTTAAGGATAGTTTTCGCAACCTTCCAATGGTTCTCATCTGGATCTAATTGGTATCTGCTCACAACTCCTAGGGAGTATGCCACATCTATTCTCGTACATGTCTTGACGTATATTATAGAATCCACTATCGAGACATATGGGATTCTACTCATATGCTCTCTCTTGAAGGGTTGTCAGATAATTCTTCTTCAAGAGAAAAATTTCATGGCCTATCGGAAGATAGTCTTTCTTGAAATTCTCCATGCTAAACTATTTCAGCATGGTATCTATGTCTGTAGATTGGGAGAGTCCGAGCAACCTCTTAGATCTATCCCTATAGATCTTCATTTCTAGGATGTAGGTTACCTCTCCCAAATCCTTTATGGAGAATTATGACGACAGCCATACTTTTATTTCCTGTAATGCAGGGACATCATTCTCGATTAAGAAAATATCGTCTACATACAAAATAAGAAATACAATTATCAAACCATTAGCCCACTTACATATATAGGGTTCCTCTCCGTTCTTGATGAAGCCATATGTTCTGATCATCTTATCAAAACATATGTTCCATGAAAAAAAAATGGATAGTTTAAAGTATGTATTTTTAAAATTTTATAGTGAAATAATAAAAGATTAAATATTTTAATCTTCTAAACATATCTTAGATCAAATCTAAATTATCATTAAGAATCTATGACATAAAAAATTTACATCGATATCCTGAATCTGATCTAACCTTTAGATCACATCGATTGAGTTCAGAACTCATCACCTTTTCATGGATTGATGATCTCTACTACTGGTAGATGTAGTATGAAGCTCTCGCTGATGTCGAGCAACCTCACAGGTCGTCCAGTCTCTACAAATCGTCCACTCAAAGACCTGATCAAATCTTCCTTCACAGGAGTGCAAGCTCGCGTCGAAGGCTCCGGATGGCTGATCCAAGCTCCTTTCTTTGAATCTCTCAGACTCCTTCAGATCAGAAGATGAAGCTTTACAAGGAAGTGGTGGTGTGGGAGATTGGACAAGACTCACTCTTGTATTTTTCTTCTCATAAAATCTAGAGTTGAAACCCTAGACCCTACACCTCACGCCTGAGAGGAAGATTATTTCCTCTGTTTCTCATGTAAGGAAGCCCAACCCACTCTCAACTTTTCACACCCCAACTCTAAGATTTCACACACCAAAAATCACTTCTTTTCTCACACAAAACTAATTTCTTCTTAAGGTTGGCATCCCATGGAAGATAAGGATAAGAAAGAGGTAGTTTCGGTTCAATTTCAAATGTTGGTTGATCCTTATCATCAATTCAAATCAAATTTAAATTAAATTTTGAATCAAACTTTATCTCCATCTTATGAACTTAGAGAGGGACTGACCAACATCAGAATGGCATAAAAAATCTTATGCAAAAATACTTTATGTGTGGAGAAAGGTGATGGCATGAAGAGAAGAGTCTAACTCAATTTGGACTCTAGATTTTCATTCAAATTCAAACCCATTTGAACTCAAATTTAAACCAACCAATTTTTAATTTAGAAAAAAATTAGATGTAGATATGGAACAACTTTTGGGCATGAGAAAAATTCACATAAAAAAATTTCTTGCATGAAGAATAAGAGGATGCAGAGAAACTAGGCTCAAGGGATTTGAATTCAAATTATTTTCTCATCTAATTAGATTCTTAACCCAACCAAATTAGATTAGACCCAATTAGACCATTAAACTTAATCTAATTAGGTAGAAAATAGTTTTAATTAAATTTTAATCAAAATAAAAAATTAATCAAGCTCAAGTCCTGATCAAATCAGGAATCAAACACCTTTAGCGATTAGGTCATCTCATAACCTAATCAGATCAAACCAAATTAAATCCAATTCAATTAGATTTGATCTAAACCTCAATGCTCCATCAAATTGACCTAATTAGTAATCTAATTAGTAATCAATTATCCTATAATTCATCAATAATTAGCGAATTAATTTATTATAACTTTTGCACATGGTTAATCATCAATCGAATTAACTATTTTGAAAGAACCAGATCTAGGGTTTTAGGGTTAGATCTTGAAACTTTTTCAAGATCAGGCAGCGGAAGACTAAAATAAATCAAAATTTATCTTATAAAATTAGAGAATTTCTAGATCTAAGATCTTATTACATGATTATTACATGGTATTAAATCAAAAATTAAAATATAAAGAGCAAGAACTACATGTTCATCATATCAACATATTTCTATACTACATCTAATGTATGTAAAATATAATAAATCAAATCTATTACCTTGCAAGTTAGACATTCTAACTTTATTGATCCGAGCTTGAGGATGATGTTGTGAGCCACACACGTGTCTGGCCTCTAGGAGTCATCCATACGAGCTCACGAATCATGATCAGAAATCCTGGTCCAGAAAATCAGCACAGTATGCTAGTACTGTGCTGATCCTTCTTCGATGGTCGATCAGATGCCTCCTTCTTCTTGATTTGGACTCTTCCAAAGATGAGAAATAGGAGAAAGAGTTTTAGATATGAGACACTCTTAGAAAACTCACAGATGGAGGAAGGGAAGAGGTGAACATAGCAACCCTAGAAGAAGACCCTCTTCTTCTTCTCTTTGCTCTAACCCAGACACTTAGTTTTGTGTCTATTATATCTAAATGCTCTAATACTATTTCTCTCTGATTTTTATATGCCCCAAAGGTCTCTCAATTCTCTATAATTTACAAAAATTTTAAGAAAAAATTCATTTTAAATAATAACATATGAAGAATCTTTGTCTAGGTCAAATATCTAGTCAAGAAAAATCCAAACAAGGCAAGACAAGTGGTGCCCAACACATGGGCGCCCCCTCCTTCTTTTTCTGCCATGGACCACCACTAAAAAGTGCATAATATGTGCCATAAAAGCCACAAAAATCTCAAAAAAATTAAGATAAAATCAGTGCCATAAGGAAAGAGTTTTGGTTTCCTAAAATTCTATCTCATAGAATTTGAAATCCAAACTAATTCCTACTTTGACTTGGTCCACAACCACATTCCATGTAAGAGAGAAAAAGTGAAAAGCTTTGGGCATGTGTGAAGGCTTGGGAGAGAAGGTTTTGTCACACAAAATAAGAGAGAGTGGGCGTGGGGGGCTAAGGTGGCACAAGGTGGAATCCTAGTCTTTTTAGGATTCAATCCATGACTTGTTCAAATTTGGTTTCTGAAACCAAATCAAACCAAAACCAAATCAATCCAATTAAAATAGGTCTTAACCCAATTAAAAATTTAATTTAATTAGATTAAATTAGATTTAAATCTGATTTAATTTTTTAATTGAATTAAAAATTAGGTTGACCCAAGTCCTAATTGAACTAGGACTAGTTTTTTCTTGCACTTGGCTTATCTAATAAACTAATTAGACTTGATCCAATTAAGCCCAAACTAAATCTAATTAAATTATATTCAATTTGACTTAATATTAATCCATTATCTTAATCAAATTAAGTTAATTAACAATCGAATTACTAATCGATCCTCCTACAACACTTGGACTAGGTTAAATGTCAATCATATAGATCATTTAACACTAGAATGATTCTTAATCGTTGATCAACCATCCGATCGGATCATAAACTCTAATGTGTGTGACCTCATAGGTCCAAACCTAAGCTGGTAGTACAGGAATAAATTTTTATACCAATCGAAGTGACCATCTAGTAATGGTACCTGATGATCGGATAGGTCGAATGTGTAGAACAACATCCTTAGAACCTATGTGGATATAATTTTCATATAATTCATTCTCTTGACCAAAATGCTCATAGGACACCTCAGAGTTCAACTGTCAACTCTAATCAGGTTGTCCACATTGTATTTCAAAATATCAAATCCATCTAATGGATTACTCTGGCCAAGATTTTGCTAAATTGAAATACAACGACTCATTCTTCTCCAACTCTTGGAGTGGTCAATCCCATCTTGATCACACTATGACTTTGCAAGTACTTGACTGTACTCAAAAGTCTTCCATCACTAAATTAGAAATTCAGTTAGTTCAGCACCAAAGCATAGTGAGTTGCTTGCAAGTCACTGAGGCGATCTCAGGTCTAAGAGATACTTATACCTATATCCCATCAAAGACATTCTCAACAGCAGAATGCTCTAGAGTGGGTCACGTTCAATGATGATGTACCCTTACATCTCACCTGTATGCCATATCAGTATCTCCATACTCCTTGGTTAAGAGGACAACCAACCCATATGGCCTACAACGACCTATGCTCGATAGAAGCTATCATCCTTATTAACAGCCTATCATTTGGTCGTGAACAGTTTTAAGGACTAATCGATAAATGTGTCCCAAAAAGCCAATCGTCAAGCTGTTGACGGTTGAGCAACCAAGTATTGTAATTGATTTGTTAATAAATAAAATATATTTGGCATTTTCATCATAAGCTTTCATCTTCTAATGAACTCCGTTGTTATGATGAAGTCCTTAGGACTATTTAAGTTCGATAAAGAGAGGATTTATCGATTAGTCCTTAAAACTGTTCACGACCAAATGATAGGCTGTTAATAAGGACGACAGCTTCTATCAAGCATAGGTCGCTGTAGGCCATATGGGTTGGTTGTCCTCTTAACCAAGGAGTGTGGAGACACTGGTATGGCATACAGGTGAGATGTAAGGGTACATCGTCATTGAACGTGACCAACTCCAGAGTATTCTACTGTCGAGAATGTCTCTGATGGGATATAGGTATAAGTGTCCCTTAGACTTGAGATCACCTCAGTGACTTGCAAGCAACTCACTGTGCTTTGGTACTGGACTAACTGAATTTCTAATTCAGGGACGGAAGGCTTCTGGGCACAGTCAAGTACTTGCAAAGTCAGAGTGTGATCGAGATGGGATTGACCACTCCAAGAGTTGGAGAAGAATGAGTCGCTGTATTTCAATTTAGCAAAACCTTGGCCAGGGTAATCCATCAGATGGATTTGATATTTTGAAATACAATGTGGACAACCTGATCAGAGTTGACAGTTGAGCTCTGGGGTGTCCTATGATCATTTTGGTCAAGGGGATGAATTATATGAAAACTATATCCGCATGGGTTCTAAGGATGTTGTTCTACACATTCGACCTATCCGATCGTCGGGTATCATTGCTAGATGGTCACTTCGATTGGTATAGGAATTTATTCCTATGCTACCAGCTTAGGTTCAGACCTATGAGGTCACACACATTAGAGTTCATGATCCGATCGGATGGTTGATCAACGATTAAGAATCGTTCTAGGGTTAGATGATCAATACGATTGATATTTAACCCAGTGCAAGTGTTGCAGGAGGATCGATTAGCAATTCGATTGCTAATTAGCTTAATTTGATTAAGCCAATGGGCTGAGATTAAGTCTAATTAAATATGATTTAATTAGATTTGATTTGGGCTTGATTGGATCAAGTCCAATTGGTTTATTGGATAAGCCAAGTGCAAGGAAAGACTAGTCCTAGTTCAACTAGGACTTGGGTCAATCTAATTTCTAATTTGATTAGAAAATTAAATCAGATTTAAATCTAATTTAATCTGATTAAATTAGGTTCTTAATTAGGTTAAGACCTATTTTAATTGGGTTGATCTAATTTTGATTTGATTTGGTTTGGGAAACCAAATTAAAACAAGTTATGAGACAGAATCCTAGTAGGACTAGGATTCCACCTTGCACCACATAAACCTTCTCCACGCCCTCTCTCTTATTCAACGCCAATCTCCACTTATTTTGTGCGACAAAAGCCCTCTCCCAGATCTCTCCCACGTTCAAAAAAGGTCTCCTCTCTTCTTTCTTACATGGAAGGTGATTTGGATCAAATCTAAAAGGAATAAGTTTGGATTTCGAATTCTATGAGATAGAGTTTTAGAAATCCAAAACTCTTTCAATTTTGCACCGAATTTATCCAAATTTTTTTTGGAATTTTCATGGCTTTTAGGGTTTATATTGTGCACCCTTTTCTGTTGATCCATCCACGAAAATATGAAGGAGGTGCTCAAGAGTTGGGCGTCCCTTTACTTGCCATGTTTGGATAAGCCTTGACTAGGTGTTTGACCTAGACAAGGACTCTATCATATCTCTCTATATAAGATGAGTTTCTTCGTGAAATTTTAAGTGGAGATAGTTTTTTGAGAGGCCTTTCTTCCATCCAAAAATCAGAGAGAAATACCTTTGGGTCGTGGAGATATAAAAGACGCAAGTTTGGGTGTCTAGAGAGAAAAACGTGAAGAAGAAGAGGGTCTTCTTCTAGGGTTTTTATTTTCATATCTTTCCTCCTTCCATCTTGAGTTTCCTGAGAGCGTCTCAGATCTGAAACTCCTCCTTCTACTTTCCATCTTTGGAAGAGTCCAAATCAAGAAGAAGGAGGCACCTGATCAACCATCAAAGAAGGATCAGCGCAGTACTAGCATACTGTGCTGATTTCCTGAAGCAGGACTTCTGATCGAGATTCGTGGGCTCGTGTGGACGACTCCTAGAGGCCGGACGCGTGTGCGGCTTGCAACATCATCCTTAAGCCCGGATCAGCGAGGTTAGAGCGTCTAACTTGCAAGGTAATAGATCTGATCTATTATTTAATACATACATTAGATGTAGCTAGCATAGAAACATGTTGATATGATCAACATGTAGTTCATACTATATTTATATATATTTTAATTTTTGATTTAATGCTATGTAATAATCATGTAATAGGATCTTAGATATAGAGATTTTCTGATCTTAGAAAATAAATTTTGATTTATTTTAGTCTTCCGCTGTATGATCTTGAAAAAGTTTCAAGATCTCACCCTGAGACCCTAGATCTGGTTCCTACAATTGGTATCAGAGCGAGGTTCTTTATTACATGATTATTTATACATGCTTAGATTATTTTTTAGATTAGATCTAATTTATAATCTGATTATTAAATCTGAAATTAAAATTTTAGATCAATCACAAACTGCAAGGTTGTCCTGCTGTAAGGTTTACCCCTTACAGTGCAAAGGTTGTCCTAGTTTGTGTAGATCTATCTTTAATCATAAATTTGTTAGATATGATCTAGATTAAATTTATGATTTATTAGATTTAAAAGATATTTAAATCTGAAATAAAATCTCTTTGTTAATAATTTTTATGCAAAGAAATTATTTAAAGTTGAAATTGTTTCAATTACGTGAACCTGTTCAGATTAGATCTAAAGTAGTTTCATGTTTATTTCACTTGCATCTTGATTATGAATCAAACATGCAATATGATTGGTAGAATCATATTGTAAAATTGTTTTACAAATATGAAAATGATTTTTTTTTGAAAAGCCGAACCCAACCCTCAGCCCAAAACTTAATTAAGAATTAAGAAGTTATTTGATTAGGTTCTGGGATTGTGAATTGAAGAACCTAAGACACAAATCATGACACATTGGGTTAATGGGTTAGTGGAAATTAGGTCCATTAATTGGGTTAGACCTATGGTTAGATTAAAGATGGACTTAATTAGAGAATTAACTAAATCTAATCAATTGTTGTCTTAGATTAGGTCAAGGATTCTCTAGATCAATTACAATAGTTGTAGTTGGTCAAGTCCATGTCTTTAACGAGAACCAAATGGACTTGATTCTTGGCTAAGCGGTCTAGCACGAACTGTTAGGTTGATCTAATCGAAACTAATTAAACCAGTTGGTGTCTAAGGTAAACCAGACCGGTGGTTTTTAATTGAGAGCCCGCTTACCTGGCCATTCATGATGGTGTCTAAGGCAAGCTTTGGCAGACCCTCCCACTGATCGAACTTATCTGGCCTCTTGGTGAAATTATGTTTTGATCCGATCACTTGACTATTCGAGCTGACCCATGTCAGCTAGGTAAATCAGTGTGACTGATTTAGATGCTCCTAGACCAGCCCTGGTCTCCCTTAAGCTGACTTGGTGAAGCCAGTGGGAGGATCATGATAAGCTGGTTCATCTGACCTCATCCTCTATATTATTTAAATCCTCTAAAATTATTAGGTCCTTAAAATGATAAAGTTATGGAGATAACTGAGTCATAGCCTCCCATTAAGGTGTTTGATAATGAGTCCATGAACTCAATAATCATTGCAGACCCAAAGGCCTGGTGCTTGTTGACTAATGGAATTATCACTCATCATATGATGACTTGGAAGTGTCTCTCTAATGGTGGTTAGGTGAGCCAACCAAAGTTGGGCTTAATCATTCGTTGGTTGGATACACCAAGTATGATCATGTTAATGGTTGGACCTAACCGGATCCTTACAGTGGAGGCCAAAGCCTACTGATTAGGTTTCTGGGGCAAAATTAAAATTACTAGAAATTGTTTAGAGAAACAATTGGTTATGAACCTACCCTTAGATGTACATGGGTTGGCCAACCAAAGTTGGGCTTGTGTGCAGTCTAAGTGGATTCTAGTACCCGCTAAGGAATTAGGGTAATTCCTCGAATTGAAGGTAGAGGCTACCAATTCGAATAAAATAGTGGGAGAAACCTTTTGATTAAAGTCCAAATCTTTAGGTTTAATGAATCAATTACTAATTAGGTTATGGTTTTCTTTTGTGTAGATATGGCCACTTCCCTATCGCTCCGATCATTGTTGGACAATGATAAGTTGGTGGGACCCAATTTCGGTAGCTGGTACCGAAAGTTGAAGATAGTCCTGGAGCATGAACGGATCCTATATGTGATAATGGATCCTGCACCTGAGGAGCCAGCTGTCAATGCACGTGGAACAGTCAGAGACACTTACCAGAAGTGGCTCAGTGACCGGACCACGGTGCGCTGTATCATGCTAGCTGCTATGAGCGACGAGTTCAGTCGCAGATTCGAGACGGCTCAGCCAAAGGACATGCTTCAAGTGTTGGAGGATGCCTTTGGCACACCCGATGACGTGGAGAGGCACAAGACTAGTTGTGCCATCTTCAACGCCAAAATGCGGGATGGTGCCTCTGTCACTGATCATGTATTGTACATGATCGAGCTGATGGAACGATTGAGCAAGCTCGGCTTTCCCTTGCATGAGCAGCTTGGGAAAGATGCAATACTGAACTCGCTGCCCAAGTCTTATCTCCCATTCCTCACTCATTATAGAATGATAAAGCCTGAAGTAAACTACCATGGATTACTGGGGTTACTTCAGAACTTTGAGAAAGATCACCAACTCCATAAAGAGTCGGTGAACTTAGTGGGAGGTTCATCTTCTGGTTCTCGACCCTTTGAGAAAGGGAAGAAGAACAAGAAGAAGAAAGTAAAGAAGGTGCAAGTTCAGGCTAGGACAACTGTGCAGTGTCAGACCAAAAAGATCAAACCCGATAAGAGTCAAGCTGAATGCTTCTTTTGCAAGAAGCGGGGGCACTGGAAGAGGAACTGTCCCAGTACATTGCCTCCCTAGACCCGAACAGGCAGAGAAAGCAGCAAGTTGTTGCTGGGCAAGGTATTTATATGATAACTCCTTGCAATTTCTCTATTTGTGATATAACTGACTGGGTATTGGATACCGGTAGCCCTTACCATATTTGCAATTCGTTGCAGGGGTTGCAGGTCAGTAGGAGATTCGAGCAAGGCGAGAGGTTCCTAAACGTTGGAGATGGAAGACCAGTTCCAGTTCTAGCATTAGGAATCTTGAAACTTGTATTTGAATCCCATATCGTTGTTCTTAATGATTGTCATTTCTGTCCCAGTTTCTTTTTAAATGTCATTTCTGTAGGCCTTCTGGCCAAAAATAATTATGAAATTTCAATAAAGAAACAAATTTGTAATATCATTGAGAATGGTGTTACTATTTTTTGTGGACATTTGAACAATGGTGTGTATATGTTATCACAACCTGTTAATGTAGTCTATTCAACTGGCAAGCACCCTAGATTAGATAGTGTGTCAGATATCTACTTATGGCACTGTAGGCTAGGTCATATAAACAAGAACAGAATAAACAGGTTGACTCAAGAGGGAATCCTCGAAGTAAGTGATTGTGAATCACTTCCAACCTGTGAGTCCTGTCTTCTTGGTAAAATGACCAAGTCACCTTTTACTGGAAAAGGTGAGAGAGCTACTGAGCTCTTGGGTCTAGTACATACTGATGTATGCGGACCCATGAGCACCAGTGCTAGAGGTGGATATTTCTACTTCATAACTTTCACGGATGACCTATCCCGATATGGATATCTCTATCTGATGAAACATAAGTCGGATTCATTTGAAATGTTCAAACGATTCCGAAGTGAAGTAGAAAAACAAACTGGGAAGAGTATTAAAACTCTTCGATCTGATCGAGGAGGAGAATACCTTTCTAGTGAATTTCTCACATATCTAGGAGAGAATGGGATTCTCTCCCAATGGACTCCTCCAGGAACACCACAGCATAATGGTGTGTCTGAAAGGAGGAATCGGACTCTGTTAGACATGGTCCGATCCATGATGGGTGTTGCTAGCTTGCCGATATCCTTCTGGGGATATGCACTCGAATCGGCTTGTTATCTATTAAATAGGGTTCCAAGTAAGTCTGTAATTAAGACTCCATATGAGATATGGACGGGACGTAAGCCAGCACTTTCACACCTTAGGGTCTGGGGGTGCCCGACCTATGTCAAACGATTAGTCACAGACAAACTTGGACCTAGATCTGACAAATGCTCATTCATAGGGTACCCCAAAGAGACAAAAGGATATTTTTTCTACCATGCTGATGAACAAAAGGTGTTCGTCAGCCTTAAGGCAATCTTTTTAGAAAAGGAGTTCCTTGGTGAAGGAACCGTTGCCTCTAAGGTTGAACTTGATGAAGTTCAACAGGTAGAAGGACCGACACCAATAGCTGAACCTGAGTCGGATATGATTAGATCAGATCCGGAGCCCAATATACCTATACCATTAAGGCGATCCGGTAGAGTACCGCGTCAGCCGGACAGATACTACGGTTTCTTGGTCCGGGATGGTGATCCCATCGAACTTGATGAGAATAATGAGGATCCGATCACCTATATGGATGCTATGTAGAGACCTGATTCTGAGAAATGGCTTGAAGCCATGAAATCCGAAATGGAGTCCATGAAGGTCAACGATGTATGGACATTGGTTGACCCACCTAAAGGGGTTAAACCCATTGGGTGTAAATGGGTCTTCAAAAGGAAGAGGGGCGCAGACGGAAAGGTGGAGACCTATAAAGCCCGTCTGGTTGCCAAGGGGTATCGTCAACGTTATGGTATTGACTATGACGAGACATTTTCTCCTGTGGCAATGCTAAAATCTATTCGGATAATGCTTGCAATAGCTGCCCATCTAGATTATGAGATCTGGCAGATGGATGTAAAGACAGCTTTTCTTAATGGAGAGCTGACCGAAGAGGTGTATATGATACAACCTGAGGGGTTTACATCCACAGATGAGTCCAAGGTGTGCAAGCTTCAGAGATCCATTTATGGATTGAAGCAAGCTTCTCGGAGTTGGAACATGCATTTTGATAAGGTGATCAAAACGTATGGCTTCATTAAGAATGGAGAAGAGCCCTGCATCTATAAATGGGCAAATGGTCCAGTTGTGGTATTCCTTATCTTGTACGTGGATGACATTCTCTTAATCGGGAATGACATCCCCGCACTACAGGGAATAAAAGTTTGGTTGTCATCACAGTTCTCCATGAAGGACTTGGGTGAAGCATCCTACATCCTAGGGATGAAGATCTATAGGGATAGATCTAAAAGGATGCTTGGGTTATCCCAGTCCATGTACATAGATACTGTGCTGAAGAGGTTCAGCATGGAGAATTCCAAGAAGGGCTATCTACCGATAGGCCAAGGAATTTCTCTCTCTAAGAAGGATTGTCCGACAACTCCTGAAGAGAGAGAGCGTATGAGTAGAGTCCCATATGCTTCAGCCGTGGGATCTATCATGTACGCCATGACATGTACAAGACCAGATGTGGCATACTCACTAGGAGTAGTGAGTAGATACCAATCTGATCCTGGAGAAAACCACTGGAAAGTGGTTAAAGCCATCCTTAAGTATTTGAGAAATACTAAGGACCAATGGTTGATTTATGGCGAGTCAGATCTGAAACTTGTGGGGTTCACAGACTCTAGCTTCCAATCTGACCATGATGACAGCAGGAGTGTGTCGGGTTATATCTTTACTCTGAATGGTGGAGCCATCTGCTGGAAGAGTTCCAAGCAGCATACTGTGGCAGACTCTGTTTGTGAAGCAGAGTATATCGCAGCATCAGATGCCGCGAAGGAAGCTGTGTGGCTGAGGAAATTCATCAACGAGCTTGGAGTAGCACCCTCCCTCGATGGTCCGGTCCTGCTCTACTGCGACAGCACTGGTGCCATAGCTCAGGCGAAGGAACCCAAAGCACATCAGCGGACGAAGCACATCTTACGCCGCTTCCACCTGGTCCGGGAGATCGTGGATCGAGGTGACGTCGACCTTCAGAAGATCGATGGAAAGGAGAACCTAGCCGACCCCTTCACTAAAGCCCTGGCAATAAAGGAGTTCGACAACCATAAGTCGAAGATGGGTATTAGATACTGTGCCGAGTGGCTTTAGGACAAGTGGGAGTTGTTGGGAAATGTGTCCCAAAAAGCCAATCGTCAAGCTGTTGACGGTTGAGCAACCAAGTATTGTAATTGATTTGTTAATAAATAAAATATATTTGGCATTTTCATCATAAGCTTTCATCTTCTAATGAACTCCGTTGTTATGATGAAGTCCTTAGGACTGTTTAAGTTCGATAAAGAGAGGATTTATCGATTAGTCCTTAAAACTGTTCACGACCAAATGATAGGCTGTTAATAAGGACGACAGCTTCTATCAAGCATAGGTCGCTGTAGGCCATATGGGTTGGTTGTCCTCTTAACCAAGGAGTGTGGAGACACTGGTATGGCATACAGGTGAGATGTAAGGGTACATCGTCATTGAACGTGACCAACTCCAGAGCATTCTACTGTCGAGAATGTCTCTGATGGGATATAGGTATAAGTGTCCCTTAGACTTGAGATCACCTCAGTGACTTGCAAGCAACTCACTGTGCTTTGGTACTGGACTAACTGAATTTCTAATTCAGGGACGGAAGGCTTCTGGGCACAGTCAAGTACTTGCAAAGTCAGAGTGTGATCGAGATGGGATTGACCACTCCAAGAGTTGGAGAAGAATGAGTCGCTGTATTTTAATTTAGCAAAACCTTGGCCAGGGTAATCCATCAGATGGATTTGATATTTTGAAATACAATGTGGACAACCTGATCAGAGTTGACAGTTGAGCTCTGGGGTGTCCTATGATCATTTTGGTCAAGGGGATGAATTATATGAAAACTATATCCGCATGGGTTCTAAGGATGTTGTTCTACACATTCGACCTATCCGGTCGTCGGGTATCATTGCTAGATGGTCACTTCGATTGGTATAGGAATTTATTCCTATGCTACCGGCTTAGGTTCGGACCTATGAGGTCACACACATTAGAGTTCATGATCCGATCGGATGGTTGATCAACGATTAAGAATCGTTCTAGGGTTAGATGATCAATACGATTGATATTTAACCCAGTGCAAGTGTTGCAGGAGGATCGATTAGCAATTCGATTGCTAATTAGCTTAATTTGATTAAGCCAATGGGCTGAGATTAAGTCTAATTAAATATGATTTAATTAGATTTGATTTGGGCTTGATTGGATCAAGTCCAATTGGTTTATTGGATAAGCCAAGTGCAAGGAAAGACTAGTCCTAGTTCAACTAGGACTTGGGTCAATCTAATTTCTAATTTGATTAGAAAATTAAATCAGATTTAAATCTAATTTAATCTGATTAAATTAGGTTCTTAATTAGGTTAAGACCTATTTTAATTGGGTTGATCTAATTTTGATTTGATTTGGTTTGGAAAACCAAATTAAAACAAGTTATGAGACAGAATCCTAGTAGGACTAGGATTCCACCTTGCACCACATAAACCTTCTCCACGCCCTCTCTCTTATTCAACGCCAATCTCCACTTATTTTGTGCGACAAAAGCCCTCTCCCAGATCTCTCCCACGTTCACAAAAGGTCTCCTCTCTTCTTTCTTACATGGAAGGTGATTTGGATCAAATCTAAAAGGAATAAGTTTGGATTTCGAATTCTATGAGATAGAGTTTTAGAAATCCAAAACTCTTTCAATTTTGCACCGAATTTATCCAAATTTTTTTTGGAATTTTCATGGCTTTTAGGGTTTACATTGTGCACCCTTTTCTGTTGATCCATCCATGAAAATATGAAGGAGGTGCTCAAGAGTTGGGCGTCCCTTTACTTGCCATGTTTGGATAAGCCTTGACTAGGTGTTTGACCTAGACAAGGACTCTATCATATCTCTCTATATAAGATGAGTTTCTTCTGAAATTTTAAGTGGAGATAGTTTTTTGAGAGGCCTTTCTTCCATCCAAAAATCAGAGAGAAATACCTTTGGGTCGTGGAGATATAAAAGACGCAAGTTTGGGTGTCTAGAGAGAAAAACGTGAAGAAGAAGAGGGTCTTCTTCTAGGGTTTTTATTTTCATATCTTTCCTCCTTCCATCTTGAGTTTCCTGAGAGCGTCTCAGATCTGAAACTCCTCCTTCTACTTTCCATCTTTGGAAGAGTCCAAATCAAGAAGAAGGAGGCACCTGATCAACCATCAAAGAAGGATCAGCGCAGTACTAGCATACTGTGCTGATTTCCTGAAGCAGGACTTCTGATCGAGGTTCGTGGGCTCGTGTGGATGACTCCTAGAGGCCGGACGCGTGTGCGGCTTGCAACATCATCCTTAAGCCCGGATCAGCGAGGTTAGAGCGTCTAACTTGCAAGGTAATAATAGATGTAGCTAGCATAGAAACATGTTGATATGATCAACATGTAGTTCATACTATATTTATATATATTTTAATTTTTGATTTAATGCTATGTAATAATCATGTAATAGGATCTTAGATCTAGAGATTTTCTGATCTTAGAAAATAAATTTTGATTTATTTTAGTCTTCCGCTGTATGATCTTGAAAAAGTTTCAAGATCTAACCCTGAAACCCTAGATCTGGTTCCTACAATATCAGTATCTCCATACTCCTTGGTTAAGAGGACAACCAACCCATATGGCCTACAATGACCTATGCTCGATAGAAGCTATCATCCTTATTAACAGCCTATCATTTGGTCGTGAACAGTTTTAAGGACTAATCGATAAATCCTCTCTTTATCGAACCTAAATAGTCCTAAAGACTTCATCACAACAACGGAGTTCATTAGAAGAAAAAAACTTATGATGAAAGTATCAAAAATATATTTTATTTATTAATAAATCAATTACAATACAAGGTTGCTCAACCGTCAATAGGTTAACGATTGACTTTTGGGATATATTTTCCAACAACTCCCACTTGTCCTAAAGCCACTCGGTACAGTATCTAATACCTATCTTTGACTTGTGGTTGTCGAACTCCTTTATCACCAGAGCTTTAATGAAGGCGTCGGTCAGGTTCTCCTTTTCGTCGATCTTCTAAAGGTCGACATCACCTCGATCCACAATCTCCCAGACCAGGTGGAAGCAGTGCAAAATGTGCTTCGTCTACTAGTATGCTTTGGGTTCCTTCGCCTGAGCAATGGCACCGTGCTATCACAGTAGAGCAGGACTGAACCATCGAGGGAGGGTGCTACTCCGAGCTTGGTGATAAATTTCCTCAGCCACATAGCTTTCTTCGCGGCATCCGATGTTGCAATGTACTCTACCTCACAAATGGAGTCTGCCACAGTATGCTGCTTGAAACTCTTCTAGCAGATGGCTCCACCATTCAGAGTAAAGATATAACCCGACACGCTTCTGCTATCATCATGGTCAGATTGAAAGTTGGAGTCTGTGAACCCCACAAGTTTCAGATCTGACTCACCATAAACCAACCATTGGTCCTTAGTATTTCTCAAATACTTAAGGATGGCTTTAACCATTTTCCAGTGATTTTCTCTAGGATCAGATTGGTATCTACTCACTACTCCTAGTGAGTATGCCACATCTGGCCTTGTACATGTCATGGCGTACATGATAGATCCCACGATCGAAGCATATGATACTCTACTCATACGCTCTCTCTCTTCAGGAGTTATCGGATAATCCTTCTTAGAGAGAGAAATTTCATAGCCTATCGATAGATAGCCATTCTTAGAATTCTCCATGCTGAACCTCTTCAGCACAATGTCTATGTACGTGGACTGAGATAACCCAAGCATCCTTTTAGATCTATCCCTATAGATCTTCATCCTTAAGATGTAGGATGCTTCACCCAAGTCCTTCATGGAGAACTACGATGACAACCAAACTTTTATTTCTTGTAGTACGGGAATATCATTCTCGATTAAGAGAATGTCATCCACGTACAAGACAAGAAATACCACAACTAGACCATTTGCTCATTTATAGATGCAGTACTCTTCTCCGTTCTTAACGAAGCCATACGTTTTGATCACCTTATCAAAATGCATGTTCCAACTTCGAAAAGCTTGCTTCAATCCATAAATGGATCTTTAAAGCTTGCACACCTTGGACTCATCTGTGGATGTAAATCCCTCAGGTTGTATCATATACACCTCTTCGGTCAGCTCTCCATTCAGGAAAGCTGTCTTTACATCCATCTACCAGATCTCATAATCCAGATGGGCAGCTATTGCAAGCATTATCCAAATAGATTTGAGCATTGCCACAGGGGAGAACGTCTTATTATAGTCAATACCATAATGTTGACGATACCCCTTGGTAACCAGATGGGCTTTATAGGTCTCCACCTTTCCGTCTGCACTCCTCTTCTTTTTGAAGACCCATTTGCACCCAATGGGTTTAACCCCTTCAGGTGGGTCAACCAATGTCCATACATCGTTGACCTTCATGGACTCTATTTTGGATTTCATGGCTTCAAGCTATTTCTCAAAATCAGATCTCTGCATTGCATCCATATAGGTGATCAGATCCTCATCATTCTCATCGAGTTCGATGGGATCACCATTTCGGATCAAAAAATCATAGTATCTATCCGACTGACGTAGTACTCTATCGGATCGCCTTAATGGTGCAGATACATTGGGCTCTGGATCTGATCTAATCAAATCCAACTCAGGTTCAGCTATTGGTGTCGGTCCTTCTACCTGTTGAACTTCATCAAGTTCAACCTTAGAGGCAATGGTTCCTTCACCAAGGAACTCTTTTTCTAAAAAGATTATCTTAAGGCTGACGAACACCTTTTGTTCATCAGTATGGTAGAGAAAATATCCTTTGATCTCTTTGAGGTACCCTAAGAATGTGCATTTGTCAGACCTAGGTCAAAGTTTATCTATAACTAACCGTTTGACATAGGTCGGGCAACCCCAGACCCTAAGGTATGAAAGTGCTGGGTTACACCCTGTCCATATCTCATATGGAGTCTTAATTATAGACTTACTTGAAATCCTATTTAACAGATAACAGATCGATTCGAGTGCATATACCCAGAAGGATATCGACAAGCTGGCAAAACCCATCATGGATCAGACCATGTCTAACAGAATCTGATTTCTCCTTTCAGACACACCATTATGCTGTGGTGTTCGTGGAGGAGTCCATTGGGAGAGAATTCCATTCTCTCGTAGATATGTGAGAAACTCACCAGAAAGGTATTCCTCTCCTCGGTCAGATCGAAGAATTTTAATACTCTTTTCAGTTTATTTTTCTACTTTACTTCGAAATCATTTGAACATTTCAAATGAATCTGACTTATGTTTCATTAGATAGACATATCCATATCTGGATAGATCATCCGTGAAAGTGATGAAGTAGAAATATCCACCTCTAGGACTTGTGCTTATGGGCTTGCATACATCAGTATGTACTAGGCCCAAGAGCTCAGTAGCTCTCTCACCTTTTTCAGTAAAAGGTGACTTGATCATTTTACCAAGAAGACAAGACTCATAGGTTGGAAGTGATTCACAATCACTGACTTCGAGGATTTCCTCTTGAGTCAATATATTTATCCTGTACTTGTTTATATGGCCTAGCCTATAGTGCCATAAGTAGATATCTGATACACTATCTAATCTAGGGTGCTTACCTATAGAATAGACTATGTTAACAGATTGTGATAACATATACACACCATTATTCAAACATCCACAAAAAATAGCAACACCATTCACAATGACATTACAAACTTGTTTCTTTATTGAAATTTCATAATCATTTTTGGTCAGAAGGCCTACAGAAATAACATTTAAAAAGAAACTGGGACAGAAATGACAATCATCAAGAACAACGGTATGGGACTCAAATACAAGTTTCAAGATTCCTGATGTTAGAACTGAAACTGATCTTCCATCTCCAACATTCAGGAACCTCTCACCTTGCTCGAATCTCCTACTGACCTGTAACCCCTGCAACAAATTACAAATATAGTAAGGGCTACCGGTATCCAATACCCAATCAGTTATATCACAAATTGCAAAAGGTTATCATATAAATACCTTGCCCAACAACAGCTTGCTTCTTTCTCTATCTGTTCGGGTCTAGGGAGGAAATGTGTTGAGGATAGTTCCTCTTCTAGTGCCCCCGCTTTTTGCAAAAGAAGCATTCAGTTTGACTCTTATCAGCCTTGATCTTTCTGGTCTGACCCTGCACTGATATCTCAGCCTGAACTTGCACCTTCTTCACTTTCTTGTTCTTGTTCTTCTTCCCTTTCTCAAAGGGTCAGAATCAGAAGATAAACCTCCCACTAAGTTCACCGACTCCTTGTGGAGTTGGTGATCCTTCTCAAAATTTTGAAGCAACCCCAGTAACCCATGGTAGTTTACTTCAAGCTTTGTCATTCTATAATGAGTGAGGAATGAAAGATAAGACTTGGGCAGCGAGTTCAGTATTGCATCTTTCTCAAGCTGCTTATGCAAGGGAAAGCTGAGCTTGCTCAAACGCTCCATTAGCTCGATCATGTACAATATATGATTAGTGAGAGAGGCACCATCCCGTATTATGGCATTGAAGATGGTACAACTAGTCTTGTGCCTCTCCACGTCATCGGGTGTGCCAAAGGCATTCTCCAACACTTGAAGCATGTCCTTTGGCTAAGCTGTCTCAAATCTACGACTGAACTCATTGCTCATGGCAGCCAGTATGATGCAGCGCACCGTGGTCCGATCACTGAGCCACTTCTGGTAAGTGTCTCTGACTGTTCCACATGGATTGGCAGCTGGCTCCTTAGGTGCACGATCTGTTATCACATATAGGATCTATTCATGCTCCAGGACTATCTTCAACTTTCGGTACCAGCTACTGAAGTTGGATCCCACCAAATTATCATTGTCCAACAATGCTCGGAGCGATAGGGAAGTGGCCATATCTATACAAAGAAAAATCATAACCTAATTAATAATTGATTCATTAAACCTAAAGATTTGAACTTTAATCAAAAGATTTCTTCCACTATTTTATTCGAATTGGTAGCCTCTACCTCCAATTCGAGAAAGTATCCTAATTCCTTAGTGGGTACTAGAATCCACTTAGACTGCACACAAGCCCAACTTTGGTTGGCCAACCCATGTACATCTAAGGGTAGATTCATAACCAATTATTTTCTAAATAATTTTTAGTAATTTTAATTTTGCCCCACTCCCTAATTAGTAGGCTTTGGCCGTCACTGAAAAGGTCTGGTTAGGTCCAACCATTAACATGACCATACTTGGCCCATCTAGCCAATGAATGATTAGACCCAACTTTGGTTGGCTAACCTAACTACCATTTAGAAAGATGCAGTCAAGAAATCATATTATGAATGACAATTCCATCAGTCGATAAGCACCAAGCCTTTGGGCCTCCAATGATTATCCAATTGATGGACCCATTATCATCCACTTAATGGGAGGCTATGACCTAGTTATCACCATAACTATTTTATTTTAAGGACCTAATAATTTTAGAGGATTTAATTGATCTAGAGGAGGAGGTCAGATGAACCAGCTTATCATGATCCTCCCACTGGCTTCATCAAGTTAGCTTAAGGGAGACCATTAAAAGGGCTGGTCTAGGAGTACCTAAATCAGTCACACTGATTTACCTAGCTAACATGGGTCAGCTCGAATAGTCAAGTGATCCAATCAAAATATAATTTCATCAAAAGATCAGGTAAGTTGATAGGTGAGAGGGTCTGCCAAAGCTTGCCTTAGACACCATAAAAAATGGCCAGATAAGCGGGCTACCAATTAAAAACCATCAGTCTGGTTTACCTTAGACACCAACTAGTTTAATTAGTTTCGATTAGATCAACCTAACAGTTCGTGCTAGACCGCTTAGCCAAAAATCAAGTCCATTTGGTTCTCGTTAAAGACATGGACTTGACCAACTACAACTATTGTAATTGATCTAGAGAATCCTTGACCTAATCTAAGACAACAATTGATTTGATTTAGTCAATTCTCTAATTAAGTCCATCTTTAATCTAACCTTAGGTCTAACCCAATTAATGGACCTAATTCCTACTAACCCATTAACCCAATGTGTTATGGTTTGTGTTTTAGGTTCTTCAATTCATAATCCTAGAACCTAATTAAACAACTTCTTAATTCTCAATTAAGTTCTGGGCTGAGGGTTGGGGTTCGGCTTTTCGAAAATAATTTTCATGTCTGTAAAATATTTTTACAACATGGTTCTTACCAATCAAGTTGCATATTTGATTCATAATCAAAATTCAAGTAAAATAAGCATGAAACAACTTTAGATCTAATCTAAACAGGTTCATGTAATTGAAATAATTTCAACTTTAAACTGTACAAATTTTTCAGATAAATATATGATGGTTATTTACGCGAGAATTATTAACAAAGAATATTATTTTAGATTTAAATACCTTTTAAATCTAATAAATTATAAATTTAATCTATATTACATCTAATAAATTTATGATTAAAGATATATCTACACAACTAGGACAACCTTTGCACTGTAAGGGGTAAACCTTACAGCAGGACAACCTACAGTTCGTGATTGATCTAAAAATTTTAATTTTAAATTTAACAATCAGATTATAAATTAGATCTAATCTAAGAAATAATCTAAGCATGTATAAATAATCATGTAATAAATAACCTAGGCTCTGATACCAATTGAAGGAATGATCTAGGGTTTCAGGGTTAGATCTTGAAACTTTTTCAAGATCAGGCAGCAGAAGACTAAAATAAATCAATATTTATCTTATAAAATTAGAGAATTTCTAGATCTAAGAATCTATTACATGATTACTACATAATATTAAATTAAAAATTAAAATATAAAGAGCAAGAACTATATGTTGATCATATCAATATGTTTCTATACTACATCTAATGTATGTAAAATATAATAGATCAGATCTATTACCTTGCAAATTAGATGTTCTAACTTTACTGATCCGGATTTGAAGATGATATTATGAGCCGTACATACGTTCGACCTCTAGGAGTCATCCACACGAGCCCATGAATCACGATCAGAAGTCCTGGTCCAGATAATCAGCATAGTATGCTAGTACTGTGCTAATTTTTCTTCAATGGTCGATCGGATGCCTCCTTCTTGATTTGGACTCTTTCAAAGATGAGAAGTAGGAGAAGAAGTTTTAGATGTGAGATACTCTCAGAAAACTCACATATGGAGGAAGGAAAAAGGTGAACTCAGCAACCCTAGAAGAAAACCCTCTTCTTCTTATCTTTGCTCTCACCTAGATACTTAGTTTTATGTCTATTATATCTCCATGCTCCAATACTCTTTCTCCTTGATTTTTGTACACTCCAAAGGTCTCTCAATGTTCTATAATCCATAAAAATTTTAAAACAAAATTCATCTTAAATAAATAGATATGAAAAATCCTTGTCTAGGTCAAATACCTAGTCAAGGAAAGTCCAAATAGGACAAGACAAGGGGTGCCCAACTCATGGGTGCCCCCTCTTTCTTTTTCTGCTATGGACCACCAGAAAAGAGTGCATAATATGTGCAATAAAAGTCACAAAAATCTCAAAAAAATTTATTGAAAAATATATCCCAAAAGCCAATCGTCAACCTGTTGACGGTTGAGCAACCTTGTATTGTAATTGATTTGTTAATAAATAAAATATATTTTTGGTATTTTTATCATAAATTTTCATCTTCTAATAAATTTCATTGTTGTGATAAAGTTCTTAGGACTATTTAGGTTCGATAAAGAGAGGATTTATCGATTAGTCCTTAAAACTGTTCACGACCAAATGATAGGCTGTTAATAAGGACGACAGCTTCTATCGAGCATAGATCACTGTAGGCCATATGGGTTGGTTGTCCTCTTAACCAAAGAGTGTGGAGACACTGGTATGACATACAGGTGAGATGTAAGGGTACATCATAATGGAACATGATCAACTCCAGAGCATTCTGCTGTCGAGAATGTCTCTGATGGGATATAGGTATAAGTGTCCCTTAGACCTGAGATCGCCTTAGTGTCTTGCAAGCAACTCACTGTGCTTTGGTATTGGACTAACTGAATTTCTAATTCAGTGATGGAAGGCTTCTGGGCATAGTCAAGTACTTGCAAAGTCAGAGTGTGATCAAGATGGGATTGACCACTCCAAGAGTTGGAGAAGAATGAGACACTGTATTTCAATTTAGCAAAACCTTGGCTAGAATAATCCATAAGATGGATTTGATATTTTGAAATACAATGTGGATAACCTGATCAGAGTTGACAGTTGAACTCTGAGGTGTCCTATGAGCATTTTGATCAAGGAGATGAATTATATGGAAACTATATCCGCATGGGTTCTAAAAATATTGTTCTACACATTTGACCTATCTGACCGTCAGGTACCATTGCTAGATGGTCACTTCGATTAGTATAAAAATTTATTCCTATACTATCGGTTTAGGTTTGGATCTATAAGGTCACACACATTAACTTTCACAATCCGATCGGATGGTTGATCAATGATTAAGAACATTCTAGGGTTAAACGATCAATACGATTGGCATTTAACCTAGTGCAAGTGTTGCAAGAAGATCGATTAGCAATTTGATTACTAATTAACTTAATTTGATTAAGACAATGGGCTAAGATTAAGTCTAATTGAATATAATTTAATTAGATTTAGTTTGGGCTTGATTGGATCAAGTCCAATTGGTTTATTGGATAAGCTAAGTGCAAAGAAATACTAGTCCTAGTCCAATTAGGACTTGGGTCAACCTAATTTCTAATTCGATTAAAAAATTAAATCAGATTTAAATTTAATTTAATTTGATTAAATTAGATTCTTAATTAAGTTAAGACTTATTTTAATTAGATTTATTTGGTTTTGATTTTATTTAGTTTGAAAAATCAAATTTGAACAAGTCATAGATTGAATCCTAGTAAGACTAGGATTCCACCTTGCGCCACCTAAGCCCCCCACGCCCACTCTCTCTTATTTTGTGCGGCAAAACTTTCTCTCTCAGGCCTTCATGCATGCCCAAAGCTTTTCACTCCTTTTATCTTACATGGAATATGGTTGTGGACCATGTCAAAGTACAAATTAGTTTGGATTTCAAATTCTATGAAATAGAATTTTAGGAAACTAAAACTCTTTTCTTATGGCACGATTTTATCCAAAATTTTTTGAGATTTTCATAGCTTTTATGGCACATATTGTATACCCTTTGCTGGTTGTCCATGGTAGAAAAAGAAAGAGGGGGCACCCATGAGTTGGGCACCCCTTGTCTTGCCCTATTTGGATTTTTCTTGACTAGGTATTTGACCTAGATAAGGATTCTTCATATCTCTTTATTTAAGATGAATTTCTTCTTAAAATTTTTGTAGATTATAGAGCATTGAGAGACCTTTGGGGCATATAAAAATCAGAGAGAAAGAGTGTAGGGGCATGGAGATATAATAGACATAAAAATAAGTGTCTGGGTTAGAGCAAAGAGAAAAAGAAGAAGAGGGTCTTCTTCTAGGGTTGCTGTGTTCACCTCTTCCCTGAAGGAAAAACCGTCTTTTTCCTTGTAGGATCTTCCAGATTTCATCAAATCTGGAGTGGAATAATTTTTAAAAATTTTATCCTATATTTATTTCAGATCTAAGTCTCTAGATCTAATCTTCATATCTGATATTAAGTCTAAAATAAATCTAAAAGGGATGAGAAAATAAGTAATACCTCAAGGGTAATCTGATTACCCTGTAGATGATCGCAGCAATCCTGAGGTTCTGATTTAGCCATGCAATCATCTGACCTCTACCAGTATCCACTTAAGTAAGATCTAGATCATCCTCTCCTCATGAATCTTTGCTCCAAAAATCAGAATTAAATCTGATTAGGAAGATCTTCAAAAGCCTTCCTGAAGTTAGAGCAGCAGCCTGTCGAAGAAGTCCTGCAGCCTTCCTGTTCAAGGCCTCACCACGCCTTGGACCTTTGCCAAATGGATGTCCAACTCCTTAGACATGAAGAGGGGAGGGAGAACTTCAGATGGGACGTAGAGAAGAGGAAGGGGTGCCAGCTTTGATGGTTTTTCACTAAAACTTAAAATCCTAGGCGCAGACAGGGTTTATATAGACCCTGCTGTGCTGCGCAGTGCCACATCATTCGACCAATCAAAAAATTTTAATTAATTCTGAAAAAATTTTGATTGATGGAGTGATGTCATTTGATCACATCAGATAAGAACCCCCACCCTCTCTCCTATGTTGGTGCCAACTTTGGATAAGCACAAGCAAGGGTTGGCGCCAACTAGTCCATGATAATCAGGACTCTGCATCCTTATCCATTTGGGGTGCCCACATAATCCAATTGGGCTCACACCATAATCTGATTATGGTGCCCAATTTAATGTGGTTTGGCATGTGGATACTCCACAAAAATCCTCCAATGAGTTCTTACCAAGTGGCCTTCAGTTTAAGAACCATATGTCAACATTTGACAGATGTCCTAAAATGAATTAGCAGGTGTTGTCTTAAATTCATTTCAAGAATTAAGACAAGGCTTTTCTAAGCTGGACAAGCTTCATTTAGACTGAGAAAAACCTTCTCAAGATTCTCTGGGTGAGTCAAATCACATTTGGCTCAGTCGAGATAGAAAAGATTACACGAGGAGAAAGTTAGGCTCAATCGTGTGCTAGCACGATTTTCTTGAACCTAATTGGATCTAATCAAAATCAATTGGGCTAGCCCAATTGATGACATCCAGATCCTAACCCTTATTAGTGTGATCTAGTTAGGTTTAATTCTGTATGGTAATGAGATATGTCATGATCTCATCATCGACATCATCGAAACTCCTGTCGATGGACCAGAACTCTTCTGATTCATACAATTAGAATGATCGATCATCAAGATCATTCTAATTGCTCTCAAAATCCATCAGTGACACCTAGCAGTATATAGTGACAACCCATCAGAACTGAAGACGAACCACTCAGTGCAGCTACCTGTGTAATTGAGTTCCTCTATCATGAGTCCCGACTGAATTAGGGTTAAGGTAAACTCATCAAACCCAACATCAATCATATGAATTAATCAATCGATCCGAGTCCGATGTGAAACCCCAATAGAAAATACTTTTCAATTATTTCACTCTACCATGGCCATGGGCTTAAGGACTCGATCTTTCGATCATCATAGGACTACTCCTCTTATCTACCAAGGTTGATAGATCACATCTTGGTGCGACCTAGTTCCTACAATGAATATGCTACATCCAATATACACCTCAGGATTCTGAATGGCTAGGAGACCGAGTTATGGTATAGTCAAACTATAACACACTCAAGGTGAACTGTCGATGCACCTCAGGTCAAAGAACTAGACACACAACTACAGCATCGAGCTAGTCATCGACGAGAAGATAGACTTTTTTATGACTGCTCGATATGGTCATGCTCAGTACTCTCATTCTTAATGAATACCTATACTCTCACTCCAATGTCTCCACACTGTAGACTCAAGACACATCTATCCTAAGAAAATGATCGTACACCAACCTTTTAGATCGATCACCATCCTCATGAAGATCCTATGGTTAGGAGCTATTTATGAGTTAGTTATGTAAATTCATGCCTTAAATTTTCAACTCTTGAAAATATGAATTGACATTCCTACTAACTCAAAAGATATATTGAAGGAGAAAAATCACTTTTCCTCGTAGGATCTTCCAGATTTCATCAAATCTGAGGTAGAATAATTTAAAAAAAAATTATCCTACATATATTTTAGATCTAATGTCTGTTAGATCTAATCTTATTATCTGATTTTTAATATCTAAAATTAAATCTAAAACTATGATGAAAGAAGAAGTACCTCAAGGGTAATCTGATTACCCTGTAGATGATCTCTGCACAGCCCAAGGTTCTGATGTAGCCACACAAGTGCCTGGCCTCTATCGATATCCACTTAGGCAGGATCTAGAATGTCTTCTACTCATGAATCTATGCTCCAAAAATTAAATCTCTATCTGATTTGAAAGTACTTCAGAACTCCTTCTGAAGTTGGAGCAGCAGCCTGTCGAAGATGTCCTGTAACCTTCTGTTCCAGGTGTCACCACGCCTTGGATCTTTGCCAGATGGATGTCCAACTCTTTGGACGTGAAGAGGGGAGGAAGGAGAGCAGGAAGGATGTAGAGAAGAGGGGAGGGGGCTGCAGCTATTGGGTTTTATACATAAAACAACTTCTTCCATGAAACCCTAGGCGCAGCAGGGTTTATATAGACCCTGTATGCTGCATAGTGCCACATCATTCAACCAATCAGAAATTTTCAATAAATTTTAGAAAAAAATTGATTGGTAGAGTGATATCATCTGATCATATCAGATAAGAATCCCACCTTATCTCTAAAATATGATGCCAATATTGGATAAGCACAAATAGAGGTGGCGCCAAAGAGTCCATGTTTATCAGGACTCTTTGGTTCTTGTCCATTTGGGGCGCCCACTTTAATCCAATTGGGCTCATGCTATAATCTGATTATGGCACCCAATTCAATTGGGTTTTGGCATGTGGATACTTCATAAAAATCATCCAATGAGCTCTCTTCAGTTTAAGACCCATATGTCAACATTTGATAGATGTCCTAAAATAAAATTGGCAGGTGCTAGGAATTGGCAGGTGCTAGGAATTAGCAGGTGTTGTCTTAAATTCATCTCATAAATTAAGACAAGCTTTTTCTGAGCTGGACAAGCTTCATTTAGACTGAGAGAAACCTTTCTATGGTTTTCTGAATGAGTCAAATCATATTTGGCTCAGTAGAGATAGAAAAGATTACACGAGGAGAAAGTTAGGCTCAATCATGTGCTAGCATGATTTTCTTGAACCTAATTGGATCTTATCCAAATCAATTGGGTTAGCCCAATTGATGACATCCAGACCCTAACCCTTGTTTGTGTGATCCAGTTAGGTTCAATTTCATATGGTAATGAGATATGTCATGATCTCATCATCGACATCATCGAAACTCCTTTCGATGGACCAGAACTCTTCTGATTCAGACAATTAGAATGATCGATCATCAATATCATTCTAATTGCTCTTAAAATTCATCAGTGACACCTAGCAGTATATGATGGCAACCCATCAGAACTGAAGATGAACCTCTCGATGCAGCTACCTGTGTGATTGAGTTCGTCTATCATGAGTCCCGACTGAATTAGGGTTAAGGTGAACTCATCAAACCCAACATCAGTCATATGAATCAATCGATCGATCCGAGTTCGATGTGAAACCCCAATGGAAAACTCATTTCTATTATTTCACTTTGCCATAGCCATGGGCTTAAGAACTCGATCTTTCGATCATCATAGGACTACTCCTCTCATCTACCGAGGTTGACAGATCCCATCTTGGTGCGACCTAGCTCCTACAATGAATATGCTACAGCCAACATATTCCTCAGGGTTCTGAATGGCTAGAAGATCGAGTTATGGTGTAGTCAAACTATAACACACTCAAGGTGAACTATCGATGCACCTCAGGTCAAAGAACTAGACACACAACTGCAGCATTGAGCTAGTCATTGACGAGAAGGTAGACTTCCTTATGACAGCTTGATATGGTCACGCTCAGTACTCTCATTCTCAATGAATACCTGTACTCTCGCTCTGGTGTCTCCACACCATAGACTCAAGATACATCTATCCTAAAAAAGCGATCGTACACCAACGTTCCGGATCGATCACCATCCTCACGATGATCCTATGGTCAGGAGTTGTTTATGAGTTAGTTATGTAAATTCATGCTTTAAATTTTCAACTCTTGAAAATATGAATTGATATTCTTACTAACTCAAAGGATATATCACAGACATAATATATACAATGTGATAGAAGAATAACCCATTTATTGATTTATAATCAAAATTATAAATTTGCCCTTAGATTTGTACAGGAATGTGTCAGCCGATCTGGCATCTAGGACACACATCTAACATGTATCACAGACACAATGTATATAATGTGATAGAAGAATAACCCATTTATTGATTTATAGTCAAAATTATAAATTTATCTTTAGATTTGTACAGGAATGTGTCAGCCAATCTGGCATCTAGGGCACACATCTAACAAACTCCCACTTGACCTAATGCCAATTGGCTACATGTCTAAGTCCCATCTTCTCAAGGTGGGCTTCGATCTTTTGCTGGCCTAATGGCTTTGTCAGTGGATCTACCACATTGTCTGTGGAGTCGACTCTCTTAACCTCGACATAACCTTTTTCGAGGTAATCACGGATCAGATGGAATCTTCGCTTAATATGTTTGGACTTCTGGTGAGACCTTGGCTCCTTAGCTAGGGCTATGGCTCCATTATTGTCGCAGTAAAGAGGGATGGCATTCGATGACATCACTCCAAGCTCTGCGGTAAACTTTTTGTACTAGAATGCCTCCTTCGCAGCTTTCGATGCAGTAATATGCTCTGCCTCCATGGTGGAATCAACAATCACCGTCTGCTTGAAACTCTTTCAGCTAACTGCACCATCATTGCAAATGAACAGACTCTCAGATATCGACTTTCGATCATCTATATCAGACATAAAGTCTGAGTTTGTATATCTCTGAATCTGAAGTTCTCCATTCTCAAAGACTAGAAACATATCCTTAGTCCTTCTCAAGTACTTAAGGATACATTTCATAGAAGTCCAGTGCTCTTCGCCTGGATTCGACTGATATCTGCTTGTGACACTCACAGCATGGGTTATATCAGGTCATGTATATAGCATGGCATACATGAGACTCCCTATTACTGAAGCATAAGAGATTTTGCTCATGCGTTCAATCTCCTCAGGTGTGCTAGGGCACATCTTCTTAGAGAGATGAATGCCATGTTTAAAAGGTACTAAACCTCTTTTGGAATTTTTCATGCTAAACTTTTTTAGCACCTCCTCTATGTACATCTTCTGTGAAAGCCCCAGCATCCTATTTGGTCTATCTCTATAGACCTTAATACCCAGTATAAAGGATGCCTCTCCTAGATCCTTCATAGAGAATTCCTTAGAAACCATAATTTGACTGAGGTCAACATGGGAATGTCATTCCCAATTAGGAGGATGTCATCTACATACAATACGAGGAAGATAACTGCGCTCCCACTGACCTTTTTGAACACACATGGTTCCTCCTCGTTCTTGATAAAACCAAACATTTTGTTCACATCATTGAAATGAGTATTTCAGTTCCGAGATGCTTGCTTAAGTCCATAAATGGACCTTTGCAGCTTAAAGACCTTGTGATCATCATCACCGGATGTGAAACCAAGTAGCTGTTCCATATAGATATTTTCCTCAAGATGTCCATTTAAGAACATCATTTTCACATCCATCTGTCATATTTTATAATCGAAATAGGCTGCAAGAGCAAGCAAAGTATGGATGGATTTTAGCATGGCTATGAGCGAGAAGGTATCCTGATAGTCAATGCCTTCGTGCTAACTATAACCTTTCGCTACGAGTCTAGCCTTGAATGTCTCCACATTCCCATCTGCACCTATCTTTCTCTTGAAGATTCATTTACACCCAATAGGTACAATACCTTCAGGTGGATCTACCAAGGTCCAGACTTGGTTTGAGTGCATCGAGTCAATTTCTGATCTCATTGCCTCTAACCATTTCTCGAAGTCGATATCTGATATCACCTCATCATAGGCCTTGGGATCATCACCATGAGCCCCATTTCTCGTGAGGAATATTTTCTCTATATCCTCTTGTATAGTACCTAAGTACCTTTCAGGAGGATGGAAAATCTTAGTCGATCTACGAGGTGGAAGAAGTTTGTTAGGACTGGTTCTAATTGATTAGGTTCCTCAGGTTCTTTAGCTCGTTGCTCTTGGGAGACATTCTCCTTGAGCTTAATTATTCTTCTGATGCCACCATCTTGAATAAATTATTTTTTTAAAAAAATAGTATTTTGACTCACAATCACATTATGGTCTTCCAGAATATAGAAATAGTATCCTAATGACTCTTTAGGATATCCTATGAATCAAGCTCTAAAAGACCTAAACTCTAACTTGTCTGCCTGCTGTCTCTTGACATAAGTCGGATAACCCCAAATTTTGAGATGATTCAGACTTGGCTTCTTACCATGCCATATCTTATACGGTGTGGTAGGAACGATTTTAGATAGAACCCTATTCAATATATATATTGCTGTCATAAGATAATATCCCCAAAGAAATTCAGAGAGGTCCATGAAGCTCATCATGGAACGAATCATATCTAATAGGGTTTGGTTTCTCCATTCTGAAATCTCGTTGAGTTGTGGTATTCCAGGTGGAGTCCATTGAGAGATTATGCCATTGTCCTTAAGATAGTCTAGGAACTCCCGACTAAGGTATTCACCTCCTCGATCTGATCGAAGAATCTTAATGGACTTTTCTATTTGTTTTTCTACTTCATGTCTGAATTCTTTGAACCTTTCAAAGGCTTCAGACTTGTGTTTCATTAGAAATACATACCTATACCTAGATATATCATCGATAAAGGTAATGAAGTAGACATAGTTGCCTCTAGCCGGCACATCAAATGGGCCACACACATCCGTATGTACTAGGGCAAGTAGGTCTGTGGCCCTTTCCCCATGTCCTACAAAAGAAAGTTTGATCATTTTTCCTTGAAGGCATGATTCACAAACTATATATGACTCGAAAGTCAACGGACTCAACAGTCCGAATTTCTCCAATTTGTTAACCCTGTCTTCCGCTATATGACCTAGCCTTAGGTGCCACAGATACTTATCATTTAGACTATCTCTAGGCCTTTTAATTCCTATGGTATTCACATTTTGCTCGATATTAAATACAGATACATCAATATGTAGCTGATAGAGATCGTTAATAATAAAATCATTTATAACTTTATTATTTTCATAAAATATGTTACAATGATTTTTATGAAAGCTAATCACATAGCCTTCTTGTGCTAAACATGAAACAGAAATCAAATTTCTGCTTGCTGCAGGCACATAATAACAATCTCTAAGAAATAAATCTAATCCTAACAGTAATCACAGAGGGTAGGTTCCCACGGTCACAGCAGAAACTCTTGCTCCATTCCCGACATGTAGGATCATCTCCCCATCCCTCAGCCTCCTGCTCTCCTCAAGACCCTGCATAGAAATGCACAAATGAGCACTAGAACCAGAATCAAGCACCCAACTAGATGCAGAAGAAATCGTAAGATTAGATTCTAAAATGAGCATACATCCAGAAGGACCATCTTTCTTATTCTTTAGGGTGGCCAAGTATTGAGGACAGTTTCACTTCCAATAGCCGTCTGATTGGCAGTGGAAATATTTTTCCTTTTCAGCAGCCTTCTTCTTTGGTTCTGTCTTCTTCTTCTTCCCATCCACCTTCTGCTTCTTTGCAGAATTCTTTTTCTTTTCAAAAGACTTTCTCTTGGAAGAAGTCCGCTCCACAGTAAGAACTAAGCCTTTTGAACCCTTCATAGAAAGCTCAGCCGTAACCAGCATGTTCATTAACTCGGCCAAGGTACACTGCATCTTATGCATATGAAAGTTCATGATGAACTGACCATATGCATTGGACAAGGATTGAAGAATCACATCAATCTAAAAATTCTTGTCTAAGATGATACCGAGCTTCTCAAGCTCCTCAAGATCCTTGATCATTGTCAAACAATGATCTTGGACTGACTGCCCATCACACATTTTAGCCTTAAAAAGTCTTTGACAGACTTGATACTTGGCTACGTGACTTTGTTCACCAAACAACTCTTGTAGGTGAGCCAACATTTAGCGGGTAGTCAAAATATTCTCATGTTGGCGCTGCAAGTCATCAAATATTGTACCCAACATGTAGTACCTTATTTTGTTATCATCATCCGTCCATTTTTTCAGAGACACTCTCTGTTCAGCAGTCGGTCGTGCTGGCATGGCAGGTGGGTCTTGGTCCAAGATATGAGTCAATTTTTTAAAATTTAGAATAATTCTGTAGTTCCTCAACCAGTCCTTGAAATTGGGTCCAGTCAATCTATGGGTGTCTAGTATTTTGGTCAGGGGGTTTGAAACAGACATGTTTCCTGTAGAGAGTCAAAAGTTTCTAGTTAGATTTTGTAATCAGACTTAATCAATTTATTTAGGGGTTTGATTTTTAAACAAATTAAGCTCCCACTATTTTCTCAGATCCCTACACTCCCTAGGTAGAGATGTGAAAATCTCCATGATCAGTGATTTGTAGTGGGTGGTGCGGTCTCACCAACTGGCTCATCACCTCACCTAACAGTTTTTGGTGATGGGTCAATCGATGAGTGGACAACTCTTGTCCAATAATTCTCTAATCATGGTGCACCCAAAACTTGATCTCTAATTCATGAAGCTCATCGTGCCCGAAATATTGCTTCAATCATTAGTTAAGTCAAATCCACCATTTGCACGAACTAGATTCCTGATTCGGTCCCTCACCGTATCTAAAATATTGAGCACAACCCATCCTCTAATCCGTAGTATCCAATGCCTAATGGACATAGTTGCATCTTTCCGATGTAACTGAACCACTGTAACCAACCGAGAACAATCAACCCCGGGAAGGGCCCGCACATCCACAATGGTGGAAGACCTTAGACTTAATATTTTCTTAAAGAGATTTAATTTAGGTCTCATTAAACTTGACTTGACATAGTCATAACAATTATGACTAACCTAGTGGTATGGGTTAGCTCGAATTGTTAGCCACCTCTAATTAGAATTGGGTCGACACATATGGCCAGGTAAGTGAGACCGATGGAAGAGATATGCCACTAACTCGATAAGAACGCATTTGAGTCGAGTAGCTCCCAATTAAAAATCAGTCGGTCGAATCTGTCCAACTTACCTTAGACACCAAATTATCGAACCAGAACTAATTGGGTTAACCTACAATCCAAGCTCTAACCTCTAAGCCAAATTAGGTCTTAACTTGATCGAGTCACATCTAAATGTGATTCGACTTTGACCCAGACTTAATCCTATTAGGCTGATCAATTATTAGCTTTCATGATCCCACCTAACCAACTTTTGATTCAGTTTGATCAACCGCTAGACCTAATTGAGCTACCCAAGCCCGAACCCAATTTTATGAAAATATTTTAGATCTGAAATTCTCAATTTTAGACCTAACTTAATTTCATAAGCTTAATTCATTAATTAAGTTTGGGTTCATAAATAAAATATGTAAAATAAATCCTAGGGTTTTAGGATCTAAGATTTTGCAGAAAAGTAAGTTTTGATTTCTGATTAAGGATGAACGCGCAGCATTCCTACACATCATAAGAACACCCCATTGAATGGGAGGAGAGAGCCTTTAAATCCTACTTTGTTCTTATGATCAGACGGCCATGAGGAACACCTTAATTAGAAATATAAATTTAACTATAAAACTAGTTAGATCTAAATTTACATATCACATATATAATTTAAGATCTAACTAATACATGCTTTGCATACATCTCATGTATCAAAAATTGATCTAATTAAAATGCTTTCAGATTTAATACATCACATGTAATATCTAGAAAATAAAATTTAAATTAAACTATTCAAAATAAAAACTATTCTAGACAAGTTACTAGAACAATTCTGCAACTAGTCTAGGCATGCAATAGATCAATTTTATGGAATAATTAAAATTTTATTTTCTATTTTCTAATCTTATTATAATATTTATAATATCAAAAAAATAGAAAATAAATTAGATCTAATTCATATTTTAATCATATTAAAATATAAACTTACACGACTATTCATGGATTCAACTAATCCTAGTCTAGTCATACATCTCATGCATGTTAGATCTTATTAGATTTAATTTTAAATATTTTGATTTCAGATCCTATTATATCTAATGTGACATCTAAAATCCTTTAATATCAGATAAATTAAAATTAAAATTAGATCTAAATTAGATCTGAAACTGAGCCATCAACCTGGCTCTGATATCAGTTGAACAAAAAATCACCTTTTTCCATGTAGGATCTTTCAGATTTCATCAAATCAGGGGTGAAATAATTTTTAAAAATTTTATCCTATATTTATTTTAGATCTAAGTCTATAGATATAATCTTCATATCTAATATTAAGTCTGAAATAAATCTAAAATAGATGAGAAAATAAGTAATACCTCAAGGGTAATCTGATTACCCTGTAGATGATCGCAGCAATCCTGAGCTTCTGATTTAGCCACACAATTGCCTGGCCTCTACTAGTATCCACTCAGATAGGATCTAGATCATCTTCACCTCATGAATCTCTACTCCAAAAATTAGAATTAAATCTGATTAGAAAGATCTTCAAAAGTCTTCCTGAAGTTGGAGCAGCTGCTTGTCGAAGAAGTCCTACAGCCTTCCTGTTCAAGGCGTCACCATGCCTTGGACCTTTGCCAGATGGATGTCAAACTCCTTGGACGTGAAGAGGAGAGGGAGAACTTTAGATGGGACATGGAGAAGAGAAAGGGGGCAGCAGCTTTGATGGCTTTTCACTAAAACTTAAAATCCTAGGTGCAGACAGGGTTTATATAGACCCTGCTGTGCTGCACAGTGCCACATCATTCGACCAATCAAAAAATTCTAATAAATTTTAGAAAAATTCTGATTGGTGGAGTGATATCATTTGATCACATCAGATAAAAACCCCCACCCTCTCTCCTATGTTGGCACCAACTTTGGATAAGCACAAGCAAGGGTTGGTGCCAACTAGTCCATGATAATCAGGACTCTACATCCTTATCCATTTGGGGCACCCACTTAATCCAATTGGGCTCATGCCATAATCTGATTATGGCACCCAATTTGATGTGGTTTGGCATGTGGACACTCCACAAAAATTCTCCAATGAGTTCTTGCCAAGTGGCCTTCAGTTTAAGATCCACATGTCAACATTTGACAGATGTCCTAAAATGAAAATGGCAGGTGTCAGGAATTAGCAGGTGTTGTCTTAAATTCATCTCATGAATTAAGATAAGGCTTTTCTGAGCTAGACAAACTTCATTTAGACTGAGAAAAATCTTCTCAAGGTTCTCTGGGTGAGTCAAATCACATTTGGCTCAGTTGAGATAGAAAAGATTACACGAGGAGAAAGTTAGGCTCAATCATGTGCTAGCACGATTTTCTTGAACCTAATTGGATCTAATCCAAATCAATTAGGCTAGCCCAATTGATGACATCCAGATCCTAACCCTTGTTAGTGTGACCCAGTTAGATTCAATTCTGTATGGTAATGAGACATGTCGTGATCTCATCATCGACATCATCAAAACTTCTATCGATGGACCAAAACTCTTTTGATTCATACAATTAGAATGATCGATCATCAAGATCATTCTAATTACTCTCAAAATCCACTAGTGACACCTAGCAGTATATGGTGGCAACCCATCAGAACTGAAGATGAACCTCTCGGTGCAGCTACCTTTATGATTGAGTTCCTCTATCATGAGTCTTGACTGAATTAAAGTTAAGGTAAACTCGTTAAACCCAACATCAGTCATATGAATTAATCGATCGATCCGAGTCCGATGACCATGGGCTTAAGGACTCGATCTTTCGATCATCATAAGACTACTTCTCTTATCTACCGAGGTTGATAGATCCCATCTTGGTGCGACTTAGTTCCTACAATGAATATGCTACAGCCAACATACACCTCAGGGTTCCGAATGGCTAGAAGATCGAGTTATGGTGTAGTCAAACTATAACAAACTCAAGGTGAACTGTCGATGCACCTCAGGTCAAAGAACTAGACATACAACTACAGCATCAAGCTAGTCATCGACGAGAAGGTAGACTTCCTTATGACTGCTCGATATGGTCACACTCAGTACTCTCATTCTCAATAAATACCTATACTCTCGCTCTGGTATCTTCACATCATAGACTCAAGATACATTTACCTTAAGAAAGCAATCGTACACCAACATTTTGGATCGATCACCATCCTCGTGATGATTCTATGGTCAGGAGCTATTTATGAGTTAGTTATGTAAATTCATGCCTTAAATTTTAAACTCTTGAAAATATGAATTGATATTTCTACTAACTCAAAGATGTATCACAGACATAATGTATATAATGTGATAGAAGAATAATCCATTTATTGATTTATAGTCAAAATTATAAATTTGCCCTTAGATTTGTACAGGAATGTATCAGCCAATCTGGCATCTAGAGCACACATCTAACATTCTCTTCCTCCATCTGTGAGATTTCTAAGAGTGTCCCACATCTAAAACTCCTTCTTCTACTTCTCATCTTTGGAAGAGTCCAAATTAAGAAGAAGGAGGCATTGATCGACCATCGAAGAAGGATCAGCACAGTACCAGCATACTGCGCTGATTTCCTAGATCAGAACTTTTGATCGTGATTCATGGGCTCATGTGGATGACTCCTAGAGGTAGGACGTGTGTGTGGCTCGCAACATCATCCTCAAGCCTAGATTAGCAAAGTTAGAACGTCTAACTTGCAAGGTAATGGATCTAATCTATTATATTTTACATATATTAGATGTAGTATAGAAACATGTTGATATGATCAACATGTAGTTCTTGCTCTTTATATTTTAATTTTTGATTTAATACCATGTAATAATCATGTAATAGAATCTTAGATCTAGGGATTCTTTAGTTTTATAAGATAAATTTTGATTTATTTTAGTCTTCTGCTGTCTGATCTTGAAAAAGTTTCAAGATCTAATCCTGAAACCCTAGATTTGGTTCCTTCAAATGGTATCAGAGCCTAGGTTATTTATTACATGATTATTTATACATGCTTAGATTATTTTTTAGATTAGATTTAATTTATAATCTGATTGTTAAATCTGAAATTAAAATTTTTAGATCAATCACGAACTGTAGGTTATCCTGCTGTAATATTTATCCCTTACAATGCAAAGATTGTCCTAGTTTGTGTAGATCTATCTTTAATCATAAATTTGTCAGATGTTGTTGGTGCAAAAATCCGCTTGCGCCAGAGAAGCTGGAGTCGAGGGAGTCGCGGTTGCCGTCAGAACCTGCAAAAGAAGTCTAAACTGGAGGTGGGGTTGCACCGGCAAGACCCTCCGACGCTCAAGTCAGTTCTCTGCCTCAACAAGAATGGAGTGCTCGAACGAAAATTTTAACAGAGTTTCTAGGTAAAAATGAGAGCTTATGGAATAACATATCTGGGGTTCTCTCTTTTATAGGCGGAGGGGGCAACAAACTGATGGTGACGCCTGTAACCATCTGGTAGTGGGCCGCCAATGGTCAGTGTTGGTGCAAAAATCCGCTTGCACCGGAGAAGCTGGAGTCGAGGGAGTCACGATCGCCGTCGGGACCTGCAAAAGAAGTCTAAATCAGAGGTGGGGATGCTCCGGCAAGATCCTCCGACGCTCAAGTCAGTTCTCTGCCTCAACAAGAATGGAGTGCTCGAACGAAATTTTAGTAGAGTTTCTAGGTAAAAATGAGAGCTTATGGAATAACGTATCCGGGGTTCCCCCTTTTATAGGCGGAGGGGGCAACAAACTGATGGTGACGCCTGTAACCATCTGGTAGTGGGCCACCCATGGTCAGAAAAAGTTTGTTGCGGAGAGTAGTGGAGTGGACCCGTGGCTATTACCGGGGCGTGCCACGTGGAGTCTGCCACGAGAAGCGGAGCGGCGTCCGTTGTCGCGACTTGCCAGAGGATGGAAGAATAGTGCGGTATCCATCACAGGAAGTGGAGCAGGGCCGTGGCCATTATTACGGCCTGCCAGGGAGTGATGGAGCCACGTGGAATCCATCGTGGGGTGATGGAGCCGCGTGGAATCTGCCGCAGGGAATGGAGCAGAATCGCGGCTGTTACTGCAGCGTGCCAGGGGGCGAAGGTCTGTCGGTTGAAGTCTGGCTGGAGTGTGGTGGAGAGAGGTAGTTAGCCATCTGTCCAAGAGGAGCTCAGAATCTGGCTTTCACAAGAGTTTGGATGGAGTCTTCCTTCAGTCACAGCCGGGGGTGGAGTCCGGCTCCCGTAGGAGCTCGGGCGGGGTCTTCCTGCAGCTGGAGTCAGGTGCGAAGTCCGGCTCCTGTGGGAGTCCGGACGGAGCTTACCAGCAGTTGAAGTTGGTGATGGAGCCTGGCTCCCGTAGGAGTCCGGGCAGGGTCTTCCTGCAGTTGGAGTCAGGTGCGAAGTCCAGCTCTCGTAGGAGTCCGGACGGAGCTTACCAGCAGTTGAAGTCGAGGACGGAGCCCGGCTCCCGTAGGAGTCCAGGCAGAGTCTTCCTGCAGTTGGAGTCAGGTGCGAAGTCCGGCTCCCGTAGGAGTCCGGACGGAGCTTACCAGCAGTTGAAGTCGGTGATGGAGCCCGACTCCCGTAGGAGTCCGGGCAGAGTCTTTCTGCAGTTGAAGTCGGGGACGGAGTCCGACTCCCGTAGGAGCCCGGGTGGGGTCTTCCTACAGCTGGAGTTAGGTGCGAAGTTCGGCTCCCGTACGAGTCCGGACGGAGCTTACCAGTGGTTGAAGTTGGTGATGGAGCCCGGCTCCCGTAGGAGTCCGGGTGGAGTCTTCCTGCAGCTGGAGTAAGGTGCGAAGTCCGGCTCCCATAGGAGTCCGGACGGAGCTCACTAGCAGTTGAAGTCGGTGACGGAGCCCGGCTCCCGTAGGAGTCCGGGCGGAGTCTTCCTGCAGTTGGAGTCAGGTGCGAAGTCCGGCTCCCGTAGGAGTCCGGACGGAGCTTACCAGCAGTTGAAGTCAGTGATGGAGCCGACTCCCGAAGGAGTCCGGGCAGAGTCTTCCTGCAGTTGAAGTCAGGTGCGAAGTCCGGCTCCCGTAGCAGTCCGGACGGAGCTTACCAGCAGTTGAAGTCGGTGATGGAGCCTGGCTCCCATAGGAGTCCGGGAAGAGTCTTCCTGCAGTTGAAGTCGGGGACGGAGCCCGGCTCCCGTAGGAGCCCGGGCGGGGTCTTCCTGCAGCTAGAGTCAGGTGCGAAGTTCGGCTCCCGTAGGAGTCCGGACGGAGATTAGCAGCGGTTGAAGTTGGTGACGGAGCCCGCTCCCGTAGGAGTTTGGGCGAAGTCTTCTTGCAGCTGGAGTCAGGTGCGAAGTCCGGCTCCCGTAGGAGTCCGTACGGAGCTCACCAGCAGTTGAAGTTGGTGACGGAGCCCGCTCCCGTAGGAGTCCGGGCGGAGTCTTCCTGCAGTTGGAGTTAGGTGCGAAGTCCCGCTCCCGTAGGAGTCCGGACAGAGCTTACCAGCAGTTGAAGTCGGTGATGGAGCCCGGCTCCCGTAGGAGTCCGGGCTGAGTCTTCCTGCAGTTGAGGTCAGGTGCGAACTCTGGCTCCCGTAGGAGTCCAGACGGAGCTTACCAGCAGTTGAAGTCGGTGACAGAGCCGGCTCCCGTAGGAGTCCGGGCAGAGTCTTCCTGCAGTTGAAGTCGGGGATGGAGCCCGGCTCCCATTGGAGTCCGGGCAGAGTCTTCCTGCAGTTGGAGTCAGGTGCGAAGTCCGGCTCCCGTAGGAGTCCGGACGGAGCTTACCAGCAGTTGAAGTCGGTGACGGAGCCCGGCTCCCGTAGGAGTCCGGACAGAGTCTTCCTGCAGTTGAAGTCAGGTGCGAAGTCCGGCTCCCCTAGGAGTCCGGACGGAGCTTACCAGCAGTGGAAGTCGGTGACGGAGCCCGGCTCCCGTAGGAGTTCGGGCAGAGTCTTCCTGCAGTTGAAGTCAGGTGCGAAGTCCGTCTCCCGTAGGAGTCCTGACGGAGCTTACGAGCAGTTGAAGTCGGTGACGGAGCCCAGCTCCCGTAGGAGTCCGGGCAGAGTCTTCCTGCAGTTGGAGTCAGGTGCGAAGTCCGGTTCCCGTAGGAGTCCGGATGGAGCTTACCAGCAGTTGAAGTCGATGACGGAGCCCAGCTCTCATAGGAGTCCGGGCAGAATCTTCCTGCAGTTGAAGTCGGGGACGGAGCCCGGCTCCCGTAGGAGCCCGGGTGGAGTCTTCCTGTAGTTGGAGTCATGTGCGAAGTCCGACTCCCGTAGGAGTTCGGACGGAGCTTACCAGCAGTTGAAGTCGGGGATGGAGCCCGGCTCCCATAGGAGTCCGGGCAGAGTCTTCCTACAGTTGGAGTCAGGTGCGAAGTCCGGCTCCCGTAGGAGTCCGGACCGAGCTTACCAGCAGTTGAAGTCGGTGATGGAGCCCGACTCCCATTGGAGTCCGGGTAGAGTCTTCCTGCAGTTGAAGTCGGGGACGGAGCCCGGCTCCCACAGGAGCCCGGGCGGGGTCTTCCTGCAGCTGAAGTCAGGTGCGAAGTCCGCAAGGGTCAATCCCGCTGAGAACTTCGACTGAGGGTATTTTATACCCAACACCAGTCCCCCCACTTCCGAGTTTGAATTTTGAATGAAGAAAGTACAGAGAGATTGGCATAGCTGAAGTTGTTCCCTCGAATCCTGCGCCCGACCGTCCCCAGATATTTTGGCATTAAATGTGCGCGTGCTGGAGTCTTTTCGAATCGGGGCGATACGAAAGGACCCTTCGAAATTCCCACTGGTACACTGGCCCAAGTACGGTGCAATAATGGTCCTTTCAATCGTCAGCCACTTTTAGCCGCCTGCCATGGTGAGTGGGACACGTGTCGAGCGTGGGCCGGCCTGGGGGGATTCGCGATCATTATGGCGCCGGATCCCATGGTCTATTTAAACCCGTCCTTCCACCTTTAGGGGCCCTATTCTGCTCCAGAGTTCTACCAGTATCTGCCCTTCCTTCGAGAGCCCTCTTTCTTCGAGAGCCCTGTTTCTGTTGGCGTCTTCTCGGGCCATAGGCGCCCTTCAAGTCGTCCCTATCCTCGCCCCTCTGCATCCCTCAGAGCGATCTAGGTTAGTCCCAGAACCTTCATCTTTCTTCCCGCCACTTAGGGGCCTTTTCTTTGCCATTTTTTTTTCTCTGTTGTATTCCTCTGAGTTAGTCTCCTGTGGCCTCTCGCCCTTTGTCCTGTCCATCTTCTTCAGGATCTTTAGAGTCTTCATTCGAAGTTATTCGAAATATCTTCCGGCTCTTCCACTCCCAGCAGTTCTGGGAGTTCTTCCGCCTCGACCCCCCAGGTCCCTCGTTCTGTAGACGAACCCGCATCTGGGGCTGGGCTTCGCTCGATTTTTATGCCGAGCGCCATTCCATGCTCTCCGACTTCGGATGAACTCCTTCTGATAAGGGTTCAGCATGGAGTTCCTCCGGAGTACGACCTGGAGCTGTCTGGCCCCTCCGACCGGGCTAGCACTCCCCCACCCAGTCTTTTTGCCTGTATCAGGAGGCATTCCGTGCCAGACTCCGGCTTCCGCTTCCGTCCTTTGTTGTTCCCCTCTTTCGCTTCTTAGACATCTCTTTGACTTCTGTTGCTTCAAATTCTTTTAGGTTTTTGATAGGGTTTCTCTCCCTTTGCCACGTAGTCGAGGTCCAACCATCCCTCTCTCTGTTTAGGCACTTCTATACCTTTAAGCGTCATCCATCGATGAAGGACTGGTGGTATTTCTCTCCTCAGTTCAGCAAGAAGGGGTTGCTGAAAGGTGCCCCCTCTTCGATCCATAACTGGAAGGGAAAATACCTCTTCGTCCACTGTCCGACCCTGAGGCTGGGCCTGCCCCCTTGGGGCTCTCTGAGGGATTCTGTCCGTCGGGCCCCCAGCCTGGGGGAGGATGACCTCCAGGCTGCCCGGAAGCTTCTCGCATATTCCGCTCCTTCCCTTCCCAACCTTCTGAGGGAACAATTTTTGTTCAACATTGGCCTGAGCCCCCAGGATCCTGCGAGTACTTCATCTCTTCCTTTCTCCTCTTTTCTTCTATCCTTCTTCTTTCTCTCTTTTTTTTTTCTTTCTCTCTTCTTTTTTTTTTGTGCCACTCCTTTTTCATTCTATTATTGATTTCTGACCTCTCTCTCTTTTCTTCTTTTTTTTTTTTTATTTAAAGAATGGACACCGAAGCAGCACGGATGCTTGCTAGGGGCCTCAAGGCCAACAAAAGAAAGGGTGCCGCGGCCTCTGGATCGGCAAAAAGGGCCAGGGCGGAGGAGTCGAGCTTGACCGCGCCCTTCCAGACGGCTCCAGCGATCGACATTCCCTCGGATGCCGAACCTACGGCCCCCCGGGCTTCTTCGAGGAGTCCACCGACTGGGGCTCCCGTTTCGGGGGTCCACCCCATGGAGGCGCCCGTAGTCGAGAGGGGGAAGAGAAGGAAGTCGGTGGCCCACAGGGTGAGTAACCGTCGAGCCACCGCTGACGAGTCTCTCTATTCCGAAGAGGAGCCGGAGAATCCCTTCAATGACAGGGACTTGATCAGGCGGTTGATCGACGGCTGCATCCTGTCCGAAGTCGTCGAGAGGATCGACCGCACCAAACCCGAGCAGTGGGTTTGGGACTCCCTAGGGTCCTTCCTCGAGGTAAATAAATCTTCATTTAACCAGCTATTCGGCCCTTGTTCTGATCCCCTTGTCACCCTTGCAGATTGGGCACCAGCTCCTCGCCAATATCAAGGCGACGAATCGGGCGAGGAGGGACGCCGTCCAGGTGGAGGAGCATTGCCGGGCCGAGGTCGCTCGCCTCAAAGAAAAGGCAGTCGAAGTAGTCATCCTCCAAGAGGCCCTGGAAAGAGAGAAACAAGCCTGAGAGGAGGAGAAGCAGACCTTGGAGGAGACGGTGAGAAAGGCAGAGGCCGAGGTCGCCAACTTGGCTGAGCAGATTCCAGTCCTAGTCTCGGAGGCCAGGGTTCTTGCGGTAGAAGAATTCAAGACCTCCACAGAGATGAGCGACCTGAATGTCCAATTCGGCCAGGAGGTGTTCATCAAGGGGTTCGAACTCTACCAGGAGAAGGTGGCCAGAAAATTTTTGGAGCTCAACCTCAGCTTCCTGGGTAAGGAGTCTGAAGATGAGGCCGGTCTCTCTCCCGCTACCACTGCTACCGCAGCCCCCCTTCTAGGAACGTCGAGCTCTCCAACTCCTGCCCCTGAGGTCTGAGACCTCCGACCTTGTATTTTTATTTTACCGTAATTTTTTTTTTCCTTTTTGTCTTAAAGAATCATCCAATCAATAAAGTTGAATTTCTTATCATGGGTGGCCTCTCCCTCCTTCCTTTCTTCTCTTTACTTTTCTTTCTGCGATGAGGCGTGTCTTGATGCTTTTGCCTTCCGATGGCAGTGCCCTGCTGAAGCACTTCCCCTGCCCCTGGTGATTCCACTGAAGTCGACGATCCAATGGCTGAAGAAGGAAGTCCTTCACTTGATAAAAAAGTCAAAGAAGATGGAAGGCGAGCTTCGCAGATTAAGAGAGGGTCATTCTGAAGTAACCGCGGAGGCCACCCACTTTCGGAATCTCCACGTGAAGGGGATCATGGAGTATAGCTTGAGGAATGCAAGAAGATGGAAGGCAGACTTCGCGAAGGAGCTTGAGGAATGCAAGAAGAGCACCAACGATCGAATTTGGGCTCAAGCTGCCAAGATTAGCGCTCTCAGGATGGAACTGTCAGCTGTGATGGAGAAGATCGGCCAGCTGGGAGGAAGTTCGTCCCGGCTCTTGGCTCGGGCCGACGGTGACCGGGAGTGGTCGAAGAAGGTCTCCGACCTTCAGCAGCAGCTTCAGGACGTCGAGGTGAGCTACGACGTGCATCGGGCCAGTTGGCGCAGGCAGGTAGAGGAATATAAAGGGAGACTCAGGGCGACGATCGATGAAGTCACCCATCTTCAGAGGCAGCTGGCTGACAGGGCTCAGCTGACTTCTGCCCGAGATTCCAATGAACTCCAGTCCCTGAGAGAAACCGTCGAAGGGCTTTCTGTCATCCTTGGGGAAAGGACGGCTGAGCTGCAGCAATTGAAGATCCAGCTGGCATACGAGCAGCAGGCCGTCACGGACGCAGAGGCAGAATCTGAGGTCCTAAAAAGAGGCGTCGAGAGGCAGAGACTAAGAGCTAGTGACTTCATCGGGCGCTCCAGGATGCGCTGCTGAAAAGGAGAGAGCTAGAAGAAGAAATTGAGAATCTAAGGCAGTCCTGGATGAGGGGTGGAGCAGATAATTCTAGGTCAGAAGGAGCAAAGCTTCCCTAGGGCTCTTTTTTGTCCTTCTATCTTTTCATGTATACATTTTCCCTTTTGTTGTTTTGTCCCACTTTTGTCGTTTTGCTTTTCTTCCTTTGGCCTTCTGGGCTTTGTGGTGTATATTTCGTAAATAGAATGAAAAGGGGATTTTGTGTTACCTCGCCCATATATTATATTAAATTATCGTCCGTCGAACTTCTCTTGTCATTCGACTTGTCCGACATTGATGTCGTTGGGGGGTGCCCAGTCATCGATGCACTGGTTTGCTTTCCTCGTCGTTCACGGTCGCAGGCTCGAGCTTGGTGGTCCAAACTCCGCATTACTTCGGAGACGTCACTGTCTTCTTGACCTGTGTCGAGAGCCTTCTTAGAGGCCGAGGGTGTTTGGTAGGAACTTCCCGTCTTTGTTGAGATAAGGTTCCTTAGGTCTTTGGTGTGGTTTGTCCTTCATCTATTTCCGACGTTGCTCGTCGCTCTTCCTCTTTAATTTCTCTCCTCTTTTCAGAGTGAGGGCCCCCCCCTCACTTTTTGCGGGGTTGCGTAGGAGTGTGAAGGTGCCACCGAGGGGCCTTTCCCCTTTATTCGATCTTGTCGGGCGGCCGGGCTTCGTCACCGTCAGGGCGAGGTTCTCCTCCTGTTCCCAACGGAGCCGCGGGGGCACATAAGGGCCATTACAAAGGTCTCTCCCCCCATCCGGTCTAAAAGAACCGGGCCTTCGACTTTGCTCATGTCAGGGCGAGGTTCTCTTCCTGTTTTTGACATGGCTGTGGGGGCACATTAGGGCATTGTAAGGCCTCTCCCCCCTTCCAATCTAAAAGAATCGAGCCTTTGACTTTGCTCATGTCAAGACGAGGTTGTCCTCCGATTCCTGACATGGCTGTGGGGGCACATTAGGGCATTGTAAGGCCTCTCCCCCCATCCGGTCTAAAAGAACCGGGCCTTCGACTTTGCTCATGTCAGGACGAGGTTCTCCTCCTGTTCCTGACATGACTGTGGGGGCACATTAGGGCGTTGTAAGGCCTCTCCCCCTATCTGGTCTAAAAGAACCGGGCCTTTGACTTTGCTCATGTCAGGACGAGGTTCTCCTCCTATTTCTGACATGGCTGTGGGGGCACATTAGGGCATTGTAAGGCCTCTCCCCCCATCTGGTCTAAAAGAATCGGGCCTTTGACTTTGCTCATGTCAGGACGAGGTTCTCCTCCTGTTCCTGATATGGCTGTGGGGGCACATTAGGGCATTGTAAGGCCTCTCCCCCCATTCGGTCTAAAAGAACCGGGCCTTTGACTTTGCTCAGGTCAGGATGAGGTTCTCCTCCTGTTCCTGATATGGCTGTGGGGGCACATTAGGGCATTGTAAGGCCTCTCCCCCAATCCGATCTCAAGATAATCGAACTTTCATTTTAGTTATGTTAGGATGAGGTTCTCCTCTCGTTCCTAACAGAACTTTGCTTTAATTGTTTGAAGGGGTTATACCCAGTCGTGACAAATCCATGCCAAATGGGAGGAGCATGCCAAGTCGAAAGGAATTTAGATTCAAGGCGAAATTGTAAGCGATACATTTACAGGTTTCCTGGGTTCCATAGTTGTGGAAGGTCTGCTCCTCCTTGAGGCCCTCCGGTGATGGAGTCGATGGTCCCGATTGGAGGTCGATCTTCGGGCTGCTCCTCCCTCCTTGGTGGCTCAGGTTGCGGCAGGGCCCTTGGCCGATCTTCTCTACCCTCGGGCCGGCGTCGGATGAACCTGTCGAGTCGACCTCGCCGGATGAGCTCCTCGATCTCATCTCGGAGCTGGATGCATTCCTCCGTGTCGTGGCTGTGGTCGCGATGGTAGAGACAGAACTTGTTGGGGTTGCACTTTTCGGGGTGTGTGCGCATCCTCTTTGGCCTAGGGAGCTGCTCTCTGACCTCCATCAGTACCTGGGTCTTCGAGGCATTGAGGGGGGTGTAGTTGCGGAACCTTCCCGGTGGAGAACCCCGCTGAACCCCACGATCCGAACTCTTCTACCTGTGTACCCGGGGTGGAGTATGGGCACGCTTGTGCCCAGGAGGGGATCGAGAACGCGGCCGGGCTTCCCTCAACCTTTTTTCGACTGCGGGCATACTCGAGTCTCCCACCTGTTGCTCTCTCGCGGTCTCCTCATCCTTCATTTTGAAGGCTTCTTCCGCTCGGGCGTACCCTTCAGCCCGAGCCAACAAATCAGCAAAATCCCTGGGGTACTTCTTCTCCAGGGAAAACAAAAGGTCATTCTTCTGAAGGTTGCCCTTCAGAGCGGCCATTGCGACTGATTGGTCCAAGTTCCGGACCTCCAGCACCGCGACATTGAAACGGTTGATGTAGGCCTGAATGGACTCCCCTTCCCTCTACTTGATATTGATGAGGGACTCCGAACCCTTCTGGGGGCACCGGCTGCTGACAAAATAGGCCACAAATTGATGGCTCATCTGATCGAAAGAAAAGATGGTACCCGACTTCAGAGTCGAGTATGAGTTTCTCGCCGCTCCCTTCAAGGTGGATGGGAAGGCTCGGCATAGAATGGCATCGGGAGCGCCATGAAGCAGCATCATCATCCGGAAGGCTTTTAGATGATCAACCGGGTCCGAAGTCCCGTCGTAGCTTTCGAACTGGGGGAGTTTGAAGTTTGGCAGGATCGGTTCCTGCATTATCATTTGAGAAAAGGGAGGGTCAGTGCAAATATCCTCACCATAAGCGGGGGGAGCATGGCGGAGTTCTTCAATCCATCGGTTCATCTCTTGGAGTCTCCGGTCTAGGAAATCCTCTCGACTTCGAGTCTCGAGGGTCCTCTGGCAGAATGGGGGCAGGGATCTTCCAGGGGTGGAGTCATGATCCGATTGAGGGCTCTCCACCCTCGAATTCATTTTCCCAAGAAAGACGGGACGACTGGCCCAAGTGGCCCACCCCATCGCCGGATTCTGATGTTCCGACGATACCCTTTCCAGGTGCACTGATGCCTGCGGCTGCTGCTGCTGCATAGCCTGCACAGCTTCAGTGAGGCCTCTGACCTGCCGCGCTAGCAGATCAAACTGCTCCGCGTCGACCGCCATCGTCGTCGGAGGAGGAGGATGTTGGAAAACAGGAGGTGAGGCCGGAGCCTGAGATCTGGCCGCGAAGGCTGTGGATCATCGCGTGGATGCCTTGCGGGGAGGCATCGAGCAAGGATCGAGTGGAGAAAGGAGGAGGGGATACCGGAAGAAATGCCCGGGGGGGTCCCGTTGAGCGCTCCTTTAAGAACAAGGATACTGCGAAGACACAGCCCCTTCCTCTAGCGCCAATCCTGTTGGTGCAAAAATCCACTTGCACCGGAGAAGCTGGAGTCGAGGGAGTCGCGGTCGCCGTCGGGACCAGCAAAAGAAGTCTAAACCAGAAGTGGGGTTGCTCCAGCAAGACCCTCTGATGCTCAAGTCAGTTCTCTGCCTTAACAAGAATGGAGTGCTCGAACGAAAATTTTAACAGAGTTTCTAGGTAAAAATGAGAGCTTATGGAATAACGTATCTGGGGTTCCCCCTTTTATAAGTGGAGGGGGCAACAAACTGATGGTGACGCCTGTAACCGTCTGGTAGTGTGCCGCCCATGGTCAGTATTGGTGCAAAAATCTGCTTGCACCAGAGAAACTGGAGTCGAGGGAGTCGCGGTCGCCGTCAGGACCTGCAAAAGAAGTCTAAACTGGAGGTGGGGTTGCTCCGGCAAGACCCTCCGACGCTCAAGTCAGTTCTCTGCCTCAACAAGAATGGAGTGCTTGAACAAAAATTTTAGCAGAGTTTCTAGGTAAAAATGAGAGCTTATGGAATAACGTATCTGGGGTTCCCCCTTTTATAGGCGGAGGGGGCAACAAACTGATGGTGACGCCTGTAACCGTCTGGTAGTGGGCCGCCCATGGTCAGAAAAAGTTTGTTGCGGAGAGTAGTGGGGTGGACCCGTGGCTATTACCGGGGCGTGCCATGTGGAGTCTTCCTGCAGCGCGGTCGTTACTGCAGCGCGCCAGGGGGCGAAGGTCTGCCGACTGAAGTTCGGCTGTAGTGTGGCGGAGAGAGGTAGTTAGCCATCTGTCCAAGAGGAGCTCGGAATCCAGCTTTCGCAAGAGTTCGGATGGAGTCTTCCTTCAGTCACAGTCGAGGGTGGAGTCCGGCTCCCGTAGGAGCCCGGGCGGGGTCTTCCTACAGCTGGAGTTAGGTGCGAAGTCTGGCTCCCGTAGAAGTCCAGACGGAGCTTACCAGTGGTTGAAGTTGGTGATGGAGCCCGGCTCCCGTAAAGTCCAGGCGGGGTCTTCCTGCAGTTGGAGTCAGGTGCGAAGTCCGACTCCCGTAGGAGTCCGGATGGAGCTTACCAGCAGTTGAAGTCGGGGATGGAGCCCGGCTCCCGTAGGAGTCCGGGCAGAGTCTTCCTGTAGTTGGAGTCAGGTGTGAAGTCCGGCTCCCGTAGGAGTCTGGACGGAGCTTACCAGCAGTTGAAGTCGGTGACGGAGCCCGGCTCCCGTAGGAGTCCGGGCAGAGTCTTCCTGCAGTTGAAGTCGGGGACGTAGGAGCGGGGACGGAGCCCGGCTCCCGTAGGAGCCCGGGCGGGGTCTTACTGCAGCTGGAGTCAGGTGCGAAGTCTGGCTCCCATAGGAGTCCGGACGGAGCTTACCAGCGGTTGAAGTTGGTGATGAAGCCCGGCTCCCGTAGGAGTCCGGGCGGAGTCTTCCTGCAGCTGGAGTCAGGTGCGAAGTCCGGCTCCCGTAGGAGTCCGGGCGGAGATCACCAGCAGTTGAAGTCGGTGACGGAGCCCGGCTCCCGTAGGAGTCCGGGCGGAGCCTTCTTGCAATTGGAGTCAGGTGCGAAGTCCGGCTCCCGTAGGAGTCCGGACGGACTTACCAGCAGTTGAAGTCGGTGACGGAGCCCTGCTCCCGTAGGAGTCCGGGCAGAGTCTTCCTGCAGTTGAAGTCAAGTGCGAAGTCCGGCTCCAGTAGGAGTCCGGACGGAGCTTACCAGCAGTTGAAGTCTGTGACGGAGCCCGGCTCCCGTAGGAGTCCGGGCAGAGTCTTCCTGCAGTTGAAGTCGGCGACGGAGCCCGGCTCCCGTAGGAGCCCGGGCGGGGTCTTCTTGCAGCTGGAGTCAGGTGCGAAGTCCGGCTCCCGTAGGATTCCGGACGGAGCTTACCAGTAGTTGAAGTTGGTGACGGAGCTCGGCTCCCGTAGGAGTCCGGGCGGAGTCTTCCTGCAGCTGGAGTCAGGTGCGAAGTCCGGCTCCCGTAGGAGTCCGGACGGAGCTCACCAGCAGTTGAAGTCGGTGACGGAGCCCGGCTCCCGTAGGAGTCCGGGCAGAGTCTTCCTGCAGTTGGAGTCAAGTGTGAAGTCTGGCTCCCGTAGGAGTCCGGACGGAGCTTACCAGCAGTTGAAGTCGGTGACGGAGCCCGGCTCCCATAGGAGTCCGGGCAGAGTCTTCCTGCAGTTGAAGTCAGGTGCGAAGTCCGACTGCCGTAGGAGTCCGGACGGAGCTTACCAGCTGTTGAAGTCGGTGACGGAGCCCGGCTCCCGTAGGAGTCCGGGCAGAGTCTTCCTGCAGTTCAAGTCGGGGACGGAGCCCGGCTCCCGTAGGAGTCCGGGCAGAGTCTTCCTGCAGTTGGAGTCAGGTGCGAAGTCCAGCTCTCGTAGGAGTCCGGACGTTGCTTACCAGCAGTTGAAGTCGGTGACGGAGCCTGGCTCTCGTAGGAGTCCGGGCAGAGTCTTCCTGCAGTTGAAGTCAGGTGCGAAGTCTGGCTCCCATAGGAGTCCGGACGGAGCTTACCAGCAGTTGAAGTCGGTGACAGAGCCCAGCTCCCGTAAGAGTCCGGGCAGAGTCTTCCTGCAGTTGAAGTCAGGTGCGAAGTCCGTCTCTCGTAGGAGTCCAGACGGAGCTTACCAGCAGTTGAAGTCGGTGATGGAGCCTGGCTCCCGTAGAAGTCCGGGCAGAGTCTTCCTGCAGTTGGAGTCAGGTGCGAAGTCCGGCTCCCGTAGGAGTCCGGACGGAGCTTACCAGCAGTTGAAGTCGGTGATGGAGCCCGACTCACGTAGGAGTCCGGACAGAGTCTTCCTGCAGTTGAAGTCGGGGATGGAGTCCGGCTCCCGTAGGAGCCCGGGCGGAGTCTTCCTGCAATTGGAGTCAGGTGCGAAGTCCGGCTCCCGTAGGAGTTCGGACGGAGCTTACCAGCAGTTGAAGTCGGGGATGGAGCCCGGCTCCCGTAGGAGTCCGGGCAGAGTCTTCCTGCAGTTGGAGTCAGGTGCGAAGTTCGGCTCCCGTAGGAGTTCGGACAGAGCTTACCAGCAGTTGAAGTCGGTGACTGAGCCCGACTCCCGTAGGAGTCCGGGCAGAGTCTTCCTGCAGTTGAAGTCGGGGATGGAGCCCGACTCCGTAGGAGCCCTGGCGGGGTCTTCCTACAGCTGAAGTCAGGTGCGAAGTCCGCAAGGGTCAATCCCGCTGAGAACTTTGGCTGAGGGTATTTTATACCCAACAGATGTGATCTAGATTAAATTTATGATTTATTAGATTTAAGAAGTGTTTAAATCTAAAATAAAATTTTTTTGTTAATAATTCTCGCGTAAACAACCATCATATATTTGTCTAAAAAATTTACGCAGTTTAAAGTTGAAATTATTTCAATTACATGAACCTGTTTAGATTAGATCTAAAGTTGTTTCATGCTTATTTCACTTGCATTTTGATTATGAATCAAACATGCAACTTGGTTGGTAAGAACCATATTGTAAAAATATTTTACAAATATGAAAATTATTTTTGAAAAGCCGAACCCCAACCCTCAGCCTAGAACTTAATTAAGAATTAAAAAGTTGTTTGATTAGCTTCTAGGATTGTGAATTGAAGAACCTAAGACACAAACCATAACATATTGGGTTAATGGGTTAGTGAGAATTAGGTCAATTAATTGGGTTAGACCTAAGGTTAGATTAAAGATGGACTTAATTAGAGAATTAACTAAATCTAATCAATTGTTGTCTTAGATTAGGTCAAGGATTCTCTAGATCAATTATAATAGTTGTAGTTGGTCAAGTCCATGTCTTTAACAAGAACCAAATAGAATTGATTCTTGGCTAAGCAGTCTAGCACGAACTGTTAGGTTGATCTAATCGAAACTAATTAAACCAGTTGGTGACTAAGGTAAACTAGACCGGTGGTTTTTAATTGGCAGTCCGCTTACCTGGCCATTTCTGATGGTGTCTAAGGCAAGCTTTGGCAGACCCTCCCATTGATCGAACTTATCTGGCCTCTTGGTGAAATTATATTTTGATCAGATCACTTGACTATTCGAGCTAACCTGTGTCAGCTAGGTAAATCAGTGTGACTGATTTAGGTGCTCCTAGACCAGCCCTTTTAATGATCTCCCTTAAGCTGACTTGGTGAAGCCAGTGGGAGGATCATGATAAGCTGGTTCATCTGACCTCCTCCTCTAAATCAATTAAATCTTCTAAAATTATTAGATCCTTAAAATAAAATAGTTATGATGATAACTAGATCATAGCCTCCCATTAAGTGGATGATAATGGGTCCATCAATTGGATAATCATTGGAGACCCAAAGGCTTGATGCTTATCGACTGATGGAATTGTCATTCATAATATGATTTTTTGACTGCATCTTTATAAATGGTGGTTAGATTAGCCAACCAAAGTTAGGCCTAATCATTCATTAGATAGATGGGCCAAGTATGGTCATGTTAATGGTTAGACCTAACCAGACCTTTTCAGTGGAGGCCAAAGCCTACTGATTAAGGACTGGGGCAAAATTAAAATTAATAAAAATTATTTAGAGAAATAATTGGTTATGAACCTATCCTTAGATGTACATGGGTTGGCCAACTAAAGTTGGGCTTGTGTGCAGTCTAAGTGGATTCTAGTACCCACTAAGGAATTAGGGTAATTCCTTGAATTGGAGGTAGAGGCTATCAATTCAAATAAAATAGTGGAAGCAACTTTTTGATTAAAGTCAAAATCTTTAGGTTTAATGAATCAATTACTAATTAGGTTATGATTTTTTTTTGTGCAAATATGGCCACTTCCCTATCGCTCTGAACATTGTTGGACAATGATAAGTTGGTGGGATCCAACTTCGATAGCTAGTACCGAAAGTTGAAGATAGTCCTAGAACATGAATGGATCCTATATGTGATAACGGATCCTGCACCTGAGGAGCCAGCTGCCAATGCATGTGGAACAGTCAGAGATACTTACTAGAAGTGGCTCAATGATCGGACCACGATGCGCTGCATCATGCTGGCTACCATGAGCAACGAGTTCAGTCGCAGATTTGAGACGGCTCAGCCAAAGGACATGCTTCAAGTGTTGGAGGATACCTTTGGCACACCCGATGATGTGGAGAGGCACAAGACTAGTTGTGCCATCTTCAACGCCAAAATATGGGATGGTGTCTCTGTCACTGATCATGTATTGTACATGATCAAGCTGATGGAGTATTTGAGCAAGCTCGGCTTTCCCTTGCATGAGCAGCTTGGGAAAGATGCAATACTGAACTCGCTGCCCAAGTCTTATCTCCCATTCCTCACTCATTATAGAATGACAAAGTCTGAAGTAAACTACCACGGGTTACTGGGGTTGCTTCAAAATTTTAAGAAGGATCACCAACTCCACAAGGAGTTGGTGAACTTAGTGGGAGGTTTGTCTTCTGGTTCTCGACCCTTTGAGAAAGGGAAGAAGAATAAGAAGAAGAAAGTGAAGAAGGTGCAAGTTTAGACTGGGACATCAGTGCAGAGCCAGACCAGAATGATCAAGCCTGATAAGAGTCAAACTAAATGCTTCTTTTGCAAGAAGTGGGGGCACAAGAAGAGGAATTATCCTCAGTACATTGCCTCCCTAGATCCGAACAGGTAGAGAAAGAAGCAAGCTGTTGCTGGATAAGGTATTTATATGATAACTCCTTGCAATTTTTCTATTTGTAATATAACTGATTGGGTATTAGATACCGGTAGCCCTTACCATATTTGCAATTCATTGCAGGGGTTGCAGGTCAGTAGGAGATTTGAGTAAGGTGAGAGGTTCCTGAACATTGGAGATGGAAGATCAGTTTCAGTTCTAGCATTCGAAATCTTGAAACTTGTATTTGAGTCCCATACCATTATTCTTAATGATTGTCATTTCTGTCTCAGTTTCTTTTTAAATATTATTTTTGTAGGCCTTCTGGCCAAAAATGATTATGAAATTTCAATAAAGAAACAAGTTTGTAATATCATTATGAATGGTGTTACTATTTTTTATGGATATTTGAATAATGGTGTGTATATGTTATCACAACTTGTTAACATAGTCTATTCTACAAGCAAGCACCCTAGATTAGATAGTGTATCAAATATCTATTTATGGCACTGTAGGCTAGGTCATATAAATAAGAACAAGATAAACAGGTTGACTCAAGAGAGAATCCTCGAAGTCAGTGATTGTGAATCACTTCCAACCTGTGAGTCCTATCTTCTTGGTAAAATGACTAAGTCACCTTTTATTGAAAAAGGTGAGAGAGCTACTGAGCTCTTGGGCCTAGTACATACTGATGTATTCGGGCCCATGAGCACAAGTACTAGAGGTGGATATTTCTACTTCATTACTTTCATGGATGATCTATCCAGATATGGATATGTCTATCTAATGAAGCATAAGTCAAATTCATTTGAAATGTTCAAACGATTCCGAAGTAAAGTAGAAAAACAAACTGGGAAGAGTATTAAAATATTTCAGTTTGATCGAGGAGGGAAATACCTTTCTGGTGAGTTTTTTATATATCTATAAGAGAATGGGATTCTCTCCCAATGGACTCCTCCAGAAACACCACAGCATAATGGTGTGTCTGAAAAGAGAAATTGGACTCTATTAGACATGGTCTGATCCATGATGGATTTTGCCAGCTTGCCAATATCCTTCTAAAGATATGCACTCGAATCGATCTGTTATCTGTTAAATAGGGTTCCAAGTAAGTCTGTAATTAAGACTCCATATGAGATATGGACAGGGCGTAAGCCAGCACTTTCACACCTTAGGGTCTGGAGGTGCCCGACCTATGTCAAATGGTTAGTTACAGATAAACTTGGACCTAAGTCTGACAAATGCACATTCATAGGGTACCCCAAAGAGACCAAAGGATATTTTTTCTACCATGCTGATGAACAAAAGGTGTTCGTCAGCCTTAAGACAATCTTTTAGAAAAGGAGTTCCTTGGTGAAGGAACCGTTGCCTCTAAGGTTGAACTTGATGAAGTTCAACAGATAGAAGGACCGACACCAATAGTGAACCTGAGTTGGATTTGATTAGATCAGATTCAGAGCCCAATGTACCTGCACCATTAAGGCGATCCGATAGAGTACCACGTCAGTCAGACAGATACTACGATTTCTTGATCCGAAATAATGATCCCATCAAACTTGTTGCTCCTTGAACTGATTTTGATGATTACAAAGTATTTGAGGGGGTTACTAATGATTTTGGCTTGAAAAAAGATTGATTGTATTTTACGGGTAAAATCATAATTTTATCAAGTTTTGATTCGGAAGCCTCAAGAGCAAGAGCAGAAGATTTGTAATCTATTGGAGGTAATTTTAATATTTTTGAATATGTATCTTGAAAAAAAATTATGTTTATAAATTTGAGTCGACCCCATGAGTCGACTCATGTCAAAAGGGGCTGAATGACACGTTATTTTTTGCTGGCACACCCAATTGAGTCGATCACATGAGTCGACCCCTGAGCATGAGTCGACCCTATGAGTCGACCTCTGTTGCTATGCAAGCCAAAGATATAGAACTGTCAATTTCTGTTCTGCACCATATGAGCTGACCCCATGAGTCGATCCCTGTGTATGAGTCGACCCCTGCGACGGAAAAACTCCACAACGGCTAATTTTTAACTCATTTTGACTGCATTTAATGCCCATTTAATGTGCTCTAATGGCTCTATTTTAGGCCAGATTACTCTCCACTATCATTTGAAGTTATAAAAGATACTTAAAAGAGGGAACAAACAAGATTTTGAAAAGGTTCTTCAAGCATTCATTTCAATCCTAAGCAAGAGCCCTCTTAAAAGTTCAAGAAGCTTTTATTTCAAGTTCACCAACTCTTCAAAAGCTCATTCAAGTCTTCAACCACCTTGAGAAAAATCAGAAGAGCTTCATTCTTATTGTGTAAAGTATATTTAAAGCTTTATTTGCTCATTAAAGGAGCTACATCTATATTTCTGTGTGATTAACTGTTATACTCTATTTTTGAGTTGATTTTTTTGTTTTGAAAGGATTTCAAAATGTGAAAAGGTTGATCCTGTTGGGAAATATGTCCCAAAAGTCAATCGTCAAGCTGTTGACGGTTGAGCAACCAAGTATTGTAATTAATTTTTTAATAAATAAAATATATTTGGCATCTTCATCATAAGCTTTCATCTTCTAATGAACTTCGTTGTTATGATGAAGTCCTTAGGACTATTTAAGTTCGATAAAGAGAGAATTTATTGATTAGTCCTTAAAACTGTTCACGACCAAATGATAAGCTGTTAATAAGGACGACAGCTTCTATCGAGCATAGGTCGCTGTAGGCCATATGGGTTGGTTGTCCTCTTAACCAAGGAGTGTGGAGACACAGGTATGGCATACAGGTGAGATGTAAGGGTACATCATCATTGAACGTGACCAACTCCAGAGTATTCTGTTGTCGAGAATGTCTCCGATGGGATATAGGTATAAGTGTCCCTTAGACCTGAGATCGCCTCAGTGACTTGCAAGCAACTCACAGTGCTTTGGTACTGGACTAACTGAATTTTTAATTCAGGGATGGAAGGCTTCTAGGCACAGTCAAGTACTTGCAAAGTCAGAGTGTGATCAAGATGGGATTGACCACTCCAAGAGTTGGAGAAGAATGAGTCGCTGTATTTCAATTTAGCAAAACCTTGGCCAGGGTAATCCATCAGATGGATTTGATATTTTGAAATACAATGTGGACAACCTGATCAGAGTTGACAGTTGAACTCTGGGGTGTCCTATAATTATTTTGGTCAAGGGGATAAATTATATGAAAACTATATCCGCATGGGTTCTAAGGATGTTGTTCTATACATTCGACCTATCCGGTCGTCGGGTACCATTGCTAGATGGTCACTTCGATTGGTATAGAAATTTATTTCTGTGCTACCAGTTTAGGTTCGGACCTATGAGGTCACACACATTAAAGTTCATGATCCGATCGGATGGTTGATCAACGATTAAGAATCATTCTAGGGTTAAATGATCAATACGATTGACATTTAACCCAGTGCAAGTATTGCAGGAGGATCGATTAGCAATTCGATTGCTAATTGGCTTAATTTGATTAAGCCAATGGGTTGAGATTAAGTCTAATTAAATATAATTTAATTAAATTTAGTTTGGGCTTGATTGGATCAAGTCCAATTGGTTTATTGGATAAGCCAAGTGCAAGGAAAAACTAGTCCTAGTTCAACTAGGACTTGGGTCAATCTAATTTCTAATTTGATTAGAAAATTAAATCAGATTTAAATCTAATTTAATATGATTAAATTAGGTTCTTAATTGGATTAAGACCTATTTTAATTAGGTTGATCTAATTTTGGTTTGATTTGGTTTGAGAAACCAAATTAAAATAAGTCATGAGATAGAATCCTAGTAAGACTAGGATTCCACCTTGCGCCACATAAGCCTTCCCTACGCCCTCTCTCTTATTCAACGCCAATCTCCACTTATTTTGTGTGACAAAAGCACTCTCCCAGGTCTCTCTCATATTCACAAAAGGTTTCCTCTCTTCTTTCTTACATGGAAGGTGGTTTGGATCAAATCAAAAAGGAATAAGTTTGGATTTTGAATTCTATGAGATAGAGTTTTAGAAATCCAAAACTCTTTCAATTTTGCATCGAATTTATCCAAATTTTTTTTGAAATTTTTATGAATTTTAGGGTATATATTATGCACCCTTTTCTGGTAATCCATGCATGAAAATATGGAGGAGGTGCTCAAGAGTTGGGCGCCCCTTAACTTGCCATGTTTGGATAAGCCTTGACTAGGTATTTGACCTAGACAAGGACTCTATCATATCTCTCTGTATAAAATGAGTTTCTTCATAAAATTTATAAAGAAGATAGAGATTTGAGATACCTTTGAACCATCCAAAAATCAGAGAGAAAGACCTTTGGATAATGGAGATATAAAAGATACAAGTTAGGGTGTCTAGAGAGAGAAACGAGAAGAAGAAGAGGGTCTTCTTCTAGGGTTGTTTGTTTTCATATCTTTCCTCCCTCCATCTTGAGTTTCCTGAGAGCATCTCAGATCTGAAACTCCTTCTTTTACTTTTCATCTTTGGAAGAGTCCAAATCAAGAAGAAGAAGGCACCTGATCAACCATCAAAGAAGGATCAGCGCAGTACTAGCATACTGTGCTGATTTCCTGAAGCAGGACTTCTGATCGAGATTCGTGGGCTCGTGTGGATGACTCCTAGAGGCCGGATGCGTGTGCGGCTTGCAACATCATCCTTAAGCCCAAATCAGCGAGGTTAGAGCATCTAACTTGCAAGGTAATAGATCTGATCTATTGTTTAATACATACATTAGATGTGGTATAGAAACATGTTGATATGATCAACATGTAGTTCATGCTATATTTATATATTTTAATTTTTGATTTAATGCTATGTAATAATCATGTAATAGAATCTTAGATCTAGAGATTCTCTAGTTTTAAAAAATAAATTTTGATTTATTTTAGTCTTCCGCTGTATGATCTTGAAAAAGTTTCAAGATCTAACCCTGAAACCCTAGATCTGGTTCCTACAATTGGTATCAGAGCCTAGGTTATTTATTACATGATTATTTATACATGCTTAAATTATTTCTTAGATTAGATCTAATTTATAATCTAATTATTAAATCTGAAATTAAAATTTTAGATCAATCACAAACTGTAAGGTTGTCCTGCTGTAAGGTTTACCCCTTACAGTGCAAAGGTTGTCCTAGTTTGTGTAGATCTATCTTTAATCATCAATTTGTTATATATGATCTAGATTAAATTTATAATTTATTAGATTTAAAAAATATTTAAATCTAAAATAAAATCTCTTTGTTAATAATTTTTATGCAAAGAAATTATTTAAAGTTGAAATTATTTCAATTACATGAACCTGTTTAGATTAGACCTAAAGTAGTTTTATATTTATTTCACTTGTATCTTGATTATGAATCAAACATGCAATATGGTTGGTAGAATCATATTGTAAAATTATTTTATAAATATGAAAATTATTTTTTGAAAAGCCGAACCCAACCCTCAGTCCAAAACTTAATTAAGAATTAAGAAGTTGTTTGATTAGGTTCTAGGATTGTGAATTGAAGAACCTAAGACACAAATTATAACACATTGGGTTAATGGGTTAGTGGGAATTAGGTCCATTAATTGGGTTAGACCTATGGTTAGATTAAAGATGGACATAATTAGAGAATTGACTAAATCTAATCAATTGTTGTCTTAGATTAGGTCAAGGATTCTCTAGATCAATTATAATAGTTGTAGTTGGTCAAGTCCATGTCTTTAACAAGAACCAAATGGACTTGATTCTTGGCTAAGCGGTCTAGCACGAACTGTTAGGTTGATCTAATTGAAACTAATTGAACCAGTTGGTGTCTAAGGTAAACCAGACCGGTCGTTTTTAATTGGGAGCCTGCTTACCTGACCATTTCTGATGGTGTCTAAGGCAAGCTTTGGCAGACCCTCCCATCGATCGAACTTACCTGGCCTCTTGATGAAATTATGTTTTGATCGGATCACTTGACTATTCGAGCTGACCCATGTCAGCTAGGTAAATCAGTGTGACTGATTTAGGTGCTCCTAGACCAGCCCTTTTAATGGTCTCCCTTAAGCTGACTTGGTGAAGCCAGTGGGAGGATCATGATAAACTGGTTCATCTGACCTCATCCTCTATATTATTTAAATTCTCTAAAATTATTAGGTCCTTAAAATGACAAAGTTATGGAGATAACTAAGTCATAACCTCCCTTTAAGGTGTTTGATAATGAGTCCATTAACTCAATAATTATTGCAGACCCAAAGGCCTGGTGCTTGTTGACTAATGAAATTATCACTCATCATATGACGACTTGGAAGTGTCTCTCTAATGGTGGTTAGGTGAGCCAACCAAAGTTGAGCTTAATCATTCGTTGGTTAGATACACCGAGTATGATCATGTTAATGGTTGGACCTAACTGGATCCTTACAGTGGAGGCCAAAGCCTACTGATTAGGTTTCTGGGGCAAAATTAAAATTACTAGAAATTATTTAGAGAAACAATTGGTTTTGAACCTACCCTTAGATATACATGGGTTGGCCAACCAAAGTTGGGCTTGTGTGCAGTCTAAGTGGATTCTAGTACCCACTAAGGAATTAGGGTAATTCCTCGAATTGGAGGTAGAGGCTACCAATTCGAATAGGGAGAAATCTTTTGATTAAAGTCCAAATCCTTAGGTTTAATGAATCAATTACTAATTAGATTATGGTTTTCTTTTGTGCAGATATGGCCACTTCCCTATCGCTCCGATCATTGTTGGACAATGATAAGTTGGTGGGACCCAACTTCGGTAGCTGGTATCGAAAGTTGAAGATAGTCCTGGAGCATGAACGGATCTTATATGTGATAATGGATCCTGCACCTGAGGAGCCAGCTGTCAATGCACGTGAAATAGTCAGAGACGCTTACCAGAAGTGGCTCAGTGACCGGACCACCGTGCGCTGTATCATGCTGGCTGCTATGAGCGACGAGTTCAGTCACAGATTCGAGACGGCTCAGCCAAAGGACATGCTTCAAGTGTTGGAGGATGCCTTTGGCACACCCGATGACATGGAGAAGCACAAGACTAGTTGTGCCATCTTCAACACCAAAATACGGGATGGTGCCTCTGTCACTGATCATGTATTGTACATAATCGAGCTGATGGAATGATTGAGCAAGCTCAGCTTTCCCTTGCATGAGCAGCTTGGGAAAGATGCAATACTGAACTCGCTGCCCAAGTCTTATCTTCCATTCCTCACTCATTATAGAATGACAAAGCCTGAAGTAAACTATCACGGATTACTGGGGTTGCTTCAGAACTTTGAGAAAGATCACCAACTCCATAAGGAGTCGGTGAACTTAGTGGGAGGTTCATCTTCTGGTTCTCGACCCTTTAAGAAAGGGAAGAAGAACAAGAAGAAGAAAGTGAAGAAGGTGCAAGTTCAGACTGGGACATCTGTGCAGTGTCAGACCAAAAAGATCAAACCCGATAAGAGTCAAGCTGAATGCTTCTTTTGCAAGAAGCGGGGGCACTGGAAGAGAAACTATCCCCAGTACATTGCCTCCCTAGACCCGAACAGGCAGAGAAAGCAGCAAGTTGTTGCTGGGCAAGGTATTTATATGATAACTCTTTGCAATTTCTCTATTTGTGATATAACTGACTGGGTATTGGATACCGGTAGCCCTTACCATATTTGCAATTCATTGCAGGGGTTGCAAGTCAGTAGGAGATTCGACCAAGGTGAGAGGTTCCTGAACGTTGGAGATGGAAGACCAGTTCCAGTTCTAGCATTAGGAATCTTGAAACTTGTATTTGAATCCCATATCGTTGTTCTTAATGATTGTCATTTCTATCCCAGTTTCTTTTTAAATGTCATTTCTGCAGGCCTTCTGGCCAAAAATGATTATGAAATTTTAATAAAGAAACAAATTTGTAATATCATTGAGAATGGTGTTACTATTTTTTGTGGACATTTGAACAATGGTGTGTATATGTTATCACAACCTGTTAATGTAGTCTATTCAACTGCCAAGCACCTTAGATTAGTTAGTGTGTCAGATATCTACTTATAGCACTGTAGGCTAGGTCATATAAATAAGAACAGAATAAACAGGTTCACTCAAGAGGAAATCTTCGAAGTTAGTGATTGTGAATCACTTCCAACCTGTGAGTCATGTCTTCTTGGTAAAATAATCAAGTCACCTTTTACTGAAAAAGGTGAGAGAGCTACTGAGCTCTTGGGCCTAGTACATACTGATATATGCGGGCCCATGAGCACCAGTGCTAGAGGTGGATATTTCTACTTCATAACTTTCATGGATGACCTATCTCGATATGGATATGTCTATCTGATGAAACATAAGTCGGATTCATTTGAAATGTTCAAATGATTCTGAAGTGAAGTAGAAAAATAAACTGAAAAGAGTATTAAAACTATTTAATCTGATCGAGGAGGAGAATACCTTTCTAGTGAATTTTTCACATATCTAGGAGAGAATGAGATTCTCTCTCAATGGACTCCTCCAGGAACACCACAGCATAATGGTGTGTCTGAAAGGAGGAATCGGACTCTGTTAGACATGGTCCAATCCATGATGGGTTTTGCTAGCTTGCCGATATCCTTCTGGGGATATGCACTCGAATTGGCCTGTTATCTGTTAAATAGGGTTCCAAGTAAGTCTGTAATTAAGACTCCATATGAGAAATGGACAGGACGTAAGCTAGTACTTTCACACCTTAGGGTCTGGGGGTGCCTGGCCTATGTCAAACGATTAGTCACAGACAAACTTGGACCTAGGTCTGACAAATGCTCATTCATAGGGTACCCCAAAGAGACAAAAGGATATTTTTTCTACCATGCTGATGAACAAAAGGTGTTCGTCAGCCTTAAGGCAATCTTTTTAGAAAAGGAGTTCCTTGGTGAAGGAACCGTTGCCTCTAAGGTTGAACTTGATGAAGTTCAACAGGTAGAAGGACCGACACCAATAGCTGAACCTGAGTCAGATATAATTAGATCAGATCCGGAGCTCAATATACCTACACCATTAAGGCGATCCGGTAGAGTACCGCGTCAGTCGGATAGATACTATGGTTTCTTGGTCCGGGATGGTGATCCCATCGAACTTGATGAGAATAATGAGGATCCGATCACCTATATGGATGCAATGCAGAGATCTCATTCTGAGAAATGGCTTGAAGCCATGAAATCCAAAATGGAGTCCATGAAGGTCAACGATGTATGGACATTGGTTGACCCACCTAAAGGGGTTAAACCCATTGGGTGTAAATGGATCTTCAAAAGGAAGAGGGGCACAGATGGAAAGGTGGAGACCTATAAAGCCTGTCTGGTTGCCAAGGGTTATCGTCAACGTTATGGTATTGACTATGACGAGATGTTTTCCCCTGTGGCAATGCTCAAATCCATTCAAATAATGCTTGCAATAGCTGCCCATCTGGATTATGAGATCTGGCAGATGGATGTAAAGATAGCTTTCCTGAATGGAGAGCTGACTGAAGAGGTGTATATGATACAACCTGAGGGGTTTACATCCATAGATGAGTCCAAGGTGTGCAAGCTTCAGAGATCCATTTATGGATGGAAGCAAGCTTCTCAGAGTTGGAACATGCATTTTGATAAGGTGATCAAAACGTATGGCTTCATTAAGAATGGAGAAGAGCCCTGCATCTATAAATGGGCAAATGGTCCAATTGTGGTATTCCTTGTCCTGTACGTGGATGATATTCTCTTAATCGGGAATGACATCCCTGCACTACAGGGAATAAAAGTTTGGTTGTCATCACAGTTCTCCATGAAGGACTTGGGTGAAGCATCCTACATCCTAGGGATGAAGATCTATAGGGATAGATCTAAAAGGATGCTTGGGTTATCCCAGTCCATGTACATAGACACTGTGCAGAAGAGGTTCAGCATGGAGAATTCCAAGAAGGGCTATCTATCGATAGGCCATGGAATTTCTCTCTCTAAGAAGGATTGTCCGACAACTCCTGAAGAGAGAGAGTGTATGAGTAGAGAGTGTATGAGTAGTGTCCGACAACCAAGTATTATAATTGATTTGTTAATAAATAAAATATATTTGGCATCTTCATCATAAGCTTTCATCTTCTAATGAACTCCGTTGTTATGATGAAGTCCTTAGGACTATTTAAGTTCGATAAAGAGAGGATTTATTGATTAGTCCTTAAAACTGTTCACGACCAAATGATAAGCTGTTAATAAGGACGACAGCTTCTATCGAGCATAGGTCGCTGTAGGCCATATGGGTTGGTTGTCCTCTTAACCAAGGAGTGTGGAGACACATGTATGGCATACAGATGAGATGTAAGGGTATATCATCATTGAACGTGACCAACTCCAGAGTATTCTGTTGTCGAGAATGTCTCTGATGGGATATAGGTATAAGTGTCCCTTAGACCTGAGATCGCCTCAGTGACTTGCAAGCAACTCACTGTGCTTTGGTATTGGACTAACTGAATTTTTAATTCAGAGACGGAAGGCTTCTGGGCACAGTCAAGTACTTGTGAAGTCAGAGAGTGATCGAGATGGGATTGACCACTCCAAGAGTTGGAGAAGAATGAGTCGCTGTATTTCAATTTAGCAAAACCTTAGCCAGGGTAATCCATCAAATGGATTTGATATTTTGAAATACAATGTGGACAACCTGATCAGAGTTGATAGTTGAACTCTGGGGTGTCCTATGATCATTTTGGTCAAGGGGATGAATTATATGAAAACTATATCCGCATGGGTTCTAAAAATGTTGTTCTATACATTCGACCTATCCGGTCGTCGGATACCATTGCTAGATGGTCACTTCGATTGGTACAAAAATTTATTCCTGTACTACCGACTTAGGTTCGGACCTATGAGGTCATACACATTAGAGTTCATGATCCGATCGGATGGTTGATCAACGATTAAGAATCGTTCTAGGGTTAAATGATCAATACGATTGACATTTAACCCAGTGCAAGTGTTACAGGAGGATCGATTAGCAATTCGATTGCTAATTGGCTTAATTTGATTAAGCCAATGGGCTGAGATTAAGTTTAATTAAATATAATTTAACTAGATTTAGTTTGGGCTTGATTGGATCAAGTCCAATTGGTTTATTGGATAAGCCAAGTGCAAGGAAAAATTAGTCCTAGTTCAACTAGGACTTGGGTCAATCTAATTTCTAATTTGATTAGAAAATTAAATCAGATTTAAATCTAATTTAATCTGATTAAATTAGGTTCTTAATTGAGTTAAGACCTATTTTAATTAGGTTGATCTAATTTTGGTTTGATTTGGTTTGAGAAACCAAATTAAAACAAGTCATGAGATAGAATCCTAGTAAGACTAGGATTCCACCTTGCACCACATAAGCCTTCCCCACGCCCTCTCTCTTATTCAATGCCAATCCCAACTTATTTTGTGTGAAAAAAGCCCTCTCCCAGGTCTCTCTCATGTTCACAAAAGGTTTCCTCTCTTCTTTCTTACATGGAAGGTGGTTTGGATCAAATCAAAAAGGAATAAGTTTGGATTTCGAATTCTATGAGATAGAGTTTTAGAAATCCAAAACTCTTTCAATTTTGCACCGAATTTATCCAAATTTTTTTTAGAATTTTTATGGATTTTAAGGTATATATTTTACACTCTTTTCTAGTAATCCATTCATGAAAATATGGAGGAGGTGCTCAAGAGTTGGGCGCCCCTTAACTTGCCATGTTTGGATAAGCCTTGACTAGGTATTTGACCTAGACAAGGACTCTATCATATCACTCTGTATAAAATGAGTTTCTTCATGAAATTTTTGGAGAAGATAGAGATTTGAGAGTCCTTTTGGCCATCCAAAAATCTAAGAGAAAGACCTTTGGGTCGTGGAGATATATAAGATACAAGTTAGGGTGTCTAGAGAGAGAAACGAGAAGAAGAAGAGGGTCTTCTTCTAGGGTTATTTTTTTTCATATCTTTCCTCCCTCCATCTTGAGTTTCCTGAGAGCGTCTCAGATCTAAAACTCCTCCTTTTACTTTCCTTCTTTGGAAGAGTCCAAATCAAGAAGAAGGAGGCACCTGATCAACCATCAAAGAAGGATCAGCGCAGTACTAGCATACTGTGCTGATTTCCTGAAGCAGGACTTCTGATCGAGATTCGTGGGCTCGTGTGGACGACTCCTAGAGGTCAGACATGTGTGTGGCTTGCAACATCATCCTTAAGCCCAGATCAGCGAGGTTAGAGAGTCTAACTTGCAAGGTAATAGATCTGATCTATTGTTTAATACATACAATAGATGTGGTATAGAAACATATTGATATGATCAACATGTAGTTAATGCTATATTTATATATTTTAATTTTTGATTTAATGCTATGTAATAATTATATAATAGGATCTTAGATCTAGGGACTCTCTGATTTTAAAAAATAAATTTTGATTTATTTTAGTCTTCCGCTGTATGATCTTGAAAAAGTTTCAAGATCTAACCCTGAAACCCTAGATCTGGTTCCTACAGATCCGAACCTTGAATCGGATTGTATTGGATTAGCTTGTACCTGAAAAATAAGTGTTCTAGCTTAGAATAGCTAGAGTCGGTAGTTCCAACATTATATTAGGTTGGCTAGTACCCAAAAAATAAGTGTTCTAACTTGGAATAGCTAGAGTCAGATGTTCCGATATTGTATTCGATTTGAATACCGTTTAGTGGATTTGAATTTCCAAATAGAAGCTTGGGGAGTGGATGTAGTGTTGGAGCATGATCCTGGCTCCTCCCACGGACCTTGGGTGTAGCAGAACCAGCAACGAACAAACCTGGAGACTTCTGGACTCGATCGAAGGCCCTTGACGAAATCAGCCTGGTTGCTGTCTTCTTCATCTGCCTTTCGTTCCAGATGAAGAATGCCTCTAAGATCACCTCTAAAAAATCCAAGATCTGGTATCCAACTAGATCAGGCCTGGACCGAGGTCTTCCAATTTGTAGATCTCAAATCGGAGTGTTCTAGATAGGGAAGAAGGTAGATAGAACTAGACCTTGCATATCTGTCCTGCTGCAGCCTTTCCTGTAGATCTGTTGATGGAGATCTCACCCGTGCCTCAAACGACCTCAGATCAACTCCAGATCTAAGAGAAACTTGTACCAACCTCTTCTCAAGAGATTTCAAGTTCTGGACCTAATGTTTGGATGACTGCAAGAGAGGGAGAAAGAAAAGTGGTTGGCGGCACAAAGGGGGAGCCTAGCGCCTCCCCTTGCTTTTCCTTCTTTTTTGGGACCTAGCGGCAAGAAACCCTAGGGTTTCTTGCTCCTGGCGCATGGAGAATAGCTGGAGAGAGAGGGAGAAGAGAGAGAGAGACTTGGGAGAAAGAGTTTAGTATTTCTTTGGCTTAATCAAACCTATACAGTGCATGTATATATAAACACAGGGTCAAGTGACCCAAACCCAAAACTCCCTTGACCCACTCTATGGGAGATTAGGTTAACCCAAGCCCATGTACACCCATGACTCAACCTAATCTCACCTATCCTGGGCCCAGACCTGGTCCATAAAGAGTTGATCCCTTGAGGCCCACATAACCTAGACCTCAAAAACCCGAAAGGCCCACAGCCTTTCAACCTAGGGCCCAACTAGCCCTAGAGCCTCCATGAAGCCCACATGAATGATGGACCTTAGCCTTAGCCTTGGTCCCCTGGGCCTTGGGCACACCACCTGGATCACAACAATCTCCACCTTGGTGTCCCAAGGCCTCAACCAGCTCCACTCTGTCCATCAGTCGAATCAGCTCAACACATCTCTGAAAGCTGTCCCGTGGAAGTACCTTCGTAAGTGTATCAGCTGGGTTCTCCTTGGTGTGTACCTTTACCAGCTCTACTTCATCATCCTCTACAAGCTCCCTGATTTGATGATACCAAATATCGTTGTGCTTTGTCCTTGCATGATAGACTGAGTTCTGTGCTAATAGAAGTGCACTCTAACTGTCACAGTGCACTCTAATGGCCTCTTGAGTAAGGTCCATCTCCGTCAACAAACCCTTCAGCCAAATTGCCTCCTTAGCTACTTTTGTCAGCCCGATGTATTCCGCGTCTGTAGTGGATAGGGCCGTGATAGACTGTAGACTCGATCTCCAAGAAATAGGACCTCCATACAGGCTAAAGATGAAGCCTGTCATAGACCTCTAGGTATCCACATCTCCATCGAAGTCTGCATCTACATAACTGCCAATCAGCCCCTGAGCCTCCCTAGACATGTCAGAGTATCCCACTGCACCTCTTCGCTATTTGTAGCAGATGCCAACTCCAACTGAACCCGTCAGGTATCTGAATATCCACTTTAGAGCTCTCCAGTGCTCTCTGCCAGGCTGCACCATGAACCGGCTAACTTGACTCACTGCATGAGCGATGTCTGGCCTACAACAGACCATCGCATACATCAACCTCCCAACTCCTGAAGCATAAGGAACCATCTTCATCCCCTGAGCCTCCACCTCAGTCTGTGGCGCCATGGTCTTCGAGAGTCTGAAGTGATCGGTAAGTGGCAGCTCCACCGGCTTTGCTACCTTCATCCCGAACCTCTCTAAGACCTTCTGTATGTAGGCCCCTTGAGATAGATGCAGCACCCTCTGGGGTCGATCTCTGAAGATCTCTATACCTAGGATCTTCTTTGCAAGGCCCAAATCCTTCATCTCAAACTCCCGAGATAAGGATGCCTTCAGATCCGGCACAACCTTCCTACTCTTGCATGCTATAAGCATGTCATCCACATACAAGAGTAGCAACACCCTAGAACCATCCTCAAGAGACTGAACATAAATACAAGGATCAAACTCGCACCTGGAAAGTTCCATGCTACACACATAGGAGTCGAACCGCTTGTACCATTGCCTCAGCGACTGCTTCAGCCCATACAGTGACTTCTGCAACAAACAAACCTTTCCCTCTGATCCTGGATCCCTGAAATTGGGTGGCTGCTCCATGTAAATCCTCTCCTCCAAATGCCCATGGAGGAACACCATCTTGACATCCATCGGCTCCAGCTCTAAATCCTGAGCTGCTACAACGCTCAGCAACACTCTGATGGAAGTATGTCTGACGACGGGAGAGAAGACCTCGCTGAAGTCGATGCCTTCCTTCTGGGAGTATCCCTTGGTCACTAACCTCACCTTGAATCTGATACCTCCCTGCTCTGAAGGCTCTTCCTTGCGATTGTAGACCTATTTGAAGCCAATGGGTCTCTTCCCCTGTGGCAACTGCACCAATCGCCACGTCTGATTCTGGTGGAGAGACTGCATCTCCTCGGACATCGTCTGGACCCACTGCTCTCTGTCCTGGCTCTCAATAGCCTCCTGATACATATATGGGTCTCCATTCACTGTCACCAGGGCATATGACAGCATCTCCTCGAAGCCATATCGGTCTGGTTGCCTGATGGTCCTCTTGGACTTGTGTAGGGCAACACCGATATCAATCCTCGATCCAGCTCGCTCCTGCTAGACCTCTCCACCTCGATCATCCGTCTGAGTCCTCTCTACCTGTGGAGACACCTTAGGTAGGTTCTCCACCTGAATGTCATGTCCTCCCATAGTACCTGCAAGAGGCAAAATCAAAGAGGTAAGTTGTCCAGCAGCGCCCTGCTGGACCTCCTCCTGCTCCTGCTACTCCTCCATGCCTGCTCGCCTCCGTAGGACTGACTCCTCATCAAAAGTCACATCCCGACTAATGATGACCTTCTTTTCCAAGGGATCCCACAGCCTGTATCCCTTAACTCCTCATGGATAGCCTAGAAACACCGTCTTGCGTGATCTGACGTCTAGCTTGCTCTGCTCACCAGCTCAAATGTGCACATAGGCCGTGCACCCAAATACCCGTAGATGGCCCAGCCCAACTGTCCTCCCAGACCATACCTCCTCTGGAAACCTGCCATCCAACCTGGTGTGAGGTGACCAATTGACCAAGTAACCCGCTGCGTCAACTGTGTCAACCCAGAACGCCTTTGGAAGCCCTGCCTGCAGCCTTATGCATCGTGCCTTTTCCAGAAGTGTTTTGTTCATCCTCTCGGCCACCCCATTCTGCTGTGGAGTCCCCTTAACTGAGAAGTATTTTTTGATCCCACACTCCTCACAGTAGTCTTGAAACTCTGTGCTGGTGTACTCCCCATCATTGTCTGATCTCAGACACTTCACGCTCCTTCCCTGCTCCTTCTCCACCTCAGCTCTCCAGATTTTGAACTTGGTGAAGACTTCTGACTTCTCTCTCATGAAGTAAATCCAGAGTTTTCTTGAGAAATCATCAATCAGGGTCATGAAGTATCTGGCCCCATTCCTAGCTGAAACTGGGGCTGGTCCCCACACATCCGTGTGTACTAACTCCAGAGGGGCTGCACTGCGGGTTGTACTGATGTTGAACTAAACTCTCCTCTGCTTTTCCATTTGGCAAGGCTCACAGATCTCCCCTGTAGCACCATCCTCCAGATCAGAGATGAGTCCTCTCCTACTCAACTCTCTCAGCCCCTTGTCACCCATGTGGCCTAGGCAGTAGTGCCACATCCTGTAAGCCCCCTGCTGGTCCTGTGCTGCAACTGCTACATCAGACTCTCCGGTCACCACAGATCCCTCCATGCGATAGAGATTATTGTCCAACCTCCTACCTCTCATCACCACCTTAGCTTCATTTGAGATGTTCAGTACACCACTTCTAGCCCTACTGCTGAAGCTGTATCCACTGCGCTCCAAGTAGCCTAGTGACACCAGATTCTTTTCCAGCTCCAGGACGTGCTTTAAATTTGTCAATGTCCTCACAATCCCATCAAACATCCTCACCCTGACTGTCCCTATCGCAGCCACCTTGCAAGGATGATTGTCGCCTAGAGTCACTGATCCCTCATCTGTCTTGGTGTATATCGCAAACCAAGACCTATGTGGTGTGTAGTGATGTGAGCACGCAGAGTCTAGTGTCCACTCCTCTGTGTAATGTCTGTGACCATCTGATACCACAAGTAGATCATCCTCCACCTGCTGCCCAGCAACTGCACTCACTGATTCTGAGCCACTTCTTTCTCCCTTCTTGCTCTTCCATAGTGGACATTCTCGCTTAAAGTGCCCGAACTCGTTGCACTTGAAGCATTTCATCTCTTTTTTTCCCTTCCTGGACTTGGACTGCCCCCTGGACTTGCTTTTGCCTCTGCCTCTACCTGTCCTCTCCCCTACTGCCAAACCCTCCTGGCGAGCCCGATCTCTGGTCAACTTTTCCCTTTGCTCATTAGACCTCAGCACCGAGACTATGTTCTCATATTCCAGAGTCTCCTTGCCGTAGAGCAGTGTAGTCACCAAAGAGTCATATGATCCTGGCAGCGAACACAAAAGCAACAGGGACTTGTCCTCCTCATCCAGCTTCACCCCGATATTCATCAACTCCGTGCACAACTGGTCAAACCTCTGAATGTAGCCAATCACATCAGATCCCTCCTACATCCGAAGACTGTACAACCTCTTCTTCAGCATTAGCTTGTTGCACATATTCTTCCCCATATATATGGTGTGCAACTTCGACTAAAGGCCCTTCGGGGTCTTTTCTTCCAGCACCGAATACAACACCGCATTCGCCAAATATCCTCTGATCATCGAGCATGCTTTCTTCTCCAACGATGCCTACTGTCTATCTGTCATTCCCTCAGGTGTCTCATCCAAAGCCTGATCCAGATCTGCTTGCACCAGAAGATCCTCCACCCGAATTTTTCACATGAAAAAATTTTTCTTGCCATCAAACTTCTCAAAATCGACCTTCATATTGCTGCCCATGACTGGATCCAAGCCAAACAAACAATATAAAATCAAGAAGTGTAGAATATACCTTGATGGTACTTGCTAAAAATTTTTAGCACTTGAGATCTTCAACTTCTCATGCTTGGAACCGCTTCCTCACCATCATGGCTCTGATACCAACTATTGAAGCATGATCCTGGCTCCTCCGACAGACCTTGGGTGCAGTGGAACCAGCAACGAACAATCTGAAGACTTCTAGACTCGATCGAAGGCCCTTGATGAAATCAGCCTGGTTGCTGTCTTCTTCGTCAGTCTTTTGTTCCAGATGAAGTACGCCTCTAAGATTACCTCTAAAAAATCAAAGATCTGGTACCCAACCAGATTAGGCCTGGATCGAGGTCTTTCAATTTGTAGATCTTGAATCGGGGCATTCTAGATAGGAAAGAAGGTAGATAGAACCAGACCTTGCAGATCTGTCCTGCTGCAGCCTTTCCTGTAGATCTGTTGATGGAGATCTCACCCGTACCTCAAACGACCTCAGATCAACTCCAGATCTGAGAGAAACTTGTACCAACCTCTTCTCAAGAGATTCCAAATCCTGGACCTAATGTTTGGGTGACTGCAAGAGAGAGAGAGAGAAAAGTGATTGGCGGCACAAAGGGGAGCCTAGTGCCTCCCCTTACTTTTCTTGCCTTTTTGGGACCTGGCGGCAAGAAACCCTAGGGTTTCTTGCTCCTGGGGCATGGAGAATAGCTGGAGAGAGAGGGAGAAAGAGAGAGAGACTTGGAAGAAAATATTTAGTATTTCTTTGGCTTAATCAAACCTATACAGTGCATGTATATATAAACACAGGGTCAAGTGACCCAAACCCAAAACTCCCTTGACCAACTCTATGGGAGATTAGGTTAACCCAAGTCCATGTACACCCATGACTCGACCTAATCTCACCTATCTTGGGCCCAGACCTAGCCCATAAAGAGTGTTGTGATCCAGGTGGTGTGCCCAAGGCCCAGGGACCAAGGCTAAGGCCAAGGTCCATCATTCATGAGGGCTTCATGGAGGCTCTAGGGCTAGTTGGGCCCTAGGTTGAAAGGCTGTGGGCCTTTCGGGTTCTTGAGGTTTAGGTTATGTGGGCCAGGTCTGAGCCCAGGATAGGTGAGATTAGGTCGAGTCATAGGTGTACATGGGCTTGGGTTAACCTAATCTCTCATAGAGTTGGTCAAGGGAGTGTTGGGTTTGGGTCACTTGACCCTGTGTTTATATATACATGCACTGTATAGGTTTGATTAAGCCAAAGAATACAAAACTCCTTCTCCCAAATCTCTCTCTCTCTTCTCCCTCTCTCTCCAGCTATTCTCCATGCCCCAAGAGCAAGAAACCCTAGGGTTTCTTGCCGCCAGGTCCCAAAAAGGCAGGAAAAGCAAGGGGAGGCGCTAGGCTCCCCCTTTGTGCCGCCAACCACTTTTCTCTCTCCCTCTCTTGCATCCACCCAAACATCAAGTCCAGGATCTAAAATCTCTTGAGAAGAGGTTGGTATAATTTTCTCTCAGATCTGGAGTTGATCTGAGGTCGTTTGAGGTGCGGGTGAGATCTCCATCAACAGATCTACAAGAAAGGCTGCAGCAGGACAGATCTGCAAGGTCTATCTCCATCTACCTTTTTCCCTATCTAGAATGCCCCAATTTAAGATCTATAAATTGGAAGACCTCGGTCCAGGCCTGGTCTGATTTGGTACCAGATCTTGGATTTTTTAGAGGTGATCTTAGAGGTGTTCTTCATCTGGAATGAAAGGCTGACGAAGAAGACAGCAATCAGGCTGATTTAGTCAAGGGCCTTCGATCGAGTCCAGAAGTCTCCAAATTTGTTCGTTGCTGGTTCTGTTGCACCCAAGGTCTGTGGGAGAAGCCAAGATCATACTCCAATAGTTGGTATCAGAGCCACGATGGTAAAGAAGTGGTTTCAAGCATGAGAAGTTGAAGATCCCAAGTGCTGAAAATTTTCAGCAAGGTACCAGCAAGGTATATTCTACACTTCTTGATTTTATATTGCTTGTTTGGATTGGATCCAATCATGGGCAGCAATATGAAGGTCGATCTTGAGAAGTTTGATGGCAAGAGAAATTTTTTCATGTGGAAAATCCGGGTGGAGGATCTTCTGGTGCAAGCAGATCTGGATCAGGCTTTGGATGAGAAGCCTGAGGGAATGACAGATAGACAGTGGGCATCGTTGGAGAAGAAAGCATGCTCGATGATCAGAGGATGATTGGCGGATGTGGCGTTGTATTCAGTGCTGGAAGAAAAGACCCCGAAGGGCCTTTTATCGAAGTTGCACACCATATATATGGGGAAGAATATGTGCAACAAGCTAATGCTGAAGAAGAGGTTGTACAGTCTTCGGATGCAGGAGGGATCTGATGTGATTGGCCACATTCAGAGGTTTGACCAGTTGTGCACGGAGTTGATGAATATCAGGGTGAAGTTGGATGAGGAGGACAAGTCCCTGTTGCTTTTGTGTTCGCTACCAGGATCATATGACTCTTTGGTGACTACACTGCTCTACGGTAAGGAGACTCTGGAATATGAGGACATGGTCTCGGTGTTGAGGTCTAATGAGCGAAGAAAAAGGTTGACCAAAGATCAGGCTCCCCAGGAGGGTTTGGTAGTAGGGGAGAGGACAGGTAGAGGCAGAGGCAGAAGTAAGTCCAGGGGGTGGTCCAAGTCCAGGAAGGGAAAGAAAGAGATGAAATGCTTCAAGTACTACGAGTTCGGGCACTTCAAGCGAGAATGTCCACTATGGAAGAGCAAGAAGGGAGAAAGAAGTGGCTCAAAATCAGTGAGTGCAGTTGCAGGACAGCAGGTGGAGGATGATCTACTTGTGGTATCAGATGGTCACAGGCATTACACAGAGGAGTGGACACTAGACTCTGCGTGCTCACATCACTACACACCACACAGGTCTTGGTTTGCGACATACACCAAGACAGATGAGGGATCAGTGACTCTAGGTGACAATCATCCTTGCAAGGTGGCTGGGATATGGACAGTCAGGGTGAGGATGTTTGATGGGATTGTGAGGATATTGACAAATGTAAAGCACATCCCAGAGCTGGAAAAGAATCTGGTGTCACTAGGCTACTTGGAGCGCAGTGGATACAGCTTCAGCAGTAGGGCTAGAAGCAGAGTACTGAACATCTCCAATAGAGCTATGGTGGTGATGAGAGGCAGGAGGTTGGACAATAACCTCTATCGTATGGAGGGATCTATGGTGACCGGAGAGTCTGATGCAGTAGCTGCAGCATAGGACCAGCAGGGGGCTTACAGGATGTGGCACTACCGCCTAGGCTACATGGGTGACAAGGGGCTGAGGGAGTTGAGCAGGAGAGGACTCATCTCTGATCTAGAGGATGGTGCTACAGGAGAGATCTGTGAGCCTTGCCAGATGAAAAAATAGAGGAGAGTTCAGTTCAACATCAGTACAACCCGCAGTGCATCCCCTCTAGAGTTAGTACACACGGATGTGTGGGGACCAGCCCCAGTTTCAGCTAGGAATGGGGCCAGATACTTCATGACCCTGATTGATGATTTCTCAAGAAAACTCTGGATTTACTTCATGAGAGAGAAGTCTGAGGTCTTCACCAAGTTCAAAATCTGGAGAGCTGAGGTGGAGGAGCAGGGAAGGAGCATGAAGTGTCTGAGGTCAGACAATGGCGGGGAGTACACCAACAGAGAGTTCCAAGATTACAGTGAGGAGTGTGGGATCAGGAGATACTTCTCAGTTAAGGGGACTCCACAGCAGAATGGGGTGGCCGAGAGGATGAACAAAATACTTCTGAAAAAGGTACGATGCATGAGACTGCAGGCAGGGCTTCCAAAGGCGTTCTGGGTTGACACAGTTGATGCAGCAGGTTACTTGATCAATTGGTCACCTCACACCAGGTTGGATGGCAGGCTTCCAGAGGAGGTGTGGTCTGGGAGGACAGTTGGGCTGGGCCATCTACAGGTATTTGGGTGCACAGCCTATGTGCACATTGGAGCTGGTGAGCGGAGCAAGCTAGATGTCAGATCATGCAAGATGGTGTTTCTAGGCTATCCGTGAGGAGTTAAGGGATACAGGCTGTGGGATACCTTGGAAAATAAGGTCATCATTAGTCAGGATGTGACTTTTGATGAGGAGTCAGTCCTACGAAGGTGAGCAGGCATGGAAGAGCAGCAGGAGCAGGAGGAGGTCCAGTAGGGCGTTGCTGGACAGCTTACCTCTTTGATTTTGCCTCTTACAGGTACTACGGGAGGATATGACATTCAGGTGGAGAACCTACCTAAGGTGTCTCCACAGGTGGAGAGGACTCGGATGGATGATCGAGGCGAAGAGGTCCAGCAGGAGTGAGCTGGATCGAGGACTAATATCAGTGTTGTCCTACACAAGCCCAAGAGGACCATCAGGCAATCGGACCGATATGGCTTCGAGGAGACGCTGTCATAAGCCCTGGTGACAGCGAATGGAGACCCATATATGTATCAGGAGGCTATTGAGACCCAGGACAGAGAGCAGTGGGTCCAAGCGATGTCCGAGGAGATGCAGTCTCTCCACCGAAACCAGACGTGGCGATTGGTGCAGTTGCCACAGGGGAAGAGGCCCATTTGCTGCAAATGGGTCTACAGTCGCAAGGAAGGGCCTTCAGAGCAGGGAGGTATCAGATTCAAGATGAGGTTAGTGGCTAAGGGATACTCCCAGAAGGAAGGCATCGACTTCAGCGAGGTCTTCTCTCCCGTCGTCAGACATACTTCCATCAGAGTGTTGCTGAGCATTGTAGCAGCTCAGGATTTAGAGCTGGAGCAGATGGATGTCAAGACGGCGTTCCTCCATGGGCATTTGGAGGAGAGGATTTACATGGAGTAGCCATCTGATTTCAGGGATCCAGGATCAGAAGAAAAGGTTTGTTTGTTGCAGAAGTCGCTGTACGGGCTGAAGCAGTCGTCGAGGCAATGGTACAAGCGGTTCGACTCCTATGTGCGCAGCATTGGACTTTCCAGGAAGGTTGTACAGGATCTGAAGGCATCCTTATCTCGGGAGTTTGAGATGAAGGATTTGGGCCCTGCAAGGAAGATCCTAAGCATAGAGATTTTCAGAGATCGAGCCCGAAGGGTGCTGCATCTATCTCAGGGGGGCTACATACAGAAGGTCTTAGAGAGGTTCGAGATGAAGGGAGCAAAGCTGGCAGAGCTGCCACTTGCCGGTCACTTTAGACTCTCGAAGTCCATGGCGCCACAGACTGAGGTGGAGGCTCAGGAGATGGAGACGGTTCCTTATGCTTCAGGAGTTGGGAGCTTGATGTATGCGATGGTCTGTTGTAGGCCAGACATCGCTCATGCAGTGAGTTAGGTTAGCAGGTTCATGGCGCAGCCTGGCAGGGAGCACTGGAGAGCTCTGAAGTGGATATTCAGATACCTGACGGGTTCAGTTGGAGTTGGCATCTGCTACGGACAGCGAGGAGGTACAGTGGGACACTCTGACATGTTCAAGGAGGTTCAGGGGCTGATTGGCGGTTATGTAGATGCAGACTTCGGTAGAGATGTGGATACCCGGAGGTCTACGACAGACTTCATCTTTAGCCTGTATGGAGGTCCTATTTCTTGGAGATCAAGTCTGCAGCCTATCACGGCCCTATCCACTACAGAAGTGGAGTACATCGGCTGACAGAAGCAGCTAAGGAGGTAATTTGGCTGAAGGGTTTGTTGACGGATATGGATCTTACTCAGGAGGCCATTAGAGTGCACTGTGACAGCCAGAGTGCACTTCTATTAGCACAGAACTCAGTCTATCATGCAAGGACAAAGCATATCGACATTCGATATCATCGGATCAGGGAGCTTGTGGAGGATGGTGAGGTGGAGCTGGTAAAGGTACACACCAAGGAGAACCTAGCTGATGCACTTACGAAGGTACTTCCACGGGACAGCTTTCAGAGATGTGTTGAGCTGATGCAGCTGATGGACAGAGTGGAGCTGGTTGAGGCCTTGGAACACCAAGGTGGAGATTGTTGTGATCCAGGTGGTGTGCCCAAGGCCCAGGGAACCAAGGCTAAGGCCAAGGTCCATCATTCATGAGGGCTTCATAGAGGCTCTAGGGCTAGTTGGGCCCTAGGTTGAAAGGTTGTGGGCCTTTCGGGTTCTTGAGGTCTAGGTTATGTGGGCCTCAAGGGACCAACACTTTATGGGCCAGGTCTGGGCCCAGAATAGTTGAGATTAGGTCGAGTCATGGGTGTACATGGGCTTGGGTGAACCTAATCTCCCATAGAGTTGGTCAAGGGAGTTTTGGGTTTGGGTCACTTGACCCTGTGTTTATATATACATGCACTGTATAGGTTTGATTAAGCCAAGAAATATGAAACTCTTTCTCCCAAATCTCTCTCTCTCTTCTCCCTCTCTCTCCAGTTATTCTCTACACCCCAGGAGCAAGAAACCCTAGGGTTTCTTGCCGCCAGGTCCCAAAAAGGCAGGAAAAGCAAGGGGAGGCGCTAGGCTCCCCCTTTGTGCCGCAAACCACTTTTCTCTCTTCCTCTTTTGCAGCCACCCAAACATCAGGTTCAGGATCTGAAATCTCTTGAGAAGAGGTTGGTACAATTTTCTCTCAGATCTGGAGTTGATCTGAGGTCGTTTGAGGCACGGGTGAGATCTCCATCAACAGATCTACAGAAAAAGCTGCAGCAGGACAGATCTACAAGGTCTATCTCTATCTACCTTCTTCCCTATCTAGAATACCCCAATTCAAGATCTATAAATTGGAAGACCTCGATCCTGGCCTGATCTGATTGGGTACCAAATCTTAGATTTTTTAGAGGTGATCTTAGATGTGTTCTTCATCTGGAACGAAAGGCTGACGAAGAAGACAGCAACCAGGCTGATTTCGTCAAGGGCCTTCGATTGAGTCCAGAAGTCTCCATATTTGTTCGTTGCTGGTTCCGCTGCACCCAAGGTCCATGGGAGGAGCCAGGATCATGCTCCAACAAAGAGTTGGTCCCTTGAGGCCCACATAACCTAGACCTCAAGAACCCGAAAGGCCCACAGCCTTTCAACCTAGGGCCCAACTAGCCCTAGAGCCTCCATGAAGCCCTCATGAATGATGGACCTTGACCTTAGCCTTGGTCCTCTGGGCTTTGGGCACACCACCTGGATCACAACATGTAGGTGCAAGGTTAGCACCGAACCACTATAAATCTTTTTGTTTGTGTTGTGCTTACTTGCTCTCCTTTTAAATTTTCTTATGTTCTTGCATTCTTGCATCCAAGTTCTACACCTTACATAAATTTTACTCTCTACATTTATCCTGCTCATTGTTAAATAATCCTCATAGTTGTAAGTTAATTTTAAATTTTTAGAAACCCAATTCACCCCCCTTTTCTTGGGTTGCATAGCTAGGCAACAAGTGGTATCAGAGCTCGGTGCTCTAGCCCTACTTTGATTTAACCATCAAAGAGCTAAAGATCTATGGCAACTCAAGTTGGCACTTCACTAGTCGAGGGACAGTCCACAAACCGATCTTCACTTTTTAATAGGTCAAATTATACCTATTAAAAAGCTCGAATGAAAATCTTTATTCAAGCACTTGACTATGATATGTGGAGTATCATAGTAAATGGACCACACACACCCATTAGAATAATTGATGGTGTGGAATCAACCAAACTCGAAAAAAAATGGGATGAGATTGATAAGAAAATGGCTCAACTAAATGCTAAAGCCGTGAATATTTTGTACTGTGCTCTAGATGCTAATAAATTCAATCGTATTTCAATATGCATGTCAGCTAAGGAAATATGGGATAGATTAGAAGTAACTCATGAAGGAACTAATCAAGTGAAGGAATCAAAAATCAACATGCTTGTGCATAATGTTGCTCCTAGATTGATTTTGATGATTACAAATCAGATTGAAGGGATTCAAATAATTTTAAAATGAAAAAGTCCTTATGATCTTCAAGGGCAAAATCATAATTTTACTCAAATCTTGATTTGATAGTATCATTTGGTAGAACAAATGATTTGAAATCTATTGGTGAAAATTTTATTGTGTTTGGACTTATATTTTTGAAGTTATGAAGGTTTGAAGTGCATGAGTCGATCATGAGTCAACTCATGGCACTGTGAGCTGATTGGCACGCAAAAATTCCCTTGGCACGCTAGTTTTCTGGCTTGGCACGACCTGTGAGTCGACTCATGAGTCGACCCACAAGGCATGAGTCGACTCATGAGTCGACCCCTGCTAATTTGAGCCAAGAAATTCCAGAAAAGCATTCTCTGGTTTTTGCAACAGAGGTCGACTCATGAGTCGACCCCTGAAGCATGAGTCGACTCATGAGTCGACCCCTGCGACGGAAAATATCAGCAACGACTATTTTTTTTGCCCGTTTTAATTGCCATTTATGCTTCCTAAAAATCCTCTAACGGCTCTTTATCTGCCTAAATTATTTTCTCTTGCTTCTAATGCTACAAAATGCTTAATTTGATGAAAGAAATTGCAGATTAAATAGCGGATCAAACGTGAAATCAAAAAGAAGAGAAGAAGAAGAGAAAGACGAGAAAGAAAGAAGAATAGAAGAGAGGATCCGTAATTTGCAAGAATAAGCCTGAGATCAACGAAATATCCATAGAGAAAAAGAGAGAGGATCCACAATATACCAAAGAGATTGTGAAAGAGAAAAGCTAGATCTTTCAAGGAGAGAATTCTTCACGCCTATCATTTCAACCTTGATCTAGAGATCGTTCAAAGCTTTCAAGAGATCTTCAATCAACGATCAACCTCTTCTCAAGCATTCGTTCACCGTTCATTCATCTTGAGAAAATCTGAAAAAGGGGTTCTTCATTTGAGTAAAGCTTTTATTGTTATATTTGCTCATAAAAGGAGCTGTTATTTTATTAATCTGTGCTCTAAACATTCTTACTCTTTGTGAGTTTTTGCTCTTGTTTTTGGAGGATTTCCAAAACAAGGAAAGGTTGATCCGAACCTGAAATCGGAGTGTTTTGGGTTTACTTGTACCCGGAAATAAGTGTTCTAGCTTGGGATAGCTAGTGTCGGAGTTTCCGACGTTTTGTATTCGGGTTGAATACAAAGGATAGTGGATAAAAATTCCCAAGTGGGATCTTGGGGAGTGGATGTAGGTGCAAGGTTAGCACGAACCACTATAAATCCTTGTGTTTGTGGTGTGCTTTATCGCTTTATCTTATTTCTTTATTATATCCTTGCAATACTGCTTTAGGTAATTAATATTGTTTAAGCCATTGTTTTGTTCTTCATAAGTTATCTGTTGGGCTTAAATTTTTTTTAGAAACCCAATTCACCCCCCTCTTGGGTTGCATAGCTGGGCAACAAGTGGTATCAGAGCCAGTGCTCTAGCCCTTCTTTGATCTAACAATCAAAGAGCCAAAGATCTATGGCAACCCATGTTGGAACTTCTCTAGCCGAGGGGCAATCAACAAACCGACCTCCACTTTTCAATGGGTCTAATTACACCTATTGGAAAGCTCGGATGAAGATTTTCATACAAGCACTCGACTATGATATGTGGAGTATCATAGTGAATGGTCCTCACACACCCACCAAATTATAGATGGTGAGGAGTCAACCAAACCCGAGAAAGAATGGGATGAGGTTGACAAGAAATTGGCACAATTAAATGCCAAAGCTATGAATGTTCTTTATTGTGCACTAGATGCTAATGAATTTAATCGCATTTCTACTTGTGCATCTGCTAAAGAAATATGGAATAGGTTAGAAGTCACCCATGAGGGAACAAATCAAGTAAAAGAGTCTAAAATAAACATGCTTGTACATAAATATGAATTGTTCAAAATAGAGCATGATGAGTCCATAACTGCTATGTTTACTCGTTTTACTGATATAATCAATGGTTTAAAGAGTCTTGGCAAATCTTATACTAACAGTGAACTTGTAAGGAAGATTCTCAGGTCACTGCCAAGAACTTGGGAAGCCAAGGTGACTGCCATCCAAGAAGCAAAGGACTTGAACACTCTACCTCTAGAAGAGCTTCTTGGATCCTTGATGACTCATGAACTTAGCATGAAGCAACATCAAGAGGATGAAGTCAAAAAGAAAAGAACCATTGCCCTCAAATCCACAACTTCGCCTGATCATGAAATGGATGACTCTGAAGATGAAGATCAGGATGAAGAGATGGCTCTCATCACCCAAAATTTAAGAAGTTTCTAAGAAAAAGGAAACAGGGGATGAGAAAGAAATTCACAAAAGGGGATCAAAGCAAAGAAAAGGAGAAAGATCAAACCCCTATATGCTACGAGTGCAAGAAGCCAGGACATTTCAGATCCGAATGTCCACAATTGAAGAAAGGTCCAAAGAAGTTCAAAAAGAAGGCAATGATGGCGACCTGGAGTGGAGTGATGACTCAAGCTCCGACGAGGAAACCTCAACAGAACAAGCCAATCTGTGCCTGATGGCACATGAAAATGAGGTAACTTCTGAATCCACTAGTGAATTTACTTTTGAAGAATTGCATGAAGCATTCTATGATTCAATTGATGAATTAAAGAAACTAGGGAAGAAAAACAAAGAGCTAAATTGGAAAATCAGTCCTTAGTGAAACAAGCTGAAAATCTTTCAATTAAAAATTCACCTTGATTCAAGAAAATCAAAACTTAAAGGATGAAATGAACAAGCTGAAATCCATAGTAGATAAGTTCACCTTAAGTTCAAACAAGCTAAATATGATCCTTGATAATCAGAAAGCTATATATGATAAGGCTGGACTTGGTTATAAACCCCTGAAGAAACAAAAATTTCTGAAGGATATTTATGCAAATTATTCAAGCAAAAAGTCTACAAATATTACTTGTTTTAAATGTGGAAGAATAGGACATAAATCATACACATGTCTTATTAACAAATATGCAAACACAAAGAAAATATGGGTTCCAAAAGGAACCATTCTGACTAACCTGAAAGGATCCAAGAAAGCTTGGGTACCTAAGACAGAAACTTGATCTTTGCTTGCAGGTGTGTCTAGCATCCCAAGAAGGAAACAGGAAATGGTATCTTGACAGCGGATGCTCGAGACACATGACTGGTGATGAATCACAATTCATCAGCTTGATGCTAAGGATGGAGGGATGGTCACCTTTGGAGATAATGGCAAAGGAAAGATCATCGGGATAGGTAACATTGGTATCACTCCCTCCAAATACATTGAGAATGTTTTATTAGTTAAAGGTTTAAAGCATAACTTACTTAGCATTAGTCAATTCTGTGATAAAGGGTATAAAGTAAGTTTTGAATCATCTGTTTGCATTGTGACGAGTCCTATTAACGATGGCATTAAATTTATAGGATATAGGCATGGCAATGTTTATATGGTAGACTTGAATGATTTAACTAAATTAGACATGCAATGCCTAGTTTCCTTAAATGCTAAAATAAATGAGACTAGTTGGCTGTGGCATCGTAGACTTGCACATATTAGCATGCATTCTCTTTCAAAATTAATCAAAAAGGATTTAGTTCTCGGTTTGCCAAAATTGAATTTTGAAAAGGATAGAATTTGTGATGCATGCCAATTAGGTAAACAAACTAGAGTATCATTTAAATCCAAAAATACTGTTTCAACTTCTAGACCTTTAGAGCTCTTACATATGGATTTATTTGGACCAACAAGAACCACTAGTCTAGGAGGAAAATGATATGGATTTGTAATAATAGATGATTACTCTCGTTTTACTTGAATTTTCTTTTTAGCTCACAAAAATGAAACTTTTCAAATTTTCACTAAATTTCATCGAAAAGTCACTAATGAAAAAGGGTTTTCAATTCAAAATATTAGAAGTGATCATGGAACTGAATTTGAAAATCAAGATTTTGAAAATTTTTGTGATGAAAATGGAATTGGCCATAACTTCTCTGCTCCTAGGAACCTCAACAAAATGGGGTAGTTGAAAGGAAAAATAGAACCTTAGAAGAAATGGCCCGTACCATGCTTTGTGAAAGCAACCTTCCAAGATATTTTTGGGCGGAAGCTATTAACACAGCATGTTACATTTTAAATCGTGCTTTAATAAGACAATTTTTAAAGAAAACCCCCTATGAACTTTGGAAAGAAAGAAAACCAAATATTGCCTATTTTCATGTTTTTGGTTGCCGATGTTTTGTATTAAATAATGGAAAAGAAAAACTTGGTAAATTTGATGCAAAATCAGATGAAGCAATCTTTCTAGGTTACTCCTCCACTAGTAAACATTTAAAGTTTTCAACAAAAGAACTTAGTAGTTGAGGAGTCCATACATGTTGTCTTTGATGAATCTAACGATCTTCCTTCAAGGAAGAATGAGAGTGTTGATAATGCAGATCCACTAATAGAAGGTATAAAGGAGATCACTCTGAAAGATTCAGCAACTCCAGAAGACAAGGATCAAGAAGATGAACAAAATGAGAAAGGTGAAGAAATTCAAGAACAACCTCAAGGTACAAATGACTTACCCAAGGAATGGAGGTATGTTCACAACCACCCTAAGGAATTAATTATCGGTGATCCTATGCATGGGGTAAAAACACGTTCTTCACTTAGAGATGTACTTAATCATTGTGCTTTTGTATCTCAACTTGAACCTAAAATTTTGAAGAGGCTGAAAATGATCATAACTGGATTAATGCTATGCAAGAGGAACTTAATCAATTTGAAAGAAATAATGTTTGGACCTTAGTAAAAAGACCTAAAGATTATTCAATAATTGGCACAAAATGGGTCTTTAGAAACAAATTAGATGAGCATGGAAATGTAATTAGAAATAAAGCAAGACTGGTTGCTAAGGGATATAATCAAGAAGAAGGAATTGATTTTGATGAAACCTTTGCACCTGTTGCTAGATTAGAAGCTATTAGACTTCTACTTGCATATGCTTGCTTTATGAATTTCAAGTTATTTCAAATGGATGTTAAAAGTGTATTTTTAAATAGATATATTTCTGAAGAAGTATATGTAGAACAACCCCCTGGATTTGAAAATCATGCTTTTCCCAATCATGTCTTTAGATTAAATAAAGCTTTATATGGTCTAAAACAAGCACCTCGAGCATGGTATGAAAGGCTAAGCAAATTTCTACTAAATAATGTTTCTCAAGAGGCAATGTAGATACAACCCTATTTATTAAAAGAAACCAAAATGATATGCTAATTATACAAATTTATGTTGATGACATAATTTTTGGGTCTACTAATGAATCCCTTTGTCAAGACTTTGCTAAGCTTATGCAGGGAGAGTTCGAGATGAGCATGATGGGAGAACTCACTTTCTTTCTCGGACTCCAAATCAAACAATCAAAAGAGGGAATCTCCATCACCCAAAGCAAGTACACCAAGGAACTACTCAAAAGATTTGGAATGGAGAACTGCAAACCAATTGGCACACCAATGAGTCCCTCAAGTAAGCTTGACAAGGATGATGAAGGTAAAAGCATAGACTTAAAATACTACAGAGGTATGATTGGCTCATTATTATATCTAACTGCAAGTAGGCCTGATATCATGTTTAGTGTTTGCTTATGTGCAAGATATCAATCTAATCCTAAGGAATCTCATTTGAATGCTGTTAAAAGAATCCTTAGATACTTAAATGGTACACAAACTATAGGGTTATGGTACTCTAAGGACTCACAAATTAATTTGTTAGGATATTCTGATGCTGATTTTGCTGGATGTAAATTAGATAGAAAAAGCACAAGTGGAACTTGCCAATTTCTTGGAGTTAACCTAATCTCATGGTTTAGCAAGAAATAAAATTCGGTGGCACTGTCTACGGCTGAGGCCGAATATATTGCAGTCGGAAGTTGTTGTGCTCAAATCTTGTGGATTAAGCAACAACTCGAAGATTTTGGAATCAAACTTAATGAAACTCCAATAAAATGTGATAATACAAGTGCCATAAATCTATCTAAAAATCCAATACAACACTCAAGATCTAAACATATTGAAATAAGACATCATTTTATAAGAGAACATGTTCAAAACAAAAATATAATTCTTGAATATGTTTGCACTGAAAATTAATTAGCCGATATCTTTACAAAGGCCCTTAGTGAGGATAGATTCTGTGAAATTAGGAGAAATCTAGGAATTCTAGATCCATTTGCCTAAACTTCTCTTAATTAATATCAAATATTCTTAGAGCTCAATTTCAACAACTATCCTGGTTCCAAAAGCTCAGATTTATCACTCTAAAAATTTATCATTGAGCAAAATTCCTTCTCCCAAAATTTTGAATTTTTTTGGAATTTATTTGCATTTTTCCTGATTTTTGAACTTCATGAGTCGACCCCCATGAGTCGACTCAATGGCAAACTTGTAAATCCCACCAACTTCCATCGGGTTCATTGTTTTTAAAACGGGAAACCCTGTTTATGAGACGACTCATCTTCTCGTCGTCTTTCTTCCGAAAGCTGTCCTCTCCAACTCTTTTTGCTCCAAATCCAAGGATCAATTCTGAGGCAATTCTCCCTCCTTCTCTCCACCAAAAATCGCCTCCTTGAACAGGATTTTTTTGTGCTTTCTCGCAGTGATTGGCGTGGGTGGAACGTGCCCTAGAACTTCATCGTTCATTCAAAATCCACTTCTTTTCTCCACCAAAATTCTTCTTTACTCTCTTGTGATCCCTCCTCCACTGAATTCAAGTCTTCTTGTCTGCTATTTTTTGGATATGGCTCCAAAGATGAAACTTCCCCAAAGAAGAAAATCAATCCGAGAGCCTGAGGAAATTGTTCGAAAGAAAAGGCATACTCAGTCTTCCAGTATTCCTGATCCAGTTTCAGTACCTGCTCAAGGTCTCTCTCAATCCTCCATAAGCCCCAGTGTAAATCCTCTTTCTGATAGAAAAGTAGAAACCGGGAAAAATATAGATTTTCGGTTCTTTGAGAAAGAAGGCTTTACTTTTGCTACCAAGATCAAAAATCAAGGATGGAAACTTTATTGCTCTCTTAAGGAAGTCACCTATGTTGATCTAGTCAGAGAGTTCTACCAGAACCTAAATTATGGAAACGGGTCTGTGACTTCAACTGTAAAGGGGATTGACATCTGTTTGGATTCTAGGATATTGGGAGAAATACTTCAGTTGCCTAGTGAAGGATACTCATATATGGAACTCCCAATTAAAGAAGAAGGGATCAGAATTATCTTAGGAGAAACTTTTTCAGAAAGTTTAAACAAATTGGAAGCAAAGCTATTATCCATTGAGATGAGGGTCCTGCATCAGATTGTAATGAAACTCTTCTTTCCTAGGAGTGGTAGACATGACTTACTATCTGGCAGAGATGTATGTGTCATGTTTCATATCATCACTCAGACCCCCCTAAACCTCCCTGCACTTATGACAGAGGCCATGAGAGAAACTTTGAACAGATCCAAGGCACACTTGCCTTATGGTATGGCCCTTACTAGAGTTTTTAGGAGGTTTGGAGTTAGCTGTGAGGGGGAGACACCTACCAAGCTCTCACATGTGGACACTTTCAACCAACACAGCTTGCACCGAATGGGAATTACAAAGACTGTTGGTGGTTGGATCAAGGGCTCTGAAGAAAGAGCTGAGGAGAGAGCTGAGGAAAGAGCTGAAGACAGAACTGAAGGCAGATTAGAAGAAGGTCCATCTTCTCCTGTACATGACTTCAGGGCAGCTTCACCAGATACCCAGTTCATTCCTGATACTGAGGCTGGCCCTTCTGAGTTTACTAGGATGCCCACACCAGTGTATCAGCCAGAGAGCAGAGCACCTCCATCAGAGTTCAGACTGGCTGACGATCAGATCGAGCATATTTCATAGCGTGTGGCTTCTTTGCTGTCTAGCCAGTGGAGTAGTACTTCTTTTGCACCTGGAGCTACTTCTTCTGATCAGACCATTACTCCCCACATCTCCACTGTCTTTCAGATGATTTCAGATCAGTCCGTCAGGATACAGCAGCTTGAGGATACAGTCTGGAGACTTACTGGCAGAGTTCTTGACTTGCAGGGGCAAGTCCTTGCATTGGCCCATCCCCAGCCACAGGAGTCTACTATTGAGGTCACAGACCTCACTGCAGAGGCTGGCAGGCTCAGAGGAGCATTAGAAGGTGGATATGAGCTACTGAGAAAAGAGATCAGAGGATCGAGTGAGCATGCTACCACCCAGTTTACTGCTCTACTTCAATCTGTTTCCAGAGCACTGAACGTACTTGATTCTATCAGACTCATGGTATCAGCCCTAGTATCTCAGCGTTCTCAACCTCCCAGTTCATCTCGTTCTCCTACTCGTGGCAGAGGCAGACGGGGTAGAGGACGCACTTCTGATCCATCATCTCCTCACCCTATCTCTGATGACTCCGATCCATGATTTGTCTTGATCATTGACTTATCTTGATCTTTACTAGGTTCTAGGAGTTAGTATCTTGTTCTAGGATCTATACCTTGGGGCCATGTATTGACATTTAGCTGGTTGAATTTTATGTATTGAAACAATTATGATATTAATGGAATCATTTTTACCTATATTTCTACCTCTTTGTAATGATTATATTTTGGTTATATTTCAATCTCTGATACATCTGTTGAAATATTGTCTTCTCCTTGTTGATTGTTTGCTGTTGATAATTGCTATATTAAGGGGGAGCAAACATCTGTGAAAAACTCTAAAGAAGAAGAAATTAAAGAATATTTCAGAAAAAGAAAAGAAAGAGTTAACTATGTTTGATGATGTCAAAAAGGGGGAGAAATTAAACTAAAACAAAAATTGAAATTAGACAAAAAGCAAAACCCTAAATTATGAGAAAAAGGGGAGAAATTAAACAAAAATAGAGATTGGAAGATTAAAACAAATATTGAGGAAATTAAACAAAAACAAGGATTGAAAGATTAAACAAAACTTTGAGAAATTTGGTATCAAAATTTGGTATCAGACAGAACTTTAACAAAAAGTCATCCATCAAAAGCAAAATCATGAGTACAATATAAATAAGTATTTTTTTTATAAGCTCTGATATTCAAACTTGCTTTTGAAATTTTACTCACCTTGATACATCAATAAGAAATTTGTTTTACTCTGATACATCCTACAATTTCTTTTAACTTGATCTGATACATGATAACATTTGATCCGATACAGTGTGAAGGTTTCTCTAATATATTATAACATTTGCTCTGATACAGTGTGAAATTTTCTCTGACATTTGCTCTAATACAGTATGAAATTTTTTCTGATACATTATAAAATTTTCTTGCTCTGATACATTATAAAATCTTTTCTGATATCATTGTAAAAATTATTTTTGCTCTGATACATAGAAAAAGTTATTTATCTTCTCTTGCTCTGATATATCTTGAACTCAAAATGATCTAATACCCTTTTCAAATCTTTAAGAAAATGGACAAACTATTTTTGCATCATACTCTTTTCAAGCATATACGCCTATAATGGATTCTTTTGAAATTAATGCATTAACATAAATATTTTTGTTCAAATATTTTGTCATCATCAAAAAGGGGGAGATTGTTGCTCCTAGATTGATTTTGATGATTACAAATCAGATTGAAGGGATTCAAATAATTTTAAAATGAAAAAGTCCTTATGATCTTCAAGGGCAAAATCATAATTTTACTCAAATCTTGATTTGATAGTATCATTTGGTAGAACAAATGATTTGAAATCTATTGGTGAAAATTTTATTGTGTTTGGACTTATATTTTTGAAGTTATGAAGGTTTGAAGTGCATGAGTCGACTCATGAGTCAACTCATGGCACTGTGAGCTGATTGACACGCAAAAATTCTCCTTGGCACGCTAGTTTTCTGGCTTGGCACGACCTGTGAGTCGACTCATGAGTCGACCCACAAGGCATGAGTCGACTCATGAGTCGACCCCTGCTAATTTGAGCCAAGAAATTCCAAAAAGCATTCTCTGGTTTTTGCAACAGAGGTCGACTCATGAGTCGACCCCTGAAGCATGAGTCGACTCATGAGTCGACCCCTACGACGGGAAATGTCAGCAACGGCTATTTTTTTGCCCGTTTTAATTATCATTTATGCTTCCTAAAAATCCTCTAACGGCTCTTTATCTGCCTAAATTATTTTCTCTTGCTTCTAATGCTACAAAATGCTTAATTTGATGAAAGAAATTGCAGATTAAATAGCGGATCAAACGTGAAATCAAAAAGAAGAGAAGAAGAAGAGAAAGACGAGAAAGAAAGAAGAATAGAAGAGAGGATCCGTAATTTGCAAGAATAAGCCTGAGATCAATGAAATATCCATAGAGAAAAAGAGAGAGGATCCACAATATACCAAAGAGATTGTGAAAGAGAAAAGCTAGATCTTTCAAGGAGAGAATTCTTCACGCCTATCATTTCAACCTTGATCTAGAGATCGTTCAAAGCTTTCAAGAGATCTTCAATCAACGATCAACCTCTTCTCAAGCATTCGTTCAACCGTTCATTCATCTTGAGAAAATCTGAAAAAGGAGTTCTTCATTTGAGTAAAGCTTTTATTGTTATATTTGCTCATAAAAGGAGCTGTTATTTTATTAATCTGTGCTCTAAACATTCTTACTCTTTGTGAGTTTTTGCTCTTGTTTTTGGAGGACTTCCAAAACAAGGAAAGGTTGATCCGAACCTGAAATCGGAGTGTTTTGGGTTTACTTGTACCCGGGAAACAAGTGTTCTAGCTTGGGATAGCTAGTGTCGGAGTTTTCGACGTTTTGTATTCGGGTTGAATACAAAGGATAGTGGATAAAAATTCCCAAGTGGGATCTTGGGGAGTGGATGTAGGTGCAAGGTTAGCACCGAACCACTATAAATCCTTGTGTTTGTGGTGTGCTTTATCGCTTTATCTTATTTCTTTATTATATCCTTGCAATACTGCTTTAGATAATTAATATTGGTTTAAGCCATTGTTTTGTTCTTCATAAGTTATCTGTTGGGCTTAAAATTTTTTTTGAAACCCAATTCACCCCCCTCTTGGGTTGCATAGCTGGGCAACAGGACATTTGAACAATGGTGTGTATATGTTATCACAATCTGTTAACGTAGTCTATTCTACAAGCAAGCATCCTAGATTAGATAGTGTATCAGATATCTATTTATGACACTGTAGGCTAGGTCATATAAACAAGAACAGGATAAACAGATTGACTCAAGAGGAAATCCTTAAAGTCAATCATTGTGAATCACTTCCAACCTGTGAATCCTGTCTTCTTGGTAAAATAACCAAGTCACCTTTTACTGAAAAATGTGAGAGAGCTACTGAGCTCTTGGGCCTAGTACATACTGATGTATTTAGGCCCACGAGCACAAGTGCTAGAGGTGAATATTTTTACTTCATCACTTTCACGGATGATCTATCCAGATATAGATATGTCTATCTGATAAAATATAAGTCAGATTCATTTGAAATGTTCAAACGATTCTGAAATGAAGTAGAAAAATAAATTGAAAAGAGTATTAAAACTCTTCGATCTGATCGAAGAGGGGAATACCTTTCTGGTG
>NC_025999.2:42780500-42867606 GCF_000442705.2 Elaeis guineensis
CCTCCATGGTGGAATCAGTAATCACCGTCTGCTTGAAACTCTTCCAGCTAACTGCACCACCATTGCAAATGAACAGACTTCCAGATGTCGACAATCGATCATCTATATCAGACATAAAGTCTGAGTCTGTAAATTTCTGAACCTGGAGTTCTCCATTCTCAAAGACTAGAAATATATCCTTAGTCCTTCTCAAGTACTTAAGGATACATTTCACAGAAGTCCAGTGCTCTTTGCCTGAAGTCGTGTACATAGCATGGCATATATGAGGCTTCCTATTGTCGAAGCATAAGGGATCTTGCTCATGCCTTCAATCTCCTCAGGTGTGCTAGGGAACATCTTCTTGGAGAGATGAATGCCATGTCTAAAAGGTACTAAACCTCTTTTGGAGTTTTTCATGCTAAACCTTTTTAGCACCTCCTCTATGTACATCTTCTATGAAAGTCTTAGCATCCTATTTGGTCTATCTCTATAAACCTTAATACCCAGTATAAAGGATGCTTCTCCTAGATCTTTCATAAAGAACTCCTTAGACAATCATATTTTGACTGAGGTCAACATGAAAATATCATTTCTAATTAGAAAGATATCATCAACGTACAGTACGAGGAATACAACTGCACTCCCACTGACCTGTTGGAAATAGTATCCCAAAGCCAATCATCAACCTGTTGACGGTTGTGCTCTTTCTTGTATTAGTATATGAATTATAAATAAATAAAAGTTATTTTAGCATTTTTCATCATAAATTATTTTATCTTCTAATGAACTCCTGTGTTGTGGTGAAGTCCTTAGGACTATTTAGACTCGACAAAGGAGGATTTGTCGTTTAGTCCTTAAACCAGTTCGCGATCAAATGATATGTTGTTACCAAGGACAACAACATTTATCAAGCATAGATCGTTGTGTGCCATATGGTTTAGTTGTCCTCTTAACCAAGGAGTGTAGAGACACTGGTATGGCATACAGGTGAGATGTAAGGGTACATCTGCACTGAACGTGACCAACTCTGGAGCTTTTTTTACTGTCAAGATTTGCTCCGATGGGATATGGGTATAACTGTCCCTCTGACCTGAGACTGCCACAGTGACTTGCAAGCAACTCACTGTACTTAGGCACTGGACTACCTGAATTTTTAATTCAGTGACAGAAGGCTGCTGGGTGTAGTCAAGTACTTAACTTGTCGGTGTGTGTGTCAAGATGGGATTGACCATTCCAGTTCAGGAGCTGTGTACAGTCATGTTTCAATTTAGCAAAACCTTGGCCAGGGTAGTCCTAGTGAGGAGTCACAGGACTGTTTGAGTTGAGCATGATTCGGATGATCTAATCAGGGTTGACAGTTTAATCCTGAGTCATCCTATACACAGGGGTCAAAAAGAATGAATTATAAGTAACCATAATCACGTTGGTTCTGAGTGGTGCGATTGTGACTATTCAACCTATCCGAATATCAGATACCATTGCTAGATGGTCACTTCGATTAGTACAAAAATTGGTTCCTGTGCTACCGGCTTAGGTTCGAACCTGTGAGGTCACACACATTAGAGGTTCCTATCTGATCTGATGGCTGGTGAAGAGTCCCACTAGACTAGGACTCTTCGACCAAGAGTCTTAATGCTCGAGGACTTTGAGTCCTACATGTCTGGGACTCTATGATCGAGAATCAAAATTCTCTAATCATGAGTTCCACACATTTTGGGTACCAGGGTCAAGAGTCCCACTGGTTTGGGACTCTTCGATCAAGGTTTCATATCGATGGACTTTGATGTCCGATTGCCCATCGAATTTAGACTCAATATTTATGAGAGATTTAATTAGTGATTTGATTGCTAATTAACTCAATTTGATTGAGTAATTATTTTTGGATCAAGTCCAATTGAATTAGATTCAATTGGGTTTGACTCGATTAGGTTAAGAGTTGACCTAATCGCCAAGGTGGTTTGGTCCCTGATCTGATCAAGGGTTGGACTTAGTCAATTCCTAATTTGATTAGGATTTTATTAAGCCTAATTAAGCTTAATTGTGTTGGGTTTAATTTAGTCTAATTGTGCCTAATCTATTTTAATAAGGTTGGTTCAATTAGATTTGAAACCACCTTTGACTTATCTCCCTGCGCCACCTCACCTCACCTGGCCTATTTGAATTCATGAGAAACAAGTTCTCATAAATTTTCTCCCACGTAGAAGCCTTCCCATGCCTCACCTTTGTGCACCATTTTGAGTGGATAAAGATTGATTAGTTGGCCATTCAAATTCAAATGATGTTTGAATTTGAATGAGCAACTAATCCCATGTGCCACCTTATCCACTTGTGCGCCACTTGCTCTCCATGAGAAAAAGTTTCTCGTGTAAACTTTCCATGCACAAAGAAGCCCACGCCCCTCTCTTCTCACACCTTGAATGGATAAAGATTGATTGGTTGGCATTTGAATTCAAATTCGATTTGAATTCAAGTGAGCAACCACCTAGCTTTATCCTCTCACGTGGTGAAAATGCGGTGAAGATGCAGTCTTGCACTATTTTAAAAAGAGAAGAGAAGGTGGGGCATGCACACAACTTTCATAGAGAGAAAAGGTGGCATGAGAAAGGCCTTCTGCATGAGAAAAGAAAAGAAAAGAAGAGAGAAAGGGTGCAGGGTCTTCTGTGAGTACCCTAAGGTTTCTGCCTAGGGTTCGGAAAGTGAGAAGGTAAGCTACGAGTGTCGTGAGCCCACCAAACTTCAGGAAGAGCTTCATCAACCTCTTAAGTACCTTTGCTGATGATCCAAAGCTTTCGAAGAGTCGACAGACATCGATCGAATGAGTTCGATCAGCATCGACCGTCGAAAGAATTCTGCGATGAACTAGCATTCGTGAGGAGCTGATCAGATCGAGAGCATCATGTGGTCAATCCATAGAGGTCAGACATATTGTGTAGCTACATTGTGATGATTAGACCTTCTCGATAGTGATCAGACTACGGTGATTGACTACCTACATGAAGGTAATATGTTCTAAACATATAACAGTAAAACATTTACTGTAGAATTCAAAATTTTAAATTTAAATACATGCTATATATATCATATTTAGATCCTTGTATAGGGTTAATACATGTTAAATAATTAGATTAATTAATAATTTTCACTATAAAATTATAATTTTGAAAAAATTTTAAAATTATCGTTTTACCCCTGCACTGAAATTCCCATAAATGGTATCAGAGCCAAGTTCTAAAATATGATATACATTTGGATGCGTAGATTAAGTAGTAATCTAAAAGCTTAAATTTGAAATTTGAATTTGCAATTTGAAATTCAAAATTTAAATTTTGAATTTTAAAATTCAAAATTTAAAATTCAAAAATTTGAAATTCAAAATTTAAAATTTGGAATTTGTTTGTAATTTCAAATTTGAAATTCAAAATTTAAAATTCAAAATTTGAAATTTGAAATTTGAAATTTGTTTGAAATTTGAAATTCAAAATTTGAAATTAGAAATTAAAATTTGAAATTTAAATTTTGAAATTGATATATTTAGATATACTTGATCCAAGTAGCAAGTAGTCTAATTGGGTTGGTTGCCATGATCGTCCGATCATAGGAGAAAAGTAGGGTTTAAAGGCCCTCTCCTCCCATTCGATGGGGTTCTCCTATGGCGGTAGGGGTGCCGAGCGATTATATCCCATGCAGACAAAGCAGCGAAAGGATTTAATTGTAAAGGTTCAATTATAAAATTTATCATGAATGTGTTAGATTAGATCTAAAAGAATATTCATGATTTATTTTGATTGAGTTATTTTCTGTTATGTAATTAGTAATAGGGTTGCTGTTTATGAAATATGCTGATCCGTTTGTGAAATGAGTCAACACATTTGGTGAACAGAAAATAAAACCTTTCAAATTTAAAAATTATTTTTGAAATGCCAAATCCTGACCCATCAGCCCAAATACTTAATTAAAAGAATTAAGTGTTGTCTAGTTGGTCTAGAATTGTGAATTAAGACCTAAGACAATTGCATAAACTTGTGGGTCAATGGGTTAAATGGATTAGGTCCATAATTGGATTAGACCTAAGGTTAGCTTAAAGAAATGGACTAAATTAGAGTAATTGGTCAAATCTAATTAAAAGTTGAATTAGATTAGGTCAAGGACACTCTAGACTCAACTCCAATAGTTGTAGTTGAATGGGTCCATGTCTTTAACTAGACCAAGATGGACTTAATTCATGGTTATGTGGTTGAACCCTATTTACTAAGTTGATCAAATTAAAACTAATGAACCGGTTGGTGTCTAAGGTAAGTTCAGCAGTTTGACCAGTGGTTTTTAACTGGGAGCTACTCGCATTGATTCGATCTCTGACGAGTTAATGGCATATCCCTTCCACTGATCCCACTTACCTGGCCAACTTGGTGAGTTAGATTTTGATTAGATCACTTGATGATTAGAGCTCACCCATGTCATTAGGTAAATCAGTGTGACTGATTTAGGTGCTCCTAATGCCGGCTTTAATTAAATCCTTTTTTAATCTGACTTGGTGAAGTCAGTGGGAGGATTGAAATTGGCTGGTCAATTTCTTCTCTTCTATCCTTTAATAAAATCTTCAAAAATTATTAGGTCCCTAAAAATAATTATGTTATATGATAACTAAGTCATAGCCTCCCATTAAGTGAGTGATAATGAGTCCATTAGTTTAATAATCACTGGAGGCCCAAAGGCTTAGTGCTTATTGACTAATGGAATTATCATTCATAATATGATCATTTGGTTGAGTCTTTCTGATGGTGGTCAGGTTGGCCAGCCAAAGTTGGGCCTGATCATTTATTGGTCAGATTCACCAAATCTAATCATGTTAATGGTTGGACCTAACCAGATCTTTTCAGCGAAGGCCAAAGCCTACTGATTAGGTTCTAAGGCAAAATTAATTACTAGAAGTTGTTTAGAGAAACAACTGGTTATGAACCTACCCATAGATGCACATGGGTTGACCAACCAAAGTTGGCCTCGTGTGTGGTCTGTGTGGATTCTAGTACCCACTAAGGAATTAAAGTAATTCCTCGAATTGGAGGTTGAGGCTACCAGTTCGTAAAAATACTGGGAGAAACTTTAGACTAAAGTCCAAGTCTTTAGTATTAATAATTTATATACTAATAAAGGTCGGGTTTTTTTTTATGCGGCTATAGCCACTACCCTGTCACTTCGATCATTATTAGATAATGACAAGCTCATAGGACTTAATTTCGATAGTTGGTATCAAAAATTGAAAATCGTCCTTGAGTATGAGCGGATCCTTTATGTAGTAACGGATCCGACACCTGAGGAGCCAGCCCCGAATGCTAGAGAGATGGTCTGAGACACTTACCAGAAGTGGCTCAACGACCACACCACCATTCGGTGCATAATGCTGGCGGCAATGAATGATGAGTTCAACTGCAAGTTCAAAAACGCCCAGCCGCAGGAGATGCTTCAAATGTTGAACGACTCCTTTGGCATGCCTGACGATGTTGAAAGGCACAAAACTAGTTGTGCCATTTTCAATGCTCGGATGAGAGATGGGGCCTCAGTCACTGATCATGTACTGTACATGATCAAAATGATTAAGCACCTAAGTAAACTGGGCTTTTCCTTGCACGAGCAGCTCGATAAGGATGCGATCCTTAATTCTTTGCCCAAGTCCTTCCTCCCCTTCCTTACTCATTTTTGGATGACAAAACCTGCAGTGAACTACGACGGCTTGTTGGGGTTGCTGTAGAACTTTGAGAAGGACCACCAGCTCCATAAGGAGTCGGTGAATGTTGTGGGAGGGTCTTCTTCTAGTCGTCGACCCTTTGAGAAACGGAAGAAGAACAAGAAGAAGAAGAATAAGAAGGTGCGGTCGCATGCTGGGACGTCTGCACAGGGTCAGACCAAGAAGCACAAGCCCAACTTGAGCCAGGCCGAGTGCTTCTTTTGCAAGAAGCAGGGGCACTGAAAAAGGAACTATCCTCTATACATTGCCTCCCTGGACCCAAACAGGCCGAAGAAGAAGCAAGGTAATTATATGATAACATCTTGCAACTTTTTCATTTGTGATACTACTGCCTGGGTATTGGATACCGGAAGCCCTTATCATATCTGTAATTCGATACAGGGTCTGCAGGTCAGTAGGAGATTTGATGAAGGTGAGAGGTTCCTGAACGTTGGAGATGTAATTGAATCATGAACCTTGTAATCAACTCTCGTAATGTAATTCTGAGTGAATATCACTATTGTCCAAGTCTTTTATTAAATATTATTTCTGTAGGCCTTTTGGCCATGTACAGTTATGAATTTTTAATAAAAAGAAACGTTTGCAATATCATTTTGAATGGTGTTACAATATTTGTTGGACAACTAAATAATGAAATTTACTTACTATCACAGCCTGTTAATATGGTTCAAACCTCCGGTAAACACCCTAGAATGGATAATATGTCAGAAGTCTACCTTTGGCACTGTAGGCTAGGTCATATCAATAAGAACAGATAAATAGGTTGGCTCAAGAAGGAATTCTTGAAGTTGGTGATTGTGAATCACTTCCAACTTATGAGTCCTGTCTTCTTGGAAAGATGACCAAATCACCTTTTACTGGAAAAGGTGAACGAGCCAGTGAACTCTTAGGTCTGATACATTTTGATTTATGTGGACCCATGAGCTCAAGTGCAAGAGATGGATATTTCTACTTCATAACCTTCACAGATGACCTATCGAGGTATGGGTATGTCTACTTAATGAAGCATAAGTCGGAATCGTTTGAAATGTTCAAACTATTCTGAAATGAGCTAGAAAAACAAACTGGGAAGTGTATTAAAACTCTTCGATCTGATCGAGGAGGTGAATATCTTTCCAATGAGTTTCTGACATATCTTGAAGAGAATGGGATTCTCTTTTAGTAGACTCCTCCTGGAATACCACAGCATAATGGTGTGTCTGAAAGGAGAAATCGGACCTTGTTGGATATGGTTCGATCCATGATAGGGTTTGCTGGTCTGCCGATCTCCCTCTGGGGATATGCGCTCGAATCGGCTTGTTATCTTCTAAATAGGGTTCCCAGTAAGTCTGTAACCATAATGCCTTATGAGATATGGATAGGACGTAAGCCAGTACTTTCGCACCTTAGGGTTTGGGAGTGTCCGACTTATGTTAAACATTTAATTACAGACAAACTTGGACCTAGGTCTGACAAGTGTTATTTCATAGGGTACCCAAAAGAGACCAAAGGATATTATTTCTACCTAGCTGATGAGCAAAAGGTGTTTGTCAGTCTTAAGGCAATCTTTTTAGAAAAGGAGTTTCTTGGTGAAGGGACTATTGCCTCTAAGGTCAAACTTGAGGAAGTTCGGTAGGTGGAAAAACCGACACAAGTTACTGAACCTGATCCAGATTTGGTTAGATTAGATCCAGAGCCCATTGTTCCTGCATCCTTAAGGCGGTCTAGTAGAGTACCACATCAGCCGGACAGATACTATAGTTTCTTGATCCAGGATGGCGATCCTATCAAACTTGATGAAAACGATGAGGATCCGATCACCTACATGGATGCAATGCAGAGACCTGACTCTGAGAAATGGCTAGAGGACATAAAATCCAAAATGGAGTCCATGAAGGTCAACGATGTGTAGACATTGGTTGACCCACCCGAAGGAGTAAAACCCATAACGTGTAAGTGGGTCTTCAAGAGGAAGAGGGGTGCAGACGAAAAGATGGAGACCTATAAAGCCCGTCTGGTTGCCAAGGGATATCGTCAACGTTATGGTATAGACTATGATGAGATATTTTCTTCTGTGGCAATGCTCAAATCCATTCGGATTATGCTTACGATAGCTGCCCATCTGGACTATAAAATCTGACAGATGGATGTGAAGATAGCTTTCCTAAATGGAGAGCTGGACGAAGAGGTATATATGATACAACCTGAAGGGTTCACATCCATAGATGAGTCTAAGATGTGCAGGCTACAGAGATCCGACATAAGCAGGTATCCCGAAGTTAGAACATACATTTTGATAGGACGATCAAGATGTATGTCTTCATTAAGAACGGAGAAGAGCCCTGCATTTATAAGTGGGCTAATGGTCCAGTAGTGATATTTCTTGTATTGTATGTGAAGGGAGGAGAAACATTTTCTCCACATAGGATCTTCCAGATTTCATCAAATCTGAGGTGAAATAATTTTAAAAAAATTTATCCTACATATTTTAGATCTAATTCTCTAGATCTAATTTTATTATCTGATATTTAAAATCTAAAATTAAATCTAAATCTATGATGAAAGAAGAAGTACCTCAAGGGTAATCTGATTACCCCATAGATGATCTCTGCACAGCCCAAGATTCTGATGTAGCCATGCAAGTGCCTGGCCTCTATCGATATCCACTTAGGCAAGATCTAAAATGCCTTCTCCTCATGAATCTACGCTCCAAAAATCAGATCTTTATCTGATTTGAAAGTGCTTCAGAACTCCTTCTGAAGTTGGAGCAGCAGCCTGTCGAAGATGTCCTACAGCCTTCTGTTCCAGGCGTCACCACGCCTTGGATCTCTGCCAGATGGATGTCCCAACTTTTTGGACATGAAGAGGGGAGGAAGGAGAGTAGGGAGGATATAGAGAAGAGGGTAGGGGGTGGTAGCTATTGGGTTTTGTGCATAAAATAATTTTTATCCATGAAACCCTAGGTGCAGTAGGGTTTATATAGACCCTGTATGCTGCGCAGTGCCACATCATTCAACCAATCAAAAATTTCCAATAAATTCTAAAAAAAATTTGATTGATGGAGTGATATCATCTGATCATATCAGATAAGAACCCCCACCCTCTCTCCTAAGTTGGCACCAACAATGGATAAGCTCAAAGAAGGTGGCGCCAAAGAGTCCAAGTTTATCAGGACTCTTTGGTTCTTATCCATTTGGGGTGCCCACTTAAATCCAATTGGGCTCATGCCATAATCTAATTATGGCACCCAATTCAATTAGATTTTGACATGTGCACACTCCACAAAAATCCTCCAATGAGCCCTCTTCAGTTTAAGACCCATATGTCAACTTTTGATAGATGTCCTAAAATGAAATTGGCAGGTGCTAGGAATTAGCAGGTGTTGTCTTAAATTCATCTCATGAATTAAGATAAATCTTTTTTGAGCTAGACAATCTTTATTTAGACTGAGAGAAATCTTTTTAAGGTTCTCAAGATGAGCAAATCATATTTGGCTCAGTAGAGACAGAAAAGATTACATGAGGGGAAAGTTAGGCTCAATCGAGTGCTAGCACGATTTCCTTGAACCTAATTGGATCTTATCCAAATCAATTGGGTTAGCCCAATTGATGATATCCAGACCCTAATCCTTGTTTGTGTGACCCAGTTAGGTTAAATTCTGTATGGTAATGAGACATGTCGTGATCTCATCATCGACATCATTGAAACTCCTTTCGATGGACCAGAACTCTTCTGATTCAGACAATTAGAATGATCGATCATCAATATCATTCTAATTGCTTCCAAAATCTATCAGTGACACCTAGCAGTATATGGTGGCAACCCATCAGAACTGAAGATGAACATCTCGGTGCAGCTACCTGTGTGATTGAGTTCCTCTATCATGAGTCCCGACTGAATTAGGGTTAAGGTGAACTCATCAAACCCAACATCAGTCATATGAATCAATCGATCGATCCGAGTTCGATGTAAAACTCCAATGAAAAACTCTTTTCCATTATTTCACTCTGCCATGGCCTTGGGCTTAAGGACTCGATCTTTCAATTATCATAGGATTACTCCTCTCATCTACCAAAGTTAATAGATCCCATCTTGGTGCGACCTAGTTCCTACAATGAATATGCTACAGCCAACATACACCTCAGAGTTTCAGATGGCTTGGAGATCGAGTTATGGTGTAGTCAAACTATAACATACTCAAGGTGAACTGTCGATGCACCTCAGGTTAAAGAACTAGACACACAACTGTAGCATCGAGCTAGTCATCGACGAGAAGGTAGACTTCCTTATGACTGCTCGAAGTGGTCACGCTCAGTACTCTCATTCTCAATGAATACCTATACTCTCGTTTGATGTCTCCACACCGTAGACTCAAGACACATCTATCCTAAGGAAGCAATCGTACACCAATCTTCCAAATCGATCATCATCCTCGTGATGATCCTATGGTCAGGAGCTGTTTATGAGTTAGTTATGTAAATTCATGCCTTAAATTTTCAACTCTTGAAAACATGAATTTACATTCCCACTAACTCAAAGGATGTATCACAGACACAATGTACACAATGTGATAGAAGAATAACCCTTTTATTCATTTATAATCAAAATTACAAATTTGCCTTTAGATCTGTACAGGAATGTGTCCGCCGATCTGGCATCTAGGGCACACATCTAACAAACTCCCACTTGATCTAATGCCAATTGGCTACATATCTAAATCCCATCTTCTCAAGGTGGGCTTCGATCTTCTGTTGGCCCAATGGCTTAGTCAGCGGGTCTGCCATATTATCTGTGGAGTCGACTTTCTTGACCTCGACATAACCCTTTTCGAGGTAATCACGGATCAGATGGAATCGCCACTCGATGTGCTTGGACTTCAGGTGAGACCTTGGCTCCTTAGCTAGGGCATGACATCATTATTGTCGCAGTAAAGAGATATGGCATCTGATGACATCACTCCAAGCTCTGTGACAAACTTCTTGTACCAGAATGCCTCCTTCACAGCTTCCGATGCAGCAATATACTCTGCCTCCATGGTGGAATCAGCAATCACCGTCTGCTTGGAACTCTTCCAACTAACTGCAACATCATTGCAAATGAACAGACTCCTAGATGTCGACTTTCGATCATCTATATCAGACATAAAGTTTGAGTCTGTATATCCCTGAATCTAGAGTTCTCCATTCTCAAAGTCTAGAAACATATCCTTAGTCCTTCTCAAGTACTTAAGGATACATTTCACAGAAGTCCAGTGCTTTTCGCTTGGATTCGACTGATATCTACTTATGACACTCACAGCATGGGCTATATCAGATCGTGTACATAGCATGGCATACATGAGGCTCCCTATTGCCGAAGCATAAGGGATCTTGCTCATGCATTCAATCTCCTCAGGTGTGCTAGGGCACATCTTCTTGGAGAGATGAATGCCATGTCTAAAAGGTAATAAACCACTTTTGGAGTTTTCCATGCTAAACCTTTTTAGCACCTCCTCTATGTACATCTTCTGTAAAAGTTCGAGCATCCTATTTTGGTCTATCTCTATAGACCTTAATACCCAGTATAAAGGATGCCTCTCCTAGATCTTTCATAGAGAACTCCTTAGACAACCATACTTTGACTGAGGTCAACATGGGAATGTCATTCCCAATAAGGAAGATGTCATCTACGTACAATACGAGAAAGACAACTACGCTCCCATTGACCTTTTCGAACACGCATGGTTCCTCCTCATTCTTGATGAAACCAAATGTTTTGATGATATCATTGAAATGAGTATTCCAACTCCGAGATGCTTGCTTAAGTCTATAAATGGACCTTTACAGCTTGCAGATCTTGTGATCATCATCACTGGATGTGAAACTAAGCGGCTGTTCCATATAGATATCTTCCTCAAGATGTCCATTTAAGAATGCTGTTTTCATGTCCATCTGCCATATTTCATAATCGAAATATGCTGCAATAGCAAGCAATGTACGGATGGATTTTAGCATGGCTACGGACAAAAAGGTATCCTGATAGTCAATGCCTTCGCACTGACTATAACCTTTCACTATGAGCCTAGCCTTGAATGTCTCCACATTCCCATCTGCACCTATCTTTCTCTTGAAGATCCATTTACACCCAATAAGTACAATACCTTCAGGTGGATCTACCAAGGTCCAGACTTGGTTTGAGTGCATCGAGTCAATTTCTGATCTCATTACCTCTAACCATTTTTCGGAGTCGATATCTGATATCACCTCCTCATAGGTCTTGGGATCATCACCATGAGCCCCATTTTCCATGAGAAATATTTTCTCTACTTCCTTTTGTATGGTACCTAAGTACCTTTCAGGAGGACGAAAAATCCTAGTCGATCTACGAGGTGGAAGAGGTTGTGTAAGACTGGTTTTGATTGATTAGGTTCCTCAGGTTCTTTAGCTCGTTGCTCTTGGGAGACATTCTCCTTGAGCTTAATTATTTTTTCGATGCCACTATCTTGAATAAACTGTTTTTCAAGAAAAATAGTATTTCGACTCACAATCACATTGTGGTCTTCCAGAATATAAAAATAGTATCCTAATGACTCTTTAGGATATCCTATGAACTGAGCTCTAAAAGATCTGAACTCTAACTTGTCCGCCTGCTGTCTCTTGACATGAGCCGGACAACCTCAAATTCTGAGATGATTCAGACTTGGCTTCTTACCATACCATATCTCATACGGTGTGGTAGGAATGATTTTAGAGGGAACCCTATTCAATACATAAATTGCTGTCATGAGAAATATCTCCAAAGAAACTCAGGGAGGTCTGTGAAGCTCATCATAGAATGGACCATATCTAATAAGATCCAATTTCTCCATTCTGAAACCCCATTGAGTTGAGGCATTCCAGGTGGAGTCCATTGAGAGACTATACCATTGTCCTTAAGATAGTCTAGGAACTTCCGACTAAGGTATTCACCTCCTCGATCTAATCGAAGAACCTTAATGGGCTTTCTTGTTTATTTTTCTACCTCATGTCTAAATTTTTTGAACCTTTCAAAAGCTTCAAACTTGTGTTTCATTAGAAACACATACCCATACCTAGACATATCATCGGTAAAGGTAATGAAGTAGATGTAGTTGCCTCTAGCCGGTACATCAAATGGGATGCATACATCAGTATGTACTAGGGCAAGTAGGTCTATGGCCCCTTCCCCATATCCCACAAAAGGAAGCTTGATCATTTTACCTTGAAGGCATGATTCACAAACTAGATATGACTTGAAAGTCAACGGAGTCAATAGCCTGGATTTCTCCAATTTGTTAACCCTATCTTCCGCTATATGACCTAGCCTTAGGTGCCACAGATACCTATCATTTAGACTATCTTTAGACCTTTTAATTCCTATGGTATTCATATTTTGCTCAATATTAAATACAGATGCATCAATATGTAGCTGATAGAGACCGTTAATAAGAAAACTATCTGCAACTTTATTATTTTCATAAAAAATGTTACAATGGTCCTTATGAAAGCTAATCACATAGCCTTCTTGTGCTAAAAATGAAACAGAAATCAAATTTTTGCTTGCTGTAGGCACATAATAATAGTCTCTAAGAAATAAATTTAATCCTAATGGTAATCATAAAAGGTAGATTCCCACGGCCATGGCAGCAACTCTTGCTCCATTTCTGATGCGTAGGATCATCTCCCCATCCCTTACCCTTCTGCTCTCCTCAAGACCCTGCATAGAAGTGCATAAATGAGCACTAGAACCAGAGTCAAGCACCCAACTGGATGCAGAAGAAACTGTAAGATTAGATTCTAAAATGAGCATACCTCCAGAAGGACCATCCTTCTTGTTCTTCAGGGTTGCCAGGTACTGAGGACAGTTTCGCTTCCAATGGCTGTCTGATTGGCAGTGAAAATATTTTCCCTTAACAGCAGCCTTCTTCTTCGGTTCTGTCTTCTTCTTCTTGCCATCTATCTTCTGCTTCTTCGCAAACTTCTTTTTTTTCCAAAAGACTTTCTCTTGGAAGAAGTCCGCTCCATAATAAGAACTGAGCCTTTTGAACCCTTCATAGAAAGCTCAGCCGTAACCAGCATGTTCATTAACTCGGCCCAGGTACATTGCATCTTATGCATATGAAAGTTCATGATGAACTGACCATATGCATCAGACAAGGACTGAAGGATCATATCAATCTGAAAATCTTTATCTAAGATGATATCGAGCTTCTCAAGCTCCGCAAGATCCTTGATCATTGTCAAACAATGATCTTGGACTGACTGCCCATCATGCATCTTGGCCTTAAAAAGTCTTTGACAGACTTGATACTTGGCCGCACGACTCTGCTCACCAAACAACTCTTGCAGGTGAGCCAACATTTGGTGGGTAGTCAAAATGTTCTCATGTTGGCGCTGCAAGTCATCAGACATTGCACCCAACATGCAGTACCTTGCTTTGTTATCATCATCCATCCACTTTTCTAGAGATGCTCTCTGTTCAGCAGTCGGATGTGCTGGTATGGCAGGTGGGTCTTGGTCCAAGACATGAGTCAATTTTTTGAAACTCAGAACAATTCTATAGTTCTTCAACCAGTCTTTGAAATTGGGTCCAGTCAGTCTATGGGTGTCTAGAATTTTGGTTAGGGGGTTTGAGGCAGACATGTTTCTTGTAAAGAGTCAAAAGTTTCTAGTTATATTTTGTAATCAGACTCAACCAATTTATTCAGGATTTTCATTTTTAAACAAATTAGGCTTCCACTATTTTCTCAGATCCCTACACTCCCTTGGTAGAGATGTGAAAATCTCTGTGATCATTGATTTTTAGTGGGTGGTGTGGTCTCACCGGCTGGCTCACCATCTCACCTAACAGTTATTGGTGATGGGTCCACCGATGAGTGGACAACTCTTGTCCAATGATTCTCTAATCATGGTGCACCCAAAACTTGGTCTCTAATTCATGAAGCTCACCGTGTCTGGGATATTGCTCCAATCCTTAGTTAAGTCACACCCACCATTTGCACGAACTAGATTCCTGATTGGGTCCCTCACCGTATCCAAATATTGAGCCCCACCCATCCTCTAATCCGTAGCATTCAATGCCTAATGGACATGGTTGCATCTTCCCAGTACAACTGAGCCACTGTAACCAATCGAGAACAATCAACCTCGAGAAGGGCCCGCACATCCACAATGATGGAAGACCTAGACTTAATATTTTCTTAGAGAGATTTATTTAGGTCTCATTAAATTTGACTTGACATAGTCATAACAATTATGACTAACCTAGTGGCATGGGTTAGCTTGAATTGTTAGCCACCTCTAATCAAAACTGAGTCGACACATATGGTCAGGTAAGTGAGACCGATGGGAGGGATATGCCATTAACTCGACAAGAATGCATTCGAGTCGAGTAGCTCCCAATTAAAAATCAGTCGATCACATTTGCCCAACTTACCTTAGACACCAAATTGTCAAACCAGAACTAATTGGATTAGCCTACAATTCAGGCTCTAACCATTGAGACAAATTAGGTCTTAACTTGATTGAGTCACATCTAAATGTGATTTGACCTTGACCCAGACTTAATCCTATTAGGCTGGTCAATTATTAGCTTTTATGATCCCACCTAATCAACTCTTGATTCGATTTGATCAACCGCTAGACCTAATTGAGCTACCCAAGCCCGAACCCAATTTTATGAAAATATCTTAGATTTGAAATTCTCAATTTTAGACCTAACTTAATTTTATAAGCTTAATTCATTAATTAAGTTTGGGTTCATAAACAAAATATGTAAAATAAATCTTAGGATTTCAGGATCTAGGGTTTTGTAGAAAAGTAAGTTTTGATTTCTGATTAAGGATGAACGCGTGACACCCCTACACGTCATATGAACACCCCATTGAATGGAAAAGAGGGTCTTAAAATCTTACTTTATTCTTATGATCAGATGGCTATGAGGAACACCTTAATCAGAAATATAAATTTAACTACAAAACTAGTTAGATCTAAATTAACATATCACATATACAATTTAAGATCTAACTAATACATGCTTTGCATACATCTTATGTATCAAAAATCAATCTAATTAACATGCTTTCAGATCTGATACATCACATGTAATATCTAAAAAATAGAATTTAAATTGAACTATGCAAAATAAAAACTATTCTAGACAAGTTACTAGAACAATTCTACAACTAGTCTAGGCATGCAACAGATCAATTTTATGAAATAATTAAAATTTTATTTTTTATTTTCTAATCTGATTATAATAATTATAATATCAAAAAAATAGAGAATCAATTATATTTAATTCATATTTTAATCTCATTAAAATATTAAAACTTAAGACTATTCTTGGATTCAACTTAATCCTAGTCTAGTCATGCATCTCATGCATGTAAGATCTTCTTAGATTTAATTTTAAATATTTTGATTTTAGATCTTATCATATCTAATATGACATATAAAATCCTTTAATATCAGATAAATTAAAATTAAAATTATATCTAAAATAGATCTAAAATAGAGCCAACAACCTGGCTCTGATACCACTTGAAGGGAGGAGAAATATTTTCTCCGCATAGGATCTTCCAGATTTTATCAAATCTGGGGTGGAATAATTTTAAAAAATTTATCCTATATATTTTAGATCTAATTATCTAGATCTAATTTTATTATCTGATATTTAAAATCTAAAATTAAATCTAAATCTATGATGAAAGAAGAAGTACCTCAAGGGTAATCTAATTACCCTGTAGATGATCTCTGCACAGCCCGAGGTTCTGATGTAGCCACGCAAGCACCTGGCCTCTACTGGTATCTACTCAGGCAAGATCTAGAATACCTTCTTCTCATGAATTTATACTCCAAAAATCAGATCTTTATCTGATTTGAAAGTGCTTCAGAACTCCTTCTGAAATTGGAGCAGCAGCCTGTCGAAGATGTCCTGCAGCTTTCTGTTCCAGGCATCACCACGCCTTGGATCTCTGCCAGATGGATGTCCAACCTTTTGGACATGAAGAGGGGAAGAAGGAGAGTAGGGAGGATATGGAGAAGAGGGTATGAGGCAGCAGCTATTGGGTTTTGTGCATAAAACAATTTTCATCCATGAAACCCTAGGTGCAGCAGGGTTTATATAGACCCTGTATGCTGCGCAGTGCCACATCATTCAACCAATCAAAAAATTTCAATAAATTTTGAAAAAAAATTAATTAGTGGAGTGATATCATCTGATCATATCAGATAAGAACCCTCACCCTCTCTCCTAAGTTGGTGCCAACAATGGATAAGCTCAAAGAAGGTGGCGCCAAAGAGTCCAAGTTTATCAGGACTCTTTGGTTCTTATCCATTTGGGGTGCCCACTTAAATCCAATTGGGCTCATGCCATAATCTGATTATGACTCCCAATTCAATTGGGTTTTGGCATATGGACACTCCACAAAAATCCTCCAATGAGCCCTCCTTAGTTTAAGACCCATATGTCAACCTTTGATAGATGTCCTAAAATGAAATTGGCAGGTGCTAGAAATTAGCAGGTGTTGTCTTAAATTCAAATCATGAATTAAGACAAGCCTTTTTTGAGCTGGATAATCTTTATTTAGACTGAGAGAAATCTTCTTAAGATTCTCAGGATGAGTCAAATCATATTTGGCTCACTAGAGACAGAAAAGATTACACGAGGAGAAAGTTAGGCTCAATCGAGTGCTAGCACGATTTCTTTGAACCTAATTGGATCTTATCCAAATCAATTGGGTTAGCCCAATTGATGACATCCAGACCCTAACCCTTGTTTGTGTGACCCAGTTAGGTTCAATTTCGTATGGTAATGAGACATGTCGTGATCTCATCATCAACATCATCGAAACTCCTTTCGATGGATCAGAACTCTTCTGATTCAGACAATTAGAATGATCGATCATCAATATCATTCTAGTTGCTCCCAAAATCCAACAGTGATACCTAGCAGTATATGGTGGCAATCCATCAAAACTGAAGATGAACCTCTCAGTGCAGCTACTTGTGTAATTTAGTTCCTCTATCATGAGTCTCGACTGAATTAAGGTTAAGGTGAACTCGTCAAACCCAACATCAGTCATATGAATCAATCGATCGATCTGAGTTCGATGTGAAACCTCAATGGAAAACTCTTTTCCATATTTCACTCTACCATGGCCATGGGCTTAAGGACTCGATCTTTCAATTATCATAAGACTACTCCTCTCATCTACCGAGGTTGATAGATCCCATCTTGGTGCGACCTAGTTCCTACAATGAATATGCTACAGCCAACATACACCTCAGGGTTCTGAATGACTAGGAGATCGAGTTATGGTGTAGTCAAACTATAACATACTCAAGGTGAACTATCGATGCATCTCAGGTCAAAGAACTAGACACACAACTGCAGCATCGAGCTAGTCATCGACGAGAAGGTAGACTTCCTTATGACTGCTCGAAGTGGCCACACTCAGTACTCTCATTCTCAATGAATACCTATACTCTCACTCCGATGTCTCCACACCGTAGACTCAAGACACATCTACTCTAAGAAAGCGATCGTACACCAACCTTCCATATCGATCACCATCTTCGTGATGATCCTATGGTCAGGAGCTGTTTATGAGTTAGTTGTGTAAATTCATGCCTTAAATTTTTAACTCTTAAAAATATGAATTTACATTCTCACTAACTCAAAGGATGTATCACAGACACAATGTACACAATGTGATAGAAGAATAACCCTTTTATTCATTTATACTCAAAATTATAAATTTGCCCTTAGATCTGTACAGGAATGTGTCAGCCGATCTGGCATCTAGGGCATACATCTAACAGTATGTAGATGACATTCTCTTAATCGAAAATGATGTCCCTGCATTACAGGGAATAAAGATTTGGCTGTCGTCACAGTTCTCCATGAAGGATCTGGGAGAAGCTTCCTACATCCTAGGGATGAGAATCTATAGGGATAGATCTAAAAGATTGCTTCATTTATTCAAGTCCATGTACATTAATACTATACTGAAAAGGTTCAGCATGGAGAATTTCAAAAAAGGCTATCTACCAATAGGCCATGAAATTTCTCTCTCAAAGAGGGATTGTCCGACAACACCTCAAGAGAGAGAGCGTATGGGTAGAATTTTATATGCTTCGATGGTGGGATCTATCATGTACGCCATGACATGTACACGATCAGATATGGCATATTTACTAGGGATAGTGAGTAGATACCAATCTGATCCAGGAGAGAATCACTGGAAGGTTGTTAAAACCATCCTGAAGTATTTAAGAAATACTAAGGACCAGTGGTTTGTTTATAGTGAATCAGACTTGAGACTTATGGGATTTACAGATTTTAATTTCCAATCTGATCATGATGACAGCAAGAGTGTGTCAGGATTTGTTTTTACCCTTAATGGTGGGGCTGTCTGCTGGAAGAGTTCCAAGCAGCAGACTGTGGCTGATTCAGTTTGTGAGGCAGAGTATGTCGCTGCATCAGATGCTGCCAAAGAAGCGGTGTGGCTGAGAAAATTTATCACCGAGCTCGAAATAGCATCCTTCCTTGTTGGTCCAGTTTTGCTCTATTGTGACAGCTCTGGAGCCATAGCTTAGATGAAGGAACTGAAGGCACACCAGCAGACAAAGCATATTCTGCACCGCTACATCTCATTCGGAAAATTGTGGATCGAGGTGACGTCGACCTTCAGAAGATTGATGGAAAGAAGAACCTGGCCGACCCATTAACTAAAGCCATTACGGTGAAGGAGTTCGACGACTTCAAGTCAAAGATGGGTATTAGATAGTACACCGATTGGCTTTACGCCAAGTGGGAGATTGTTGGGAATAGTGTCCCAAAGCCAATCATCAGCCTGTTGACGGTTGTGCTCTTTCTTGTATTAGTATATGAATTATAAATAAATAAAAGTTATTTTGATATTTTTTATCACAAATTGTTTCATCTTCTAATAAACTCCTGTGTTGTGGTGAAGTCCTTAGGACTATTTAGACTCGACAAAGGAGGATTTATCATTTAGTCCTTAAACCTATTTGCGACCAAATGATACATTGTTACCAAGGATGACAACGTTTATCAAGCATAGGTCGTTGTATGCCATATGGGTTGGTTGTCCTCTTAACCAAAGAGTGTGGAGACACTGGTATGGCATACAGATGAGATGTAAGGGTACATCTGCACTTAACGTGACCGACTCTGGAGCTTTTTCTGTTGTCAAGATTTGCTCCGATGGGATATGGGTATAACTGTCCCTCCGACCTGAGACTGCCACAGTGACTTGCAAGCAACTCACTGCACTTAGGCACTGGACTACCTGAATTTCTAATTCAGTGATGGAAGGTTGCTGGGTGTAGTCAAGTACTTGACTTGTCGGTGCGTGTGTCAAGATGGGATTGACCACTCCAGTTCAGGAGCTGTGTACAGTCGTATTTCAATTTAGCAAAATCTTTGCCAGGGTAGTCCTAGTGAGGAGTCACAGGACTGTTTGAGTTTAGCACGATTCGGATGATCTAATCAGGGTTGACAGTTTAACCCTGAGTCATCCTATATATAAGGGTCAAAAGGGATGAATTATACAGTAACCATATTCGCGTAGGTTCTGAGTGTTGCGATTGTGACTATTCGACCTATTCGGATGTCGGGTATCATTGCTAGATGGTCACTTCGATTAGTACAGAAATTGGTTCCTATGCTATCGACTTAGGTTCGAACCTGCGAGGTCACACACATTAGAGGTTCCTATCTGATCTGATGGCTGGTGAAGAGTCCCACTAGATTGGGACTCTTCGACTAAGAGTCCTAATGCTCAGAGACTCTGAGTCCTACGTGTCTGGGACTCTGTGATCGAGAATCAAGATTCTCTGATCATGAGTTCCACATAGTTCAAAAAGTGAGAAGGTGAGCTACGAGTATCATGAGCCCACCAGACTTCAGAAAGAGCTTCATCAACCTCTCAAGTAGCTTTGCTGATGATCTGGAGCATCTGAAGAGTCGACAGACATCGATCATATGAGTTCGATCAGCATCGACTGTCGAAAAGATTCTGCGACGAACTAGCATTTGTGAGGAGCCGATCAGATCGAAAGCTTCGTGTGGATGATCCACAGAGGCCAGACATACTGTGTGACTGCATTGCCACGATCAGACCTTCTCGATGGTGATCAGACTGCGGTGATTGACTACCTGCACGAAGGTAATGTGTTCTGAACACATAATAGTAAAACATTTACTATAGAATTTGAAATTTTAAATTTAAATGAATGTTATATATATCATATTTAGATCCTTATGTAGGGTTAATATATGTTAATTAATTAGATTAATTAATAATTTTTATTGTAAAATTATAATTTTAAAAAAAATTTAAAATTATCATTTTATCCCTGCACTGAAATTCCCACATGACCTTCTTGAATATACATGGTTCCTCTTCATTTTTGATGAAATCAAATATTTTGATTACATCATTGAAATGAGTATTCCAGCTCCGAGATGCTTGCTTAAGTCTATAAATGGACCTTTGCAGCTTGCAGATCTTGTGATCATCATCACTGGATGTAAAACCAAGCGGCTGTTCCATATAGATATCTTCCTCAAGATATCCATTTAAGAATGCCGTTTTCATATCCATTTGCCATATTTCATAATCAAAATAGGCTGCAACAACAAGCAATGTGCGGATAGATTTTAGCATGACTACGGGCGAAAAGGTATCCTGATAGTCAATGCCTTCGCGCTGACTATAACCTTTCGTTATGAGCCTAGCCTTGAATGTCTCTACATTCCCATCTGCACCTATCTTTCTCTTGAAGATACATTTACACCTAATAGGTACAATACCTTCAAGTGGATCTACCAAGGTCCAGACTTGATTTGAGTGCATCGAGTCAATTTTTGATCTCATTGCCTCTAACCATTTCTCAGAGTCGATATCTGATATCGCCTCGTCATAGGTCTTGGGGTCATCACCATGAGCCCTATTTTTCATGAGGAATATTTTCTCTATATCCTCTTGTATGGTACCTAAGTACCTTTCAGGAGGATGGAAAATCTTAGTTGATCTACGAGGTGGAAGAGGTTGTATTAGGACTGGTTCTAATTGATTGGGTTCCTCAGGTTCTTTAGCTCGTTGCTCTTGGGAGACATTCTCCTTGAGCTTAATTATTCTTTCGATGCCATTATCTTGAATAAACTATTTTTCAAGAAAAATAGCATGTCGATTCACAATCACATTGTGGTCTTCCAGAATATGAAAATAGTATCTTAATGACTCTTTAGGATATCCTATGAACCGAGCTCTAAAAGACCTGAACTCTAACTTATCCGCCTGCTGTCTCTTGACATGAACCGGACAACCCCAAATTTTGAGATGACTCAGACTTGGTTTCTTACCATGCCATATCTCATACGGTGTGGTAGGAACGGTTTTAGAGGAAACCCTATTCAATACATATATTGCTGTCATAAGACAATGTCCCCAAAAAAACTCAGGGAGGTCCGTGAAGCTCATCATGAAATGAACCATATCTAATAGGGTCTGGTTCCTCCGTTATGAAATCCCATTGAGTTATGGCGTTCTAGGTGGAATCCATTAAGAGACTATGCCATTAACCTTAAGATAGTCTAAGAACTTCCAACTAAGGTATTCACCTCCTCGATCTGATCGAAGAACCTTAATGGACTTTTTTGTTTGTTTTTCTATTTTATGTCTGAATTCTTTAAACATTTCAAAGACTTCAGACTTATATTTCATTAGAAACACATATCCGTACCTAGACATATCATTGGTAAAGGTAATGAAGTAGACATAGTTGCTTCTAGCTGGCACATCAAATGGACCGCACACATCCGTATGTACTAGGGCAAGTAGGTCTGTGGCCCTTTCCCCATGTCCCACAAAAGGAAGCTTGATCATTTTTGAAGTGAATTTTAGTGCAGGGGTAAAACAGTAATTTTAAAACTTTTTCAAAATCACTATTTTACAGTAAAAATTATTAATTAATCTAATTAATTAATATGTATAAACTCTACACAAGAATCTAAATATAATATATACAGAGCATGCATTTAAATTTGAAATTCAAACTTCTACAGTAAACAATTTGCTGTTATGTGTTCAGAACATATTATCTTTGTGCGGGTAGTTGATCGTCATAATTTGATCACCGTCGGGAGGGTCTGATCGTCGAAACGTAACCACACAGTTGTTGGAAAATGTATCCCAAAAATCCAATCGTCAAGCTGTTGACGGTTGAGCAACCAAGTATTGTAATTGATTTGTTAATAAATAAAATATATTTGGCATCTTCATCATAAGCTTTCATCTTCTAATGAACTTCGTTGTTATGATGAAGTCCTTAGGACTATTTAAGTTCGATAAAGAGAGGATTTATCGATTAGTCCTTAAAACTGTTCACAACCAAATGATAGGCTGTTAATAAGGACGACAGCTTTTATCGAGCATAGGTCACTGTAGGCCATATGGGTTGGTTGTCCTCTTAAGAAAGGAGTGTGGAGACACTGGTATGGCATACAGGTGAGATGTAAGGGTACATCATCATTGAACGTGACCAACTCCAGAGTATTCTGCTGTCGAGAATGTTTCTGATGGGATATAGGTATAAGTGTCCCTTAGACTTGAGATCGCCTCAGTGACTTGCAAGCAACTCAGTGTGCTTTGGTACTGGACTAACTAAATTTTTAATTCAGAGATGGAAGGCTTCTGGGCACAGTCAAGTACTTGCAAAGTCAGAGTGTGATCGAGATGGGATTGACCACTCCAAGAGTTGGAGAAGAATGAGTCGCTGTATTTCAATTTAGCAAAACCTTGGCCAGGGTAATCCATTAGATGGATTTGATATTTTGAAATACAATATGGACAACCTGATCAGAGTTGACAGTTGAACTCTGGGATATCCTATGATCATTTTGGTCAAGGGGATGAATTATATGAAAACTATATCCGCATGGGTTCTAAGGATGTTGTTCTACACATTCGACCTATCCGATCGTCGGGTACCATTGCTAGATGGTCACTTCGATTGGTACAGGAATTTGTTCCTGTGCTACCGACTTAGGTTTGGACCTATGAGGTCATACACATTACAGTTCATGATCCGATCGGATGGTTGATCAATGATTAAGAATCGTTCTAGGGTTAAATGATCAATACGATTGACATTTAACCCAGTGCAAGTATTGCAGGAGGATCGATTAGCAATTCGATTGCTAATTGGCTTAATTTGATTAAGCCAATGAGTTAAGATTAAATCTAATTAAATATGATTTAATTAGATTTATTTTAGACTTGATTGGATCAAGTTCAATTGGTTTATTGGATAAGCCAAGTGCAAGGAAAAACTAGTCCTAGTTCAACTAGGACTTGGGTCAATCTAATTTTTAATTTGATTAAAAAATTAAATCAGATTTAAATCTAATTTAATCTGATTAAATTAGATTCTTAATTGGGTTAAGACCTATTTTAATTAGGTTGATCTAATTTTGGTTTGTGTAGCATACTGTGTGGCATCAAAGAAGGATCAGTGTAGTACTAGCATACTGTGCTGATTTCCTGAAGCAGAACTTCTGATCGAGATTCGTGAGCTCGTGTGGATGACTCCTAGAGGCCGGACGTGTGTGCGGCTTACAACATTATCCTTAAGCCCGGATCAGCGAGGTTAGAGCGTCTAACTTGCAAGGTAATAGATCTGATCTATTGTTTAATACATACATTAGATGTGGTATAAAAACATGTTGATATGATCAACATGTAGTTCATGCTATATTTATATATTTTAATTTTTGATTTAATGCTATGTAATAGTCATGTAATAGGATCTTAGATCTAAAATTCTCTGATTTTAAAAAATAAATTTTGATTTATTTTAGTCTTCCGCTGTATGATCTTGAAAAAGTTTCAAGATCTAACCCTGAAACCCTAGATCTGGTTCCTACAATTGGTATCAGAGCAAGGTTCTTTATTACATGATTATTTATACATGCTTAGATTATTTCTTAGATTAGATCTAATTTATAATCTGATTATTAAATCTGAAATTAAAATTTTAGATCAATCACAAACTGCAAGGTTGTCCTGCTGTAAGGTTTACCCCTTATAGTGCAAAGGTTGTCCTAGTTTGTGTAGATCTATCTTTAATCATAAATTTGTTAGATATGATCTAGATTAAATTTATGATTTATTAGATTTAAAAGATATTTAAATCTAAAATAAAATCTCTTTGTTAATAATTTTTGTGCAAAAAAATTGTTTAAAGTTGAAACTGTTTCAATTACATGAACCTGTTTAGATTAGATCTAAAGTAGTTTCATGTTTAATTCACTTGTATCTTGATTATGAATCAAACATGCAATATGGTTGGTAGAATCATATTGTAAAATTATTTTACAAATATAAAAATTATTTTTTGAAAAGTCGAACCCAACCCTCAGCCCAAAACTTAATTAAGAATTAAGAAGTTATTTGATTAGGTTCTAGGATTGTGAATTGAAGAACCTAAGACACAAATCATAACATATTGGGTTAATGGGTTAGTGGGAATTAGGTCTATTAATTGGGTTAGACCTATGGTTAGATTAAAGATGGACTTAATTAGAGAATTGACTAAATCTAATCAATTGTTGTCTTAGATTAGGTCAAGGATTCTCTAGATCAATTACAATAGTTATAGTTGGTCAAGTCCATATCTTTAACGAGAACCAAATGGACTTGATTCTTGGCTAAGCGGTCTAGCATAAACTGTTAGGTTGATCTAATCGAAACTAATTAAACCAGTTGGTGTCTAAGGTAAACCAGACTGGTGGTTTTTAATTGGGAGCCCGCTTACCTGGCCATTTCTGATGGTGCCTAAGGCAAGCTTTGGCAGACCCTCCCACTGATCGAACTTACCTGGCCTCTTGATGAAATTATGTTTTGATCGGATCACTTGACTATTCGAGCTGACCCATGTCAGCTAGGTAAATCAGTGTGACTGATTTAGGTGCTCCTAGACCAGCCCTTTTAATGGTCTCCATTAAGCTGACTTGGTGAAGCCAGTGGGAGGATCATGATAAGCTGGTTCATCTAACCGCATCCTCTAAATTATTTAAATCTTCTAAAATTATTAGGTCCTTAAAATGATAAAGTTATGGAGATAACTGAGTCATAGCCTCCCATTAAGGTGTTTGATAATGAGTCCATTAACTCAATAATCATTGCAGACCCAAAGGCCTGGTGCTTGTTGACTAATGGAATTATCACTCATCATATGATGACTTGGAAGTGTCTCTCTAATGGTGGTTAGGTGAGCCAACCAAAGTTGGACTTAATCATTCGTTGGTTAGATACACCAAGTATAATCATGTTAATGGTTGGACCTAACCGGATCCTTACAGTGGAGGCCAAAGCCTACTGATTAGGTTTCTGGGGCAAAATTAAAATTACTAGAAATTATTTAGAGAAACAATTGGTTATGAACCTACCCTTAGATGTACATGGGTTGGCCAACCAAAGTTGGGCTTGTGTGCAGTCTAAGTGGATTCTAGTACCCACTAAGGAATTAGGATAATTCTTCGAATTGGAGGTAGAGGCTACCAATTCGAATAAAATAGTGGGAGAAACCTTTTGATTAAAGTCCATATCTTTAGGTTTAATGAATCAATTACTAATTAGGTTATGGTTCTCCTTTGTGCAAATATGGCCACTTTCCTATCGCTCCGATCATTATTGGACAATGATAAGTTGGTGGGACCCAACTTCGATAGCTGGTACCGAAAGTTGAAGATAGTCCTGGAGCATGAACGGATCCTATATGTGATAATGGATCCTGCACCTGAGGAGCCAGCTGTCAATGCATGTGGAACAGTCAGAGATACTTACCAGAAGTGGCTCAGTGATCGGACCACGATGTGCTGTAACATGCTGGCTATCATGAGTGATGAGTTCAGTCGTAGATTCGAGATGGCTCAGCCAAAGGACATGCTTCAAGTGTTGGAGGATTCCTTTGGCACACCCGATGACGTAGAGAGGCACAAGACTAGTTGTGCCATCTTCAATGCCAAAATGCAGGATGGTGCCTCTGTCACTGATCATGTATTGTATATGATCGAGCTGATGGAATGATTGAGCAAGCTCGGCTTTTCCTTGCATGAGCAGCTTGGGAAAGAAGCAATACTGAACTCGCTGTCCCAGTCTTATCTCCCATTCCTCACTCATTATAGAATGACAAAGCCTGAAGAGAACTACCATGGGTTACTGGGGTTGCTTCAGAACTTTGAGAAGGATCATCAACTTCACAAGGAGTCGGTGAACTTAGTGGGAGGTTCATCTTCTGATTCTCGACCTTTTGAAAAAGGAAAGAAGAACAAGAAGAAGAAAGTGAAGAAGGTGCAAGTTCAGGCTGGGACATCAGTGCAGAGCCAGACCAAAAGGATCAAGCCTGATAAGAGTCTATTCTACTGGCAAGCACCCTAGATTAGATAGTATGTCAGATATCTACTTATGGCATTGGAGGCTAGGTCATATAAACAAGAACAAAATAAACAGGTTGACTCAAGAGGGAATCCTCGAAGTCAGTGATTGTGAATCACTTCCAACCTGTGAGTCTTGTCTTCTTGGTAAAATGATCAAGTCACCTTTTACTGGAAAAGGTGAGAGAGCTACTGAGCTCTTGGGCCTAGTACATACTGATGTATGCGGGCCCATGAGCACCAGTGCTAGAGGTGGATATTTCTACTTCATAACTTTCACGGATGACCTATCCCGATATGGATATGTCTATCTGATGAAATATAAGTCGGATTCATTTGAAATGTTCAAACGATTCTGAAGTGAAGTAGAAAAATAAACTGGGAAGAGTATTAAAACTCTTCGATCTGATCGAGGAAGAGAATACCTTTCTAGTGAGTTTCTCACATATCTAGGAGAGAATGGGATTCTCTCCCAATGGACTCCTCCAGGAACACCACAGCATAATGGTGTGTCTGAAAAGAGGAATCGGACTCTGTTAGACATGGTCCGATCCATGATGGGTTTGCTAGCTTGCCGATATCCTTCTGGGGATATACACTCAAATCGGCCTGTTATCTGTTAAATAGGGTTCCAAGTAAGTCTGTAATTAAGACTCCATATGAGATATGGATGGGACGTAAGCCAGCACTTTGACACCTTAGGGTCTGGGGGTGCCCGGCCTATATCAAACGATTAGTCACGGACAAACTTGGACCTAGGTCTGACAAATGCTCATTCATAGGGTACCCCAAAGAGACAAAAAGATATTTTTACTACCATGCTGATGAACAAAAGGTGTTCGTCAGCCTTAAGGTAATCTTTTTAGAAAAGGAGTTCCTTGGTGAAGGAACCGTTGCCTCTAAGGTTGAACTTGATGAAGTTCAACAGGTAGAAGGACCGACACCAATAGCTGAACCTGAGTCGGATATGATTAGATCAGATCCGGAGCCCAATATACCTGCACCATTAAAGCGATCCGGTAGAGTACCGCGTCAGCCGAAAGATACTATGGTTTTTTGATCCGGGACGGTGATCCCATCGAACTTGATGAGAATAATGAGGATCCGATCACCTATATGGATGTAATGCAGAGACCTGATTCCGAGAAATGGCTTGAAGCCATGAAATTCAAAATGGAGTCCATGAAGGTCAACGATGTATGGACATTGGTTGACCCACCTGAAGGGGTTAAACCCATTGGGTGTAAATAGGTCTTCAAAAGGAAGAGGGGCGCAGACGGAAAGGTGGAGACCTATAAAGCCCGTCTGGTCGCTAAGGGGTATCGTCAACGTTATGATATTGACTATGATGAGACATTTTTCCCTATGACAATGCTCAAATCCATTCGGATAATGCTTGCAATAGCTGTCCATCTGGATTATGAGATCTGGCAGATGGATGTAAAGACAGCTTTCCTGAATGGAGAGCTGACCGAAGAGGTGTATATGATACAACCTGAGGGGTTTACATCCATAGATGAGTCCAAGGTGTGCAAGCTTCAGAGATCCATTTATGGACTGAAGCAAGCTTCTCAGAGTTGGAACATGCATTTTGATAAGGTGATCAAAACGTATGGCTTCATTAAGAATGGAGAAGAGCCCTGCATCTATAAATGGGCAAATGGTCCAGTTGTGGTATTCCTTGTCTTGTACGTGGATGACATTCTCTTAATCGGGAATGACATCCCCGCACTACAAGAAATAAAAGTTTGGTTGTCATCACAGTTCTCCATGAAGGACTTGGGTGAAGCATCCTACATTCTAGGGATGAAGATCTATAGGGATAGATCTAAAAGGATGCTTGGGTTATTCCAGTCCATGTACATAGACACTGTGCTGAAGAGGTTCAGCATGGAGAATTTCAAGAAGGGCTATCTATCGATAGGCCATGGAATTTCTCTCTCTAAGAAAGATTGTCCGACAACTCCTGAAGAGAGAGCGTATGAGTAGAGTCCCATATACTTTAGCCATGGGATCTATCATGTACGCCATGACATGTACAAGATCAGATGTGGCATACTCACTAGGAGTAGTGAGTAGATACCAATGTGATCCTAGAGAAAATCACTGGAAAGTGGTTAAAGCCATCCTTAAGTATTTGAGAAATACTAAGGACCAATGGTTGGTTTATGGTGAGTCAGATCTGAAACTTGTGGGGTTCACAGACTCCAGCTTCCAATCTGACCATGATGACAGCAGGAGCGTGTCGGGTTATATCTTTACTCTGAATGGTGGAGCCATCTGCTGGAAGAGTTCCAAGCAGCATACTGTGGCAGACTCTGTTTGTGAAGCGAAGTACATCGCAGCATCGGATGCCGCGAAGGAAGCTGTGTGGCTAAGAAAATCCATCACTGAGCTCGGAGTAGCACCCTCCCTCGATGGTCCGGTCCTGCTCTACTGCGACAGCACTGGTGCCATAGCTCAGGCGAAGGAATCCAAAGCACATCAGTGGATGAAGCATCTTGCGCCGCTTCCACCTGATCTGAGAGATCGTGGATCGAGGTGACGTCGACCTTCAGAAGATCGACGGAAAGGAGAACCTGGCCGACCCCTTCACTAAAGCCCTGGCGATAAAGGAGTTCGACAACCATAAGTCGAAGATGGGTATTAGATACTGTACCGAGTGGCTTTAGGACAAGTGGGAGTTGTTGGGAAATGTGTCCCAAAAAGCTAATCATCAAGCTGTTGACGGTTGAGCAACCAAGTATTGTAATTGATTTGTTAATAAATAAAATATATTTGGCATCTTCATCATAATCTTTCATCTTCTAATGAACTCCGTTGTTATGATGAAGTCCTTAGGACTATTTAAGTTCGATAAAGAGAGGATTTATCGATTAGTCCTTAAAACTGTTCACGACCAAATGATAGGCTGTTAATAAGGACGACAGCTTCTATCGAGCATAGGTCGCTGTAGGCCATATGGGTTGGTTGTCCTCTTAAGCAAGGAGTGTGGAGACACTGGTATGGCATACAGGTGAGATGTAAGGGTACATCATCATTGAATGTAACCAACTCCAGAGTATTCTGCTGTCGAGAATGTTTCTGATGGGATATAGGTATAAGTGTCCCTTAGACTTGAGATCGCCTCAGTGACTTGCAAGCAACTCACTATGCTTTGGTACTGGACTAACTGAATTTCTAATTCAGAGACGGAAGGCTTCTGGGCACAGTCAAGTACTTGCGAAGTCAGAGTGTGATCAAGATGGGATTGACCACTCCAAGAGTTGGAGAAGAATGAGTCGCTGTATTTCAATTTAGCAAAACCTTGGCTAGGGTAATCCATTAGATGGATTTGATATTTTGAAATCTAATATGGACAACCTGATCAGAGTTGACAGTTGAACTCTGGGGTGTCCTATGATCATTTTGGTCAAGGGGATGAATTATATGAAAACTATATCTGCATGGGTTTTAAGGATGTTGTTCTACACATTCGACCTATCCGGTCGTCTGGTACCATTGCTAGATGGTCACTTTGATTGGTACAAGAATTTATTCCTGTGCTACCGACTTAGATTCAGACCTATGAGATCACACACATTAGAGTTCATGATCCGATCGGATGGTTGATCAACGATTAAGAATCGTTCTAGGGTTAAATGATCAATACGATTGACATTTAACCCAGTGCAAGTATTGCAGGAAGATCGATTAGCAATTCGATTGCTAATTGACTTAATTTGATTAAGCCAATGGGCTGAGATTAAGTCTAATTAAATATAATTTAATTAGATTTATTTTGACTTGATTGGATCAAGTTCAATTGGTTTATTGGATAAGTCAAGTGCAAGAAAAAACTAGTCCTAGTTCAACTAGGACTTGGGTCAATCTAATTTCTAATTTGATTAGAAAATTAGATCAGATTTAAATCTAATTTAATCTGATTAAATTAGGTTCTTAATTGGGTTAAGACCTATTTTAATTAGGTTGATCTAATTTTGGTTTGATTTCATTTGGGAAACCAAATTAAAACAAGTCATAAGATAGAATCCTAGTAAGACTAAGATTCCACCTTGCGCCACATAAGCCTTCCCCATGCCCTCTCTCTTATTCAATGCCAATCTCCACTTATTTTGTGCAACAAAAGCCCTCTCCCAGGTCTCTCCCACGTTCACAAAAGGTCTCCTCTCTTCTTTCTTACATGGAAGGTGTTTGGATCCAATCAAAAAGGAATAAGTTTGGATTTCGAATTCTATGAGATAGAGTTTTAGAAATCCAAAACTCTTTCAATTTTGTACCAAATTTATCCAAAATTTTTTTGGAATTTTTGTGGCTTTTAGGGTACATATTGTGCACCATTTTCTGGTGATCCATGCATAAAAATATGGAGGAGGTGCTCAAGAGTTGGGCGCCCCTTAACTTGCCATGTTTGGATAAGCCTTGACTAGGTATTTGACCTAGACAAGGACTCTATCATATCTCTCTATATAAATTGAGTTTCTTTATGATATTTTAGGAGAAGATAGAGATTTGAGAGACCTTTGTCCCATCCAAAAATCAGAGAGAAAGACCTTTGGATCATGGAGATATAAAAGAATAAGTTAGGATGTCTAGAGAGAAAAATGTGAAGAAGAAGAGGGTCTTCTTCTAGGATTTTTTGTTTTCATATCTTTCCTCCCTCCATCTTGAGTTTCCTGAGAGTGTCTCAGATCTGAAACTCCTTCTTTTACTTTTCATCTTTGGAAGAGTCCAAATCAAGAAGAAGGAGGCACCTGATCAACCATCAAAGAAGGATCAGTGCAGTACTAGCATACTGTGCTGATTTCCTGAAGCAGGACTTCTGATCGAAATTCGTGAGCTCGTGTGGACGACTTCTAGAGGCCGGATGCGTGTGCGGCTTGCAACATCATCCTTAAGCCCGGATCAGTGAGGTTAGAGCGTCTAACTTGCAAGGTAATAGATCTGATCTATTGTTTAATACATACATTAGATGTGGTATAGAAACATGTTGATATGATCAACATGTAGTTCATGCTATATTTATATATTTTAATTTCTGATTTAATGCTATGTAATAATCATGTAATAGAATCTTAGATCTAGGGATTCTCTGATTTTAAAAAATAAATTTTGATTTATTTTAGTCTTCCGCTGTATGATCTTGAAAAAGTTTCAAGATCTAATCCTGAAACCCTAGATCTGGTTCCTACAACAGTGTGTCTGACCTTTGTGGATCATCCACATGAAGCTCCTGGTCTAATTAGCTCTTCACGAATGCTAGTTCGTCGTAGAACTCTTTTGACAGTCAATGTTGATCGAACTTCTTCGATCTTGATCTGTCAACTCCTCAGATACTCTGGATCATCGACAGATGCACTTGAGAGGTTGTCGATGCTCTCCCTGAAGTTTGGTGAGCTCACGACACTCATAGCTCACGTTCTTACTTCCCGAACCCTAGGCCCTTGCGCCCACTTATTTCTTTCTTTTCTCTCCTTTTCTTTTCTTTTCTCATGCAGAAAAGCTCTCTCATGCCACCCTTCTCTCTCAGATGTCATCTACGCATGCCATATCTTATCTCCTTTTTAAAATGATGCAAGACCGCATCTTTGCAGCATTTTTACCGCGTGAGAGAATAAAGATAAGTGGTTGCTCATTTGAATTCAAATCAAATTTGAATTCAAATGCAAAACAACCCATCCTTATCCTCTCTGGGCATGAGAAGAGAAGGGTGTGGGCTCTCTTGTGCATGGATAATTTTCATGAGAAATCATTTCTCGTGTGGAAGAAGTGGTGCATAAGATAAAAGGTGGGCACAGAGATTTGTTATCCATTCGAATTCAAACATCTTTTGAATTTGAATGGCCAACAAATCTCATCCTTATCCATTCAAAATGGCACCAAAGAAGGGGTGTTGGATGGCTTCTGTGTGGGAGAAAATTCACGAGAAGTTATTTCTCATGAATTCAAATGGGCGCAGATGAAGTGAGGTGGCGCAGGGAGAGAATTCAAAAATGGTTTCAACCTAATTGAACCAACCTAATCGAGCCAACCTAATCAAAATAAGTTAGGCACAATTAGAATAAGTTAAACCCAACATAATTAGGCTTAATTAAATTTAATAAAATCCTAATCAAATTAGAAATTGACTAAGCCCAACTCCTGATCAAATCAGGGACCAAACCACTTCGGCGATTAGGTCAACTCTTAACCTAATCGGGTCAAACCCAACTGAATCCAATTCAATTGAACTTGATCCAAAAATAATTACATAATCAAATTGAGTTAATTAGTGATCAAATCATTAATTAAATCTCTCATAAATACTGAGTCCAAATCCGATGGGCAATCGGGTATCAAAGTCCATCGATATGAAACCTTGATCGAAGAGTCCCAAACCAGTGGGACTCTTGACCCCGATACCAAAAATGTGTGGTACTCGTGATCAGAGAATCCTGATTCTTGATCACAGAGTCTCAGACACATAGGACTCATAGTCCATGAGCATCAGAACTCTTCATCAGTCATCAGATCAGATAGGAACCTCTAATGTGTGTGACCCCGCAGGTTCGAACCTAAGCCGGTAGCACAGGAATCAATTCCTGTACTAATCGAAGTGACCATCTAGCAATGGTACCTGACATTCGGATAAGTCGAATAGTCATAATCACAACACTCAGAACCTACGTGAATACGGTTACTATATAATTCATCCCTTTTGACCCCTGTGTTTAGGATGACTCAAGGTTAAACTGTCAACCCTGATTAGATCATTCGAATCGTGCTCAACTCAAACAGTCCTGTGACTCCTCACTAGGACTACCTTGGCCAAAGTTTTGCTAAATTAAAATATGACTATACATAGCTCCTGAACTGGAGTGGTCAATCCCATCTTGACACACGCACTGACAAGTCAAGTACTTGACTACACCCAGCAGCCTTCCATCATTGAATTAGAAATTCAGGTAGTCCAATGCCTAAATGCAGTAGTTGCTTGCAAGTCACCATGGCGATCTCAGATCGGAGGGATAGTTATACCCATATCCTATCGGAACAAATCTTGATAGCAGAAATAGCTCCGGAATCGATCACGTTCAGTGCAGATGTACCCTTACATCTCATCTGTATGCCATACCAGTGTCTCCACACTCCTTGGTTAAGAGGACAACCAATTTATATGGCACATAATGACCTATGCTTGATAAATATTATTATCCTTGGTAACAATGTATCATTTGATCACGAATAGGTTTAAGGACTAAACGATAAATCCTCCTTTGTCGAGTCTAAATAGTCCTAAGGACTTCACCATAACACAGGAGTTCATTAGAAGATGAAACAATTTATGATGAAAATACCAAAATAACTTTTATTTATTTATAATTTATATACTAATACAAAAAGAAGCACAACCATCAATAGGCTGACGATTGTCTTTGGGATACTATTCCCAACAATCTCCCACTTGGCCTAAAACCAATCAGTGTAGTATCTAATATCCATCTTCGACTTGAAGTCGTCGAACTCCCTCACCGCAATGGCTTTAGTGAATGGGTCGATCAGGTTTTTCTTTCCATCGATCTTTTGAAGGTCGACGTCACCTCTATCCATGATTTCCTGGATGAGATGTTAGCGGCACAGAATATGCTTCGTCCGCTGGTGTGCCTTCGGTTCCTTCGCTTGAGCAATGGCACCAGAGCTGTCACAGTAAAGCAGGACTGGACCAACGAGGGAGGGTGCTACTCCAAGTTTGGTGATGAATTTCCTCAGCCACACCGCTTCTTTGGCAGCATCTGATGCAGCGACATACTCTGCCTCGCAAACTGAATCAGCCATAGTGTGCTGCTTGGAACTCTTCCAGCAGACAGCCCCACCATTAAGGGTAAAAATAAATCCCGACACACTCTTGCTATCATCATGATCAGATTGAAAACTAGAGTCTGTAAACCCTATAAGTCTTAAGTCCAATTCACCATAAACAAGCCACTGGTCCTTAGTATTTCTTAAATACTTCAGGATGGTTTTAACAACCTTCCAGTGATTCTCTCCTGGATCAGATTGGTATCTACTCACTACCCCTAGTGAGTATGCCACATCTGATCGTGTGCATGTCATGGCGTACATGATAGATCCCACTGTCGAAGCATATGGAATTCTACCCATACGCTCTCTCTCTTGAGGTGTTGTCGGACAATCCCTCTTCGAGAGAGAAATTCCATGGCCTATCGGTGATAGCCTTTCTTGAAATTCTCCATGCTGAACCTCTTCAGCATAGTATCAATGTATGTGGACTGAGATAAGCCAAGTAACCTTTTAGATCTATTTCTATAGATCCTCATCCCTAAGATGTAGGAAGCTTCTCCCAGATCCTTCATGGAGAACTGTGATGATAGCCAAATCTTTATTCCCTGTAATGCAGGGACATCATTCCCAATTAAGAGAATGTCATCCACATACAATACAAGAAATATCACTACTGGACCATTAGCCTACTTATAAATGTAGGGCTCTTCTCCGTTCTTAATGAAGCCATACATTTTGATTGTCCTATCAAAACATATGTTCCAACTCTGAGATGCTTGCTTAAGTCCATAAATGGACCTCTGTAGCTTGCACACCTTAGACTCATCTGTGGATGTGAACCCTTCAGGTTGTATCATATACATCTCTTCATCCAACTCTCCATTTAGGAAAGCTGTTTTCACATCGATCTGCCAGATTTCATAGTCCAGATGGGTAGCTATCGCAAGCATAATCCGAATGGATTTGAGTATTGCCACAGGAGAAAATGTCTCGTCATAGTCTATACCATAACATTGATGATATCCCTTAGCAACCAGATGGGCTTTGTAGGTCTCCACCTTTCCGTCTACGCCTCTCTTCCTCTTGAAGACCCACTTACACCCTATGGGTTTTACTCCTTCGAGTGGGTCAACCAATGTCCACACATCGTTGACCTTCATGGACTCCATTTCGGATTTCATGGCCTCTAGCCATTTCTCAAAGTCAGGTCTCTACATTGTATCCATGTAGGTGATTGGATCCTCATCATTTTCATCAAGTTCGACAGGATCGCCATCCCGGACCAAAAAACCATAGTATCTGTCCGATTGACATGGTACTCTACCAGACCGCCTTAAGGGTGCAGGAACAATGGGCTTCGAAATTGATCTAACTAAATCCGGTTCAGGTTCAGCTACTTGTGTCAGTTTTTCCACCTGTCGAACTTTCTCAAGTTCAATCTTAGAGAAAACAGTCCCTTCACCAAGGAACTCCTTTTCCAAAAAGATTGCCTTAAGGCTGACAAACACTTTTTGCTCATCAGCTAGGTAGAAATAATACACTTTGGTCTCTTTTGGGTACCCTATGAAATAACACTTGTTAGACCTAGATCCAAGCTTATCCGTAATTAAATGTTTAACATAAGCCAGACACCCCCAAACCTTAAGGTGTGAGAGTACTGGCTTACGTCCTATCCATATTGCATATGGCATTTTGGTTACAGACTTACTCGGAATCCTATTTAGAAGGTAACAAGCCGATTCGAGCGCATATCCCTAGAGGAAGATCAACAGACCAGCAAACCCCACCATGGATTGAACCATGTCCAACAAGATCCAATTCCTCCTTTCAGACACACCATTATGCTGTGGTGTTCCAGAAGGTGTCCATTGAGAGAGAATCCTATTCTCCCAAATATATGTCAGAAACTCATTGGAAAGGTATTCACCTCCTCGATCAGATCGAAGAGTTTTAATACACTTTCTAGTTTATTTTTCTATCTCATTTCGAAATAGTTTGAACATTTCAAACGACTCCGACTTATGCTTCATTAAGTAGACATACCCATACCTCGATAGGCCGTCTGTGAAGGTAATGAAGTAAAAATATCCATCTCTTGCACTTGAGCTCATGGATCCACATACATCAGAATGTACCAGACCCAAGAGTTCACTGGCTCGCTCACTTTTTCCAGTAAAAGGTGACTTGGTCATCTTCCCAAGAAGACAGGACTCACAGGTTGGAAGTGATTCACAATCACCAACTTCAAGAATTCCTTCTTGAGCCAACCTGTTTATGCTGTTCTTATTGATATGACCTAGCCTATAGTGCCAAAGGTAGACTTCTGACACATTATTTATTCTAGGGTGTTTACCGAAGGTTTGAACCACATTAACATGCTGTGATAGTAAGTAAATTCCATTATTTCGTTGTCCAACAAATATTGTAACACCATTCAAAATGATATTGTAAATATTTTCTTTTATTAAAAATTTATAACCGTACATGGCCAAAATGAAGTGAAAATTTAGTGCAGGGGCAAAACGGTAATTTTAAAACTTTTTCAAAATTACTATTTTACAGCGGAATTATTGATTAATCTCATTAATTAATATTAATTAACCCTACACTAGGATCTAAATATGATACAACAGCATGCATTTAAATTTGAAATTCAAATTTGAATCAGTAAACGTTTTACAGTACTGTGTTCAGAACACATCACCTTTTGCGGGTAGTCGATCACCGCAATCTGATCACCGTCGGAGGGCTCTGATTGTCACGTCGCAGCCACCCAACTGTCTGGCCTCTGCGGATCATCCACACGAAGCTCCCGTCTGATCAGCTCCTCACGAATGCTAGTTCGTGATTTCACCTTTTTGATGGTAGATGTTGATCGAACTCCTTCGATCGATGTGTGCCGACTTCTCAGATGCTCCAGATCATCTGCACAGTTACTTGAGAGGCTGATGGATCTCTCTCTAAAATTTGGTGGACTCACGACACTCGTGGCACACCAATCTCACTTCCCGAACCCTAGGTAGAAACCCTAGGGTACACACCAAAAACCCTGCACCCAATTTTCTCTCTTTTCTTTCTTTTTCTCTCGGAAGGTTTTGGACCTTCACCTTGCGCAGAAGCCTTCCTCATGCCCCAAAGTTTCTCTCCTAATTTTTCTACGCACATCCCACCTTTCTCCTCTTTTTAAAACAACGTCAAACGTGTCTTATCCGCGTGAGAGGATAAATACAAGAGGTTACACATTTGAATTCAAATGAAATTTGAATTCAAAAAAAAACCAACTTATCCCTATCCTTTTGGGCGTGAGAAGAGAAGGTGCGTGGCTATTTGTGTGTGAAAAAGTTTCACGAGAAACCTTTTCTCGTGTAAGTAATGTGGCGCACAAAATGGATAAGGATGAAAGGGCAAGTGATAAGTTATCCATTCAAATTCAAACATACTTTGAATTTGAATGGCTAACTAATTAATTTATCCATCCATATGGTGCACAAATGAGGATGTGGGGAAGGGTTTTACATGAGAAAAATTTCATGAGAAGTTTCTTCTCGTGAATTCAAATGGGTGCAAGGAAGTTGGGTGACGCAGGGAATTTAAAACAAGGTGGTTTGATTCAAATTGAGCCAACCTAGTTTAAAATAGGTTGAGCACAATTAGACCAAATTAAACCCAACATAATTAGGCTTAATTAGGCTTAATAAAATCTTAATCAAATATGGAATTAACTAAACCTAACCCCTGATCAAATCAGGGACTAAACCACCTTAGCGATTAGGTCAACATTTAACCTAATCGGGTCAATCCAAACTGAATCCAATTCAATTGGACTTGATCCAAAAATAATTACTCAATCAAATTGAGTTAATTAGTGATTAAATCACTAATTAAATCTCTCATAAATATTGAGTCCAAATTTGATGGGCAATCAGGCATCAGAGACCATCGATATGAAATCCTGATCAAAGAGTTCAAATTTCAAATTCAAAATTCGAAATTCAAAATTTTGACCCCGGTACCCAAAATGTGTGGAACTCATGATTAGAGAATCCTAATTCTCAATCATAGAGTTCCAGATAGATAAGACTCATAATCAGCCATCAGATCAGAAAGGAACCTCTAATGTGTGTGACCCCGCAGGTTCGAACCTAAGCCGGTAGCACAGGAACCAATTTCTGTACTAATCGAAGTGACCATCTAGCAATGGTACCCGATGATCGGATAGGTCGAATAATCGCAATCGCAACATTCAGAACCTACGTGAATATGGTTACCGTATAATTCATTCCTTTTGACCCCTATGTTTAGGATGACTCAGAGTTAAACTGTCAACCCTGATGATATCATCCGAATCGTGCTCAACTCAATTAGTCCTGTGACTCCTCACTAGGACTACCCTGGCCAAGGTTTTGCTAAATTGAAACACGACTGTACACAGCTCCTAAACTGGAGTGGTCAATCCCATCTTGACACACGCACCGACAAGTCAAGTACTTGACTACACCCAGCAACCTTCCGTCACTGAATTAGAAATTCAGGTAGTCCAGTGCCTAAGTGCAGTGAGTTGCTTGCAAGTCACCATGGCGGTCTTAGGTCGGAGGGACATTTATACCCATATCCCATCAGAGCAAATCTTGACAGCAGAAATAGCTCCGGAGTTGGTCACGTTCAGTGCAGATGTACCATTACATCTCACCTGTATGCCATACCAGTGTCTCCACACTCTTTGGTTATGAGGACAACCAACCCATATGGCACACAACGACCTATGCTCGATAAATATTGTCGTCCTTGGTAACAACGTACCATTTGGTCGCGAACATGTTTAAGGACTAAACGACAAATCCTCCTTTGTCGAGTCTAAGTAGTCCTAAGGACTTCACCATAACACAGGAGTTCATTAGAAGATGAAACATTTATGATGAAAAAATACCAAAATAACTTTTATTTATTTATAATTCATGTACTAATACAAAAGGAGCACAACCGTCAACAGGCTGACGATTGGCTTTGGGACACTATTCCCAACAATCTCCCACTTGGCCTAAAGCCTATCGGTGCAGTATCTAATACCCATCTTCGACTTGTAGTCGTTGAACTCCTTCCCCGCAATGGCTTTAGTGAATGGGTCGGCCAGGTTCTCCTTTCCGTCGATCTTCTGAAGGTCGACGTCACCTCGATCCACGATCTCCTGGATGAGATGGTAGCGGCGCAGAATATGCTTCGTCCGCTGGTGTGCCTTTGGTTCCTTCACCTGAGCAATGGCTCAAGAGCTGTCGCAGTAGAGCAGAACTGGACCAACAAGGGAGGGTGCTACTCCGAGCTCGGTGATGAATTTCCTCAGCCACACCGCTTCTTTGGCAGCATCTGATGCAGCAATATACTCCGCCTCGCATACTGAATCAGCCACAGTGTGCTGCTTGGAACTCTTCCAGCAGACAGCCCCACCATTAAGGGTAAAAATAAATCCTGACACACTCTTGCTATCATCTCGATCAGACTGGAAACTAGAGTCTGTAAACCCTATAAGTCTCAAGTCCGATTCACCATATATAAGCCACTGGTCCTTAGTATTTCTCAAATACTTCAGGATGGTTTTAACAACCTTCCAGTGATTCTCTCCTGGATCAGATTGGTATCTACTCACTACCCCTAGTGAGTATGCCACATCTGGTCGTGTACATGTCATGGCGTACATGATAGATCCCACTGCCGAAGCATATGGAATCCTACCCATACGCTCTCTCTCTTGAGGTGTTGTCGGACAATCCCTCTTCGAGAGAGAAATTTCATGGCCTATCGGTAGATAGCCTTTCTTGGAATTTTCCATGCTGAACCTTTTCAGCATAGTATCAATGTACGTGGACTGGGATAAGCCAAGCAACTTTTTGGATCTATCCCTATAGATCCTCATCCCTAGGATGTAGGAAGCTTGTCCCAGATCCTTCATGGAGAACTGTGACGATAGCCAAATCTTTATTCCCTGTAATGCAGGGACATCATTCCCGATTAAGAGAATGTCATCCACATACAATACAAGAAATACTACTGCTGGACCATTAGCCCACTTATAAATGCAGGGTTCTTCACCGTTCTTAACGAAGCCATATGTTTTGATCATCCTATCAAAACGTATGTTCCAACTCCGAGATGCCTGCTTAAGTCCATAAATGGACCTCTGTAGCTTGCACACCTCAGACTCATCTGTGGATGTGAACCCTTCAGGTTGTATCATATACACCTCTTCGTCCAGCTCTCCATTTAGGAAAGCTGTCTTCACATCCATCTGCCAGATTTCATAGTCCAGATGGGCAGCTATCGCAAGCATAATCCGAATGGATTTGAGCATTGCCACAGGAGAAAACGTCTCGTCATGTCTATACCATAACGTTGACGATATCTCTTGGCAACCAGATGGGCTTTATAGGTCTCCACCTTTCCGTCTGCACCCCTCTTCCTTTTGAAGACCCACTTACACCCTATGGGTTTTACTCCTTCGGGTGGGTCAACCAATGTCCACACATCGTTGACCTTCATGGACTCCATTTCGGATTTCATGGCCTCTAGCCATTTCTCAGAGTCAGGTCTCTGCATTGCATCCATGTAGGTGATCGGATCCTCATCATTTTCATCAAGTTCGATAGGATCACCATCCCGGACCAAGAAACCATAATATCTGTCCGGTTGATGTGGTACTCTACCAGACCGCCTTAAGGGTGCATAATCAATGGGCTCCGGATCTGATCTAATCAAATCCGGTTCAGGTTCAGTAACATGTGTCGATTTTTCCACCTGTCAAACTTCGTCAAGTTCGACTTTAGAGGCAACAGTTCCTTCACTAAGGAACTCCTTTTCTAAAAAGATTGCCTTAAGGCTGACAAACACCTTTTGCTCATCAGCAAGGTAGAAATAATACCCTTTGGTCTCTTTTGGGTACCCTATAAAATTACACTTGTCAGACCTAGGTCCAAGCTTGTCTGTAATTAAATGTTTAACATAAGCCGGACACCCCCAAACCCTAAGTGCGAGAGTACTGGCTTACGTCCTATCCATATCTCATATGGCGTTTTGGCTACAGACTTACTCGGAACTCTATTTAGAAGGTAACAAGCCGATTCGAGTGCATATCCCCAGAGGGAGATCGGCAGACCAGCAAACCCCATCATGGATCGAACCATGTCTAATAGGGTCCGTTTCCTCCTTTCAGACACACCATTATGCTGTGGTGTTCCAGGAGGAGTCCACTGAGAGAGAATCCCATTCTCCCCTAGATACGTCAGAAACTCATTGGGAAGGTATTCACCTCCTCGATCAGATCGAAGAGTTTTAATACACTTCCCAATTTATTTTTCTACCTCATTTCGAAATAGTTTGAACATTTCAAATGATTCCGACTTATGCTTCATTAAATAGACATACCCATACCTAGATAGGTCGTCTGTGAAGGTTATGAAGTAGAAAAATCCACCTCTTGCACTTGAGCTCATGGGTCCACATACATCAGAATGTACCAGACCTAAGAGTTCACTGGCTCGCTCACCTTTTCCAGTAAAAGGTGACTTGGTCATCTTTCCAAGAAGACAGGACTCACAGGTTGGAAGTGATTCACAATCACTAACTTCAAAAATTCCTTCTTGAGCCAACCTGTTTATCCTGTTCTTATTGATATGACCTAGCCTACAGTGCCAAAGGTAGACTTCTGACACATTATCTATTCTAGAGCGTTTATCGAATTTTTGAACCACATTAACAGACTGTGATAGTAAGTAAATTCTATTATTTAATTGTCCAATAAATATTGTAACACCATTCAAAATGATATTGCAAATATTTCCTTTTATTAAAAAATCATAACCGTACATGGCCAAAAGGCCTACAGAAATAATATTTAAAAAAAAACTTGGACAATAGTGACATTCACTCAGAATTACATTACGAGAATTGATTACAAGACTCATGATTCCTAAAGCTAGAACTGGAACTTTGCTTCCATCTCCAACATTCAGGAACCTCTCGCCTTCATCAAATCTCCTACTGACCTGCAGACCCTGCATCGAATTACAAATATGATAAGGGCTTCCGGTATCCAATACCCAGGCAGTAGTATCACAAATCGAAAAGTTGCAAGGAGTTATCATATAATTACCTTGCTTCTTCTTTGGCCTGTTCGGGTCCAGGGAGGCAATGTATTGAGGACAGTTCCTCTTCCAATGCCCGTGCTTCTTGCAAAAGAAGCACTCCGCCTGGCTCTGGTCATGCTTGCGCTTCTTGGTCTGACCCCGTGCTACTGTCCCAGCATGATATTGCACCTTCTTATTTTTCTTCTTCTTGTTCTTCTTCCCTTTCCCAAAGGGTTGATGACGAGAAGAAGACCCTCCCACTACATTCACCGACTCCTTATGGAGTTGGTGATCCTTCTCAAAGTTCTGCAGCAACCCCAACAATCCGTGGTAGTTTACTGCAGGCTTTGTCATTCGAAAATGAGTAAGGAATGGGAGGAAGGACTTGGGCAAGGAATTAAGGATCGCATCCTTACCGAGCTGCTCGTGCAGAGGAAAGCCCAATTTGCTTAGGCGCTCAATCATCTCGATCATATACAGTACATGATCAGTGACTGAGGCCCCATCCCTCATCCGAGCATTGAAAATAGCACAACTAGTTTTGTGCCTTTCAACGTCGTCAGGCGTGCCAAAGGAGTCGTTCAACATTTGAAGCATCTCCTGTGGCTGGGCATTCTCAAACCTTCGGCTGAACTCGTCATTCATTGCTGCCAGCATAATACATCGAACGGTGGTGCGGTCATTGAGCCACTTCAAGTAAGTGTCTCGGATCGCTTTACTAGCGTTCAGAGCTGGCTCCTCAGGTGCTGGATCCGTTACTACATAAAGGATCCGCTCATGCTCAAGGACGATTTTTAATTTTCGATACCAGCTATCGAAATTGGGTCCCATGAGCTTGTCATTATCTAATAATGACCGGAGTGACAAGGTAGTGGCCATAGCTGCTTAAAGGAAAACGAGACCTCTATTAGTACATAAATTAATACTAAAGACTTGGACTTTAGTCTAAAGTTTTTCCCAATATTTTACGAACTGGTAGCCTCATCCTCCAATTCGAGGAATTACTTTAATTCCTTAATGGGTACTAGAATCCACACAGACTACACACGAGCCCAACTTTGGTTGGTCAACCCATGTGCATCTATGGGTAGGTTCTTAACCAGTTGTTTCTCTAAACAACTTCTAGTAATTTATTTTGCCCCAGAACCTAATCAGTAGGCTTTGGCCTCCACTGAAAAGATCTGGTTAGACCCAACCATTAACATGACTTAATTTAGTGAATCGGACCAATAAATGATCAGGCCCGACTTTGGCCGGTCAACCTAACCACCATCAGAAAGACTCAATCAAATTATCATATTATGAATAATAATTCCATTAGCCAATGAGCACCAGGCCTTTGGGCCTCCAATGATCATTGAACTAATGGACTCATTATCATTCACTTAATGGGAGGCTATGACTTAATTATCATTATAACTTAATCATTTTAGGGACCTAATAATTTTGAGAATTTTATTAAAGAATAGTAGAGAAGAAATCATCCAGCCAATTTCAATCCTCTCACTGACTTCACCAAGTCAGATTAAAAAGGATTTAATTAAAGCTGGCATTAGGAGCACCTAAATCAGTCATACTGATTTACCTAATGACATGGGTGAGCTCTAATCATCAAGTGATCTAATCAAAATCTAACTTACCAGATTGGCCAGGTAAGTGAGATCAGTGGTGGGGATTTGCCATTAACTCGTCAATGATCGAATCAATGCGAGTAGCTCCCGCTTAAGAACCACTGGTCAAAACTGCCGAACTTACCTTAGACACCAACCGGTTCATTAGTTTTAATTTTGATCAACTTAGTAAATAGAGCTCCACCGCGTAGCCATGAATTAAGTCCATCTTGGTCTAGATAAAGACATGGACCCATTCAACTACAACTATTGAAGTTGAGTCTAGAGTATCCTTGACCTAATCTAATTCAACTTTTGATTAGATTTGATCAATTACTCCAATTCGTCCATTTTTTTAAACTAACCTTAGGTCTAACCCAATTATGGACCTAATTCATCTAACCCATTGACCCAAAAGTTTATGCAATTGTCTTAGTCTTAATTCACAATTCTAGACCTACTAGACAACACTTAATTCTTTTAATTAAGTACTTGGGCTGATGGGTCAGGGTTTGGCATTTCGAAAATAATTTTCAAATTTGAAAGATTTTATTTTTTGTTCACCAAATGTGTTAACTCATTTCACAAACGGGTCAGCACATTTCATAAACAGCAATTCTATTGCTCATTTCATAACAGAAAATAACTCAAAATAAATCATAAATTTTCTTTTAGATCTAATCTAACACATTCATGATAAATTTCTTAATTAAGTCCTTTCGCTGCTTCATCGGCATGGGATATAATTGCATCGGCACCCCTACCGCCATAGGAGACCCCATCGAATGGAAAGAGAGGGCCTTTAAATTTACTTTTCTCCTATGACCGGACGGCCATGGCAACCAACCCAATTAGATTACTTGCTACTTGGATCATGTATATCTAAATATACAAATTTCAAAATTTAAATTTTTGAATTTCAAATTTCAAATTTCAAATTTCGAATTTCAAATTTCAAATTTCAAATTTGAGATTTCAACCAAATTTCAAATTTCAAATTTTGAATTTTGAATTTCAAATTTCAAATTTCAAATTTCAAATTTCAAATTTCAAATCTTTTTGTATTTTGAATTTCAAATTTTGAATTTCAAATTTAAACTTATAGATTACACCTTAATCTACGCATGCATATGTATATCATATTCTAGAACCTGGCTCTGATACCAATTGAAGCGAAAATTTAGTGCAGGGGCAAAACGGTAATTTTAAAACTTTTTCAAAATTACTATTTTACAGTGGAATTATTAATTAATCTCATTAATTAATACTAATTAACCCTACACTAGGATCTAAATATGATACAACAGCATGCATTTAAATTTGAAATTCAAATTTGAATCAGTAAACGTTTTACAGTACTGTGTTCAGAACACATCACCTTTTGCGGGTAGTCGATCACCGCAATCTGATCACCGTCGGAGGGCTCTGATTGTCACATCATAGCCACCCAACTGTCTGGCCTCTGTGGATCGTCCACACGAAGCTCCCGTCTGATCAGCTCCTCACGAATGCTAGTTCGTGATTTCACCCTTTTGATGGCAGATATTGATCGAACTCCTTCGATCGATGTGTGCCGACTTCTCGGATGCTCCAGATCTTCTACACAGTTACTTGAGAGGATGATGGATCTCTCTCTGAAATTTGGTGGACTCACGATACTCGTGGCACACCAATCTCACTTCCCGAACCCTAGGTAGAAACCCTAGGGTACACACCAAATACCCTGCGCCCAATTTTCTCTCTTTTCTTTCTTTTTCTCTCGAAAGGTTTTGGACCTTCACCTTGTGCAGAAGCCTTCCTCACGCCCCAAAGTTTCTCTCCTAATTTTTCTACGCACGTCCCACCTTTCTCCTCTTTTTAAAACAACATCAAACGTGTCTTATCCGCGTGAGAGGATAAAGACAAGAGGTTACACATTTGAATTCAAATCAAATTTGAATTCAAACAAAAACCAACTTATCCCTATCCTTTTGGGCATGAGAAGAGAAGGGGTGTGGCTCTTTGTGGTGAAAAAGTTTCACGAGAAACCTTTTCTCGTGTAAGTAATGTGGCGCACAAAATGGATAAGGATGAAAGGGCAAGTGATAAGTTATCCATTCAAATTCAAACATGCTTTGAATTTGAATGGCTAACTAATTAATTTATCCATCCATATGGCGCACAAATGAGGACGTGGGGAAGGGTTTTACGTGAGAAAAATTTCACGAGAAGTTTCTTCTCGTGAATTCAAATGGGTGCAAGGAAGTTGGGTGACGCAGGGAATTTAAAACAAGGTGGTTTGATTCAAATTGAGCCAACCTAGTTTAAAATAGGTTGAGCACAATTAGACCAAATTAAACCCAACATAATTAGGCTTAATTAGGCTTAATAAAATCCTAATCAAATTAGGAATTAACTAAACCTAACCCCTGATCAAATCAGGACTAAACCACCTTAGCGATTAGGTCAACATTTAACCTAATCGGGTCAATCCAAATTGAATCCAATTCAATTGGACTTGATCCAAAAATAATTACTCAATCAAATTGAGTTAATTAGTGATTAAATCACTAATTAAACCTCTCATAAATATTAGTCCAAATCCGATGGGCAATCAGGCATCAGAGACCATCGATATGAAACCCTGATCAAAGAGTTCAAATTTCAAATTCAAAATTCAAAATTCAAAATTTTGACCCCGGTACCCAAAATGTGTGGAACTCATGATTAAAGAATCCTAATTCTCAATCATAGAGTTTCAGATAGATAAGACTCATAATCAGCCATCAGATCAGAAAGGAACCTCTAATGTGTGTGACCCCGCAGGTTCGAACCTAAGCCGGTAGCACAGGAACCAATTTCTGTACTAATCGAAGTGACCATCTAGCAATGGTACCCGACGATCGGATAGGTCGAATAATCACAATTGCAACATTCAAAACCTACGTGAATATGGTTACCGTATAATTCATCCCTTTTGACCCCTATGTTTAGGATGACTCAGAGTTAAACTGTCAACCCTGATGATATCATCCGAATCGTGCTCAACTCAATTAGTCCTGTGACTCCTCACTAGGACTACCCTGGCCAAGGTTTTGCTAAATTGAAACACGACTGTACACAGCTCCTAAACTGGAGTGGTCAATCCCATCTTGACACACGCACCGACAAGTCAAGTACTTGACTACACCCAGCAACCTTCCGTCACTGAATTAGAAATTCAGGTAGTCCAGTGCCTAAGTGCAGTGAGTTGCTTGCAAGTCACCGTGGCGGTCTCAAGTTGGAGGGACATTTATACCCATATCCCATCAGAGCAAATCTTGACAGCAGAAATAGCTCCAGAGTTGGTCACGTTCGGTGCAGATGTACCATTACATCTCACCTGTATGCCATACCAGTGTCTCCACACTCTTTGGTTATGAGGACAACCAATCCATATGGCACACAACGACCTATGCTCGATAAATATTGTCGTCCTTGGTAACAACATATCATTTGGTCGCGAACATGTTTAAGGACTAAACGACAAATCCTCCTTTGTCGAGTCTAAATAGTCCTAAGGACTTCACCACAACACAGGAGTTCATTAGAAGATGAAACATTTATGATGAAAAAATACCAAAATAACTTTTATTTATTTATAATTCATGTACTAATACAAAAGGAGCACAACCGTCAACAGGCTGACGATTGGCTTTGGGACACTATTCCCAACACAAAAGGCTTACAGAAATAATATTTAATAAAAAACTTGGACAATAGTGACATTCACTCAGAATTACATTACAATAATTGATTACAAGGTTCATGATTCCTAAAGCTAGAACTGGAACTTTGCTTCCATCTTCAACGTTCAGGAACCTCTCGCCTTCATCAAATCTCCTACTGACCTGCAGACCCTGCATCGAATTACAAATATGATAAGGGCTTTTGGTATCCAATACCCAGGCAGTAGTATCACAAATAGAAAAATTACAAGGTGTTATCATATAATTACCTTGCTTCTTCTTTGGCCTGTTCGGGTCCAGAAAGGCAATGTATAGAGGATGGTTCCTCTTCCAGTGTCCCTGCTTCTTGCAAAAGAAGCACTCCGTCTAGCTCTGGTCAGGCTTGCGCTTCTTGGTCTGACCCTGTGCTGACGTCCCAGCATGCAGCTACACCTTCTTATTTTTCTTCTTCTTGTTCTTCTTCCCTTTCTTAAAGGGTTGACGACCAGAAGAAGACCCTCCCACAACATTCACTGACTCCTTATGGAGCTAGTGGTCCTTCTCAAAGTTCTGCAGCAACTCCAACAAGCCGTGGTAGTTTACTGCAGGCTTTGTCATCTGAAAAGGAGTAAGGAAGGGGAGGAAGGACTTGGGCAAAGAATTAAAGATCGCATCCTTACCGAGCTGCTCGTGCAAGGAAAAGCCAAATTTATTTAGGTGCTCAATCATTTCGATCATGTACAGTACATGATCAGTGACTGAGGCCCCATCCCTCATCCGAGAATTGAAAATGACACAACTAGTTTTGTGCCTTTCAACGTCGTCAAGCATGCCAAAGGAGTCGTTCAACATTTGAAGCATCTCCTGCGGTTGGGCGTTCTCGAACCTGTGGCTAAACTCATTATTCATTGCCGCTAGCATTATGCACCGAACGGTGGTGTGGTCGTTGAGCCACTTCTGGTAGGAGTCTCGGACTGTCCCTCTAGCATTCGGGGCTGGCTCCTCGGGTGTCGGATCTGTTACTACGTAAAAAATCCGCTCATGCTCAAGGATGAATTTTAATTTTCGATACCAGTTATCGAAATTAGGTCCCATGAGCTTGTCATTATCTAATAATGACTGGAGCGACAGGGTAGTGGCCATAGCTGCATAAAGAAAAACCAGATCTCTATTAGTATATAAATTATTAATACTAAAGACTTGGACTTTAGTCTAAAGTTTCTCCCAGTATTTTTACGAACTGGTAGCCTCAACCTCCAATTGAGGAATTACTTTAATTCCTTAGTGGGTACTAGAATCCACACAGACTACACACGAGCCCAACTTTGGTTGGTCAACCCATGTGCATCTATGGGTAGGTTCATAACCAATTATTTCTCTAAACAACTTCTAGTAATTAATTTTGCCCCAGAACCTAATCAGTAGGCTTTGGCCTCCACTGAAAAGATCTGGTAAGGTCCAACCATTAATATGACTTGATTTGATGAATCGGATCAATAAATGATTAGGCCCGACTTTGGCCGGCCAACCTGACCACCATTAGAAAGACTCAACCAAATGATCATACTATGAATGATAATTCCATTAGTCAATAAGCACCAGGCCTTTGCACCTCTAGTGATTATTAAACTAATGAACTCATTATCACTCACTTAATGGGAGGCTATGACTTAGTTATCACTATAACTTAATCATTTTAGGGATCTAATAATTTTTGAAGATTTTATTAAGTGAAGAAAGAGAAGAAATTAACCAGTCAATTTCAATCTTTCCACTGACTTCACCAAGTCAGATTAAAAAAGATTTAATTAAAGCTGGCATTAGGAGCACCTAAATCAGTCACACTGATTTACCTAATGACATGGGTGAGCCCTAATCACCAAGTGATCTAATCAAAACCTAACTCACCAGGTTGGCCAGGTAAGTGAGATCAGTGGTGGGGATATGCCATTAACTCGTCAGAGATCGAATCAATGTGAGTAGCTCCCACTTAAGAACCACTGGTCAAACTGCCGAACTTACCTTAGACACCAATCGGTTCATTAGTTTTAATTTGATCAACCTAGTAAATAGGGTTCCACCGCGTAGCCATGAATTAAGTCCATCTTGATCTAGTTAAAGACATGGACCCATTCAACTACTACTATTGAAGTTGAGTCTAGAGTGTCCTTGACCTAATCTAATTCAACTTTTGATTAGATTTGACTAATTACTCTAATTTAGTATATTTCTTTAAGCTAACCTTAGGTCTAACCCAATTATGGATCTGATCCATCTAACCCATTGACCCACAAGTTTATGCAATTGTCTTAGGTCTTAATTCACAATTCTAGACCAACTTGACAATACTTAATTCTTTTAATTAAGTAATTGGGCTGATGGGTCAGGGTTTGTCATTTCGAAAATAATTTTTAAATTTGAAAGGTTTTATTTTCTGTTCACCAAATATGTTGACTCATTTCTCAAATAGATCAGCATATTTCATAAACATAAATCCTATTGCTAATTACATGATAGAAAATAACTCAATCAAAATAAATCATGAATATTCTTTTAGATCTAATCTAACACATTCATGATAAATTTTATAATTGAACCTTTACAATTAAGTCCTTTCGCTGCTTCATCTACATGGGATATAATTGCAGCGGCACTCCTACCGCTATAGGAGAACCCCATCGAATGGGAGGAGAGGGTCTTTAAACCCTACTTTTCTCCTATGATCGGACGACCATGGCAACCAACCCAATTAGACTACTTGTTATTTGGATTAAGTATTTCTAAATATATCAATTTTAAAATTTAAATTTCAAATTTTAAATTTTGAATTTCAAATTTCAAACAAATTTCAAATTTCAAATTTCAAATTTTTGAATTTCAAAATTTGAATTTTAAATTTTGAATTTCAAATTTGAAATTTCAACCAAATTTCAAATTTCAAATTTCAAATTTCAAATTTTAAATTTTAAATTTTTAAATTTTGAATTTCAAATTTCAAATTTTAAAATTCAAATTTCAAATTTTGAATTTCAAATTTTTAAATTTTGAATTTCAAACAAATTTCAAAATTCAAATTTTAAATTTTGAATTTCAAATTTTTGAATTTTAAATTTTGAATAAATTTTAAAATTCAAAATTTAAATTTTAAATTTTAAATTTCAAATTTAAACTTTTAAATTATAACTTAATCTAGGCATGCAAATATATATATCATATTTTAGAACCCGCTCTGATACCATTTGAAGTGAATTTTAGTGCAGGGGTAAAATGGTAATTTTAAAACTTTTTCAAAATCATTATTTTACAGTGAAAATTATTAATTAATCTAATTAATTAACATATATAAATCCTACACAAGGATCTAAATATGATATATACATAGCATGCATTTAAATTTAAAATTCAAACTTCTACAGTAAATAATTTACTGTTATGTGTTCAGAACATATTACCTTTGTGCGGATAGTTGATTGCTGCAATTTGATCATCGTCGAAAGGATCTGATCATCGTAATGTAGCCACACAATATGTCTGGCCTCTATGGATCATCCACACGAAGCTCTCAGTTTGATCGGCTCCTCATGAATGCTAGTTCATCGCAGAACTCTTTTGACGGCTGATGTTGATGAACTCCTTCGATCTTGATCTACTGACTCCTCAGATGCTTCAGATCATCAGCATCTCTGAAGTTTGGTGGGCTTACGACACTCGTAGCTCACATTCTCACTTCCCGAACCCTAGGCCAAAACCCTAGGGTACACTCCGAAGAAACTTGCGCCCACTTGTTTCTTTCTTTTCTCTCCTTTTTTTTTCTTTTCTCATGCAGAAAAGCTCTCTCACACCACCCTTCTCTCTCAGATGTCATCTACGCACACCCTATCTTATCTCCTTTTTAAAATGATGCAAGACCGCATCTTTGCAGCATTTTTACCGTATGAGCGGATAAAGATAAGTGGTTGCTCATTTGAATTCAAATTGAATTTAAATTTAAATGCAAAACAACCCATCCTTATCCTCTCTGGGCATGAGAAGAGAAGGGCGTGGGCTCTCTTGTGCATGGATAATTTTCATGAGAAACCATTTCTCGTGTGGAAGAAGTGGCGCACAAGATAAAAGGTGGGTGCAGAGATTTGTTATCCATTCGAATTCAAACATCTTTTGAATTTGAATGGCCAACAAATCTCATCCTTATCCATTCAAAATGGTGCACAAAGAAGGGGCGTTGGATGGCTTCTACGTGGAAGAAAATTTACGAGAAGTTGTTTCTCGTGAATTCAAATGGGCGTAGATGAAGTGAGGTGGCACAGGGAGAGAATTCAAAAATGGTTTCAACCTAATTGAGCCAACCTAATCAAAATAGGTTAGGCACAATTAAAATAAGTTAAACCTAACTTAATCAGGCTTAATTAGGCTCAATAAAATCTTAATCAAATCAGTAATTGACTAAGCCCAACCCCTGATCAAATCAGGGACCAAACCACTTCAGCGATTAGGTCAACTCTTAACTTAATCGGGTCAAACCCAACTGAATCCAATTCAATTGGACTTGATCTAAAAATAATTACTCAATCAAATTAAGTTAATTAGTGATCAAATTACTAATTAAACCTCTCATAAATTTTGAGTCCAAATTCGATGGGCAATTGGGTATCAAAGTCCATCGATATGAAACTTTAATCGAAGAGTCCCAAACCAGTGGGACTCTTGACCCCGGTACTCAAAATGTGTGGTACTCATGATCAGAGAATATTGATTCTTGATCACAGAGTCCCAGACACATAGGACTCATAGTCCATGAGCATTAGAACTCTTCATCAGTCATCAGATCAGATAGGAACCTTTAATGTGTGTGACCCCGCAAGTTCGAACCTAAGCCGGTAGCACAGGAACCAATTCCGATACTAATCGATGTGACCATCTAGCAATGATATCCGACATCTGGATAGGTCGAATAGTCACAATCGCAATACTCAAAACCTACGTGAATATGGTTACTGTATAATTCATCCTTTTTGACCCATGTGTTTAGGCTGACTCACGGTTAAACTGACAACCCTGATTAGATCATTCGAATCGTGCTCAACTCAAACAGTCCTGTGACTCCTCACTAGGACTACCCTGGCTAAGATTTTGCTAAATTAAAATATGACTGTACACAGCTCCTGAACTGGAGTGGTCAATCCCATCTTGACACACGCACTGACAAGTCAAGTACTTGACTATACCCAGCAGCCTTCTGTCACTAAATTAGAAATTCAGATAGTCCAGTGCCTAAGTGCAGTGAGTTGCTTGCAAGTCACCATGATGGTCTCAGGTCGGAGGGACAGTTATACCCATATCCCATCGGAACAAATCTTGACAGCAGAAATAGCTTCGAAATTGGTCACGTTCAGTGCAGATGTACCCTTATATCTCACCTATATGCCATACCAGTGTCTCCACACTCTTTGGTTAAGAGGACAACCAACTTATATGGCACACAACGACTTATGCTTGATAAACATTGTTGTCCTTGGTAACAATGTGTCATTTGATCGCGAACAGATTTAAGGACTTAATGACAAATCCTCCTTTGTCGAGTCTAAATAGTCCTAAGGACTTCACCATAACACAGGAGTTCATTAGAAGATGAAATAATTTGTGATGAAAATACCAAAATAATTTTTATTTATTTATAATTTATAAACTAATACAAAAAGGAGCACAACCGTCAACAGGCTGACCATTGGCTTTCGGACACTATTCTCAACAATTTTGTCTTGAAGGCATGATTCACAAACTGGATATGACTCGAAAGTCAATGGACTCAATAGCCCGGATTTCTCCAATTTGTTTATCCTATCTTTCATTTTATGACCTAACCTTAGGTGTCACAGATACCTATCATTTAGACTATCTCTAAGCTTTTTAATTCCTATGGTATTCATATTTTTCTCGATATTAAATACATATACATCAATATGTAGCTGATAGAGACCATTAATAAGAAAATCATTTGCAACTTTATTATTTTTATAAAATATGTTATAATGGTCCTTATAAAAGCTAATCACATAGCCTTCTTGTGCTAAACATGAAATAGAAATTAAATTCCTGCTTGCTGCAAGCAAATAATAACAGTCTCTAAGAACTAAATCTAATCCTAACGGTAATCGCAGAGGGTAGGTTCCTATGGCCACAGTAGCAACTCTTGCTCCATTCCCGATGTGTAGGATCATATCCCCATCCCTCAGCCTCCTGCTCTCCTCAAGATCATGTATAGAAGTGCACAAATGAGCACTAGAACCAGAGTCAAGTACCCAACTGGATGCAGAGAAAACGTAAGATTAAATTTTATAATGAGCATACCTCCAGAAGGACCATCCTTCTTGTTCTTCAGGGTGGCCAGGTACTGAGGACAGTTCCGTTTCCAATGGCCGTCTGAATTGTAGTGGAAACATTTTTCCTTTTCAGCAGCCTTCTTCTTTGGTTCCATCTTCTTCTTCTTTTCATCCACCTTCTGCTTCTTCACAGACTTCTTCTTCTTTCCAAAAGACTTTCTCTTGGAAGAAGTCCGCTCCACAGTAAGGACTGAGCCTTTTGAACTCTTCAAAGAAAGCTCAACCGTAACCAATATGTTCATTAACTCAGCCAAGGTATAATATATCTTATGCATATAAAAGTTCATGATGAACTGACCATATGCATCGGATAAGGACTAAAGGATCACATCAATCTGAAAATTCTTGTCTAAGATGATACCGAACTTCTCAAGCTCCTCAAGATCCTTCATCATTGTCAAACAATAATCTTGGACTGACTACCCATCACGCATTTAGCCTCAAAAAATCTTTGGCAAACTTGATACTTGGCTGCGCGACTTTGTTCACCAAACAACTCTTGTAGGTGAGCCAATATTTGGTGGGTAGTCATAATATTCTCATGCTAGTGCTGCAAGTCATCAGACATTGCACCCAACATGTAGTACCTGACTTTGTTATCTTCATCCATCTACTTTTTCAGAGACGCTCTCTATTCAGCAGTCGGACGTGCTGGTATGGCAGGTGGGTCCTAGTCCAAGACATGAGTCAGTTTCTCAGAATCCAGAATAATTCTGTAGTTCCTCAACCAGTCTTTGAAATTGGATCTAGTCAATCTGTGGGTGTCTAGTATTTTGGTCAGGGGGTTGGACGCAGACATATTTCCTGTAGAGAGTCAAAAGTTTCTAGTTAGATTTTGTAATCAGACTTAACCAATTTATTTAGGAGTTTCATTTTTAAATAAATTAGGCTCCCACTATTTTCTCAGATCCCTACACTCTCTAGGTAGAGATGTGAAAATCTCCATGATTAGTGATTTCTAGTGGGTGGTGCGGTCTCACCGACTGGCTCACCACCTCACCTAACAGTTATTGGTGATGGGTCAACCGCTGAGTGGACAACTCTTGTCTAATGATTCTCTAATCATGGTGCATCCAAAACTTGATCTCTAATTCATGAAGCTCACCGTGTCCGGAATATTGCTCCAATCTTTAGTTAAGTCAGACCCACTATTTGTACGAGCTAGATTCCTGATTGAGTCCCTCACCGTATCCGAAATATTGAGCACAACTCATCCTCTAATCTGTAGCATCCAATGCCTAATGGACATGGTTGCATCTTTCCGATACAACTGAACCACTGTAACCAGCCGAGAACAATCAACCCCGAGAAGGGCCCGCACATACACAATGGTGGAGGACCTTAGACTTAATATTTTCTTAGGAAGATTTAATTTAGGTCTCATTAAACATGACTTGACATAGTCATAACAATTATGACTAACCTAGTGGCATGGATTAGCTTGAATTGTTAGCCACCTCAAATCAAAACTGGATCGACACATATGGCCAGGTAAGTGAGATTGGTGGAAGGGATATGCCATTAACTCGACAAGAATGCATTCGAGTCGAATAGCTCCCAATTAAAACCTATTTGATCACATCTCCCCAACTTACCATAGGCACCAAATTGTCGAACCAGAACCAATTGGGTTAGTCTACAATCCAGACTCTAACCACTGAGCCAAACTAGGTCTTAACTTGATTGAGTTACATATGAATGTGATTCGACCTTGACCTAGACTTAATCCTATTAGACTGATCCATTATTAGCTTTCATGATCCCACCTAACCAACTTTTGATTCGATTTGATCAACCGCTAGACCTAATTGAGCTACCCAAGCCCGAACCCAATTTTATGAAAATGACTTAGATCTGAAATTCTCAATTTTAGACCTAATTTAATTTTATAAGCTTAATTCATTAATTAAGTCTTGGGTTCATAAACAAAATATGTAAAATAAATCCTAAGATTTCAAGATCTAGGGTTTTGCAGAAAAGTAAGTTTGATTTTTGATTAAGGATGAACGCACAGTACCCCTACATGCCATAAGAACACCCCATTGAATGGGTGGAGAGGGTCTTAAATCCTACTTTATTCTTATGATCGGACGGCTATGAGGAACACCTTAATCAGAAATATTGATTTAACTACAAAACTAGTTAGATCTTAGTTACATATCACATATATAATTTCAGATCTAACTTATACATGCTTTGCATACATCTCATATATTAAAATCTGATCTAATTAGAATGCTTTCAGATCTGATACATCACATGTAATATCTAAAAAATAATATTTAAATTAAACTATTCAATATAAAATCTATTCTAGACAGTTACTAGAACAATTCTACAACTAGTCTAGGCATACAGCAGATCAATCTTATGAATTTATTAAATTTTATTTTTTATTTTTTGATCTGAATATAATATTTATAATATCAAAAAATTAGAAAATAAATTAGATCCAATTTATATTTTAATCATATTAAAATATAAAACTTCAAGACTATTCATAGTTTAAACTATTCCTAGTCTAGTCATGCATCTCATACATGTTAGATCTATTTAGATTTAATTTTAAATTTTTTTATTTTAGATCTAATCACATCTGATGTGATATCTGAAATTAATTAATATTAAATATATAAAAATAAAAATTAGATCTAAATTAGATCTGAAATAGAACCATCAACCTGGCTCTGATACCAGTTGAAAGAAAAACCATCTTTTTCCTTGTAGGATCTTCCAGATCTAATGAGATCTGGGGCGAAATATTTTTAAAAAAAAATTATCCTACTTTATTTTAGATCTAAGGTCTATTAGATTAGATTCTTATTATCTAATATTTAATCTAAAATTAAATCTAAAACTTGAGGATTAGAGAAATACCTCTAGGGTAACTAGATTACCCTGTAGATGATCGCAGCAATGCCCGAGGTTCAAAAATAGCCACACAGTCACCTGGCATCTACCAGTATCCACTCAAGTAGGATCTAGATTGTCTTCTCCTTATAAATTTTTCTCCAAAAATTAGATCTATATCTGATCTACAAGATCTTCAAAAGATCTTCTGAAGCTGGAGCAACAGCTTCTCGACAAATCCTTGCAGCCTTCTGATCAGGGAGCCACCACGCCTTGGACAAGCACCAGATGGATGCCCAACTTCTTGAACGTGAAGAGGGGAGAGAGAGGACTAGAGGGGGTGTGGATAAGTGGAGGGGTTTTATGTTTTTGCTGGATATTGAGCAAATTCTCAAAACCCTAGGCGCAGACAGGGTTTAAATAGACCCTGCTACACCATGCAGTGCCACATCATTCGACCAATCAAAAAATTCTAATTAATTCTAAAAAAATTTTGATTGATGGAGTGATGTCATCTGATCATATCAAATAAAAACCCCACCAAACCCTCCTACTGTTCGCACCAACACTGGATAAACACAGTGAGATTGGCGCCCAACAGTTTGAGTCGATCAAGGCATAGAGTCCTCATCTCATGGGACTCTATCCTTATCCACTTGGGGTGCACGCCATATCTGATTATGGTGCCCACTTTGAGGGTAAAATTAGCAAGTAGATACTCCATAAAAACTCTCCAATGACCTCTTGCCAAGTGGCCTTCAGTCCAAGATCCATGGGTCAACGTTTGACTGATGTCCTAAAACGAAAATGACATGTGACAGAAATTAGCAGGTGTTGTCTTAAATTCATCTCATGAATTAAGAAAAGACTTTTTTGAGCTGGACTGGCTCCATTCAAACTGAAAGAAACCTTCTCAAGGTTCTTTATGTGAGTCAAATCACATTTGGCTCAGTCGAGATAGAAAAGATTACACGAGGAGAAAGTTAGGCTCAATCGTGTGCTAGCACGATTTTCTTGAACCTAATTGGATCTAATCCAAATCAATCAAACTGGGCTAGCTTAATTGATGACATCCAGACCCTAACTCTTATTTGTGTGACCCAGTTAGGTTCATTTTCGTATGGTAATGAGACATGTCGTGATCTCATCATCGACATCATCGAAACTCTTTTCAATGGACCAGAACTCTTCTGATTCAGACAATTAGAATGATCGATCATCAATATCATTCTAATTGCTCTCAAAATCCACCAGTGACACCTAACATTATATGGTAACAACCCATCAGAAATGAAGACAAACCTCTCGGTGCAGCTACCTATGTGATTGAGTTCTTCTATCATGAGTTCCGACTGAATTAGGGTTAAGGTGAACTCGTCAAACCCAACATCAGTCATATGAATCAATCGATCGATCCAAGTTTAATGTGAAACCTTAATGAAAAACTCTTTTCTATTATTTCACTCTACCATGGCCATAGGCTTAAAGACTCAATCTTTCGATCATCATAGGACTACTCTTATCTATCGAGGTTGATAGATCCCATGTTGGTGCGATCTAGTTCCTACAATGAATATGCTACAGCCAGCATACACCTCAGGATTTCGAATGGCTAGAAGATCAAGTTATGATATAGTCAAACTATAACACACTCAAGATGAACTGTCGATGCACCTCAGGTCAAAGAACTAGACATACAGCTGCAGCATCAAGCTAGTCATCGACGAGAAGGTAGACTTCCTTATGACTGCTCGAGGTGGTCACACTCAGTACTCTCATTCTCAATGAATATCTGTACTCTCATTCTGATGTCTCTACACCGTAGACTCAAGACACATCTACCCTAAGAAAGTGATCGTACACCAACCTTCCAGATCGATCACCATCCTCATGATGATCCTATGGTCAGGAGCTGTTTATGAGTTAGTTATGTAAATTCATGCCTTAAATTTTCAACTCTTGAAAATATGAATTAACATTCCTACTAACTCAAAGGATGTATCACAGACATAATGTACACAATGTGATAGTAGAATAACCCTTTTATTTATTTATAGTCAAAATTATAAATTTGCCCTTTCATTTGTACAAGAATGTGTCAGCCAATTTGACATCTAGAGCACACATCTAACATCCACAATATTCACTAACTCCTTATGGAGTTGGTGATCCTTCTCAAAGTTCTGCTGCAATCCTAGCAAACCGTGGTAGTTGACTGCAGACTTTGTCATTTGAAAATGAGTAAAAAATGGGAGGTAGGACTTAGATAGAGAGTTTAAAATGACATCTTTCCCTAGCTGCTCATATAGGAGAAAGTCGAGCTTGCTTAAGCGCTCAATCATCTCGATCATGTACAATACATAATCGGTGACTGAAACTCCTTCCCTTATTCGAGTGTTGAAGATGGCACAACTAGTTTTGTGCCTCTCAACATCATCAAGTATGCCAAAGAACTCCTTCAATATTTACAACATATCCTATAGCTGAGCATTATTGAAATGATGGCTAAACTCATCATTCATTACCGCCAGCATAATACAACAAACCGTAGTTTGATCGTTAAGCCACTTTTGATAAGTATCTCTGATCGTACTACATGCATTCGGAGCTGGCTCCTGGGTGCCAAATCTATCAATATATACAAGATCTATTCATGCTCCTAGACTATTTTGAGCTTTCGATATCAGCTATTAAAATTTGATCCCATCAATTTATCATTATCTAATAGTGATCGGAGTGACAAGGTGGTGGCCATAACTACAAAAAAAAAATCAAAATCTAATTAGTATATGAATTGATTAAGCCTAAAGATATGGATTTTAGTCTAAAGTTCTTTCATAATTTTATTCAAATTGAAAACCTCTATCTTCAATTTAAAGAATTACACTAATTCCTTAGTAGATACTAGAATCCACATGGACTAGACATGGGCTCGAGTGTGGCTCGACCAATCCCTGTGCACTCTTTGGGAATTATGTTCTAAAATCAATCATGTGATGATTGAGTTCATCCTTGTATATGAATTATTGATTATTGAATAATAGTTATTCTGATATTTTTCATCACAAAGTGACATCTTCCTTGAACTCTTGTACTATGATGAAGTCCCTAAAACTATGCTAGTGTACGATAAAGAGAAGATTTATCGTATAGTTCTTAAACAAGTTCGTGACCAAATGATGCGTTATTATGGGATGATGATGTTTATCAAGTGAAGGTCCTTGTGTGCCATATAGGTTGGTTGTCCTCTTAACCAAGGAGTGTAGTAACACTGGTATGGCATACAGATGAGATATAAGGATACATCATCACTGAATAAGTGACTCACCTGCTGAGCGTTCTGCTGTCAAGAGCTGCTCATGAAACACATGGGTATAAATATCCTTCAGACCTAAGATCACCATAGTGACTTGCAAGCAACTCATTATGCTTTGGTGCCAAACCATCTGGATTTTTAATACAGTGCCGGAAGGCTACTGGGTACAGTCAAGTATTTGCGAAGTCTGTGTGTAGATCAAGATAAGATTGACCCCTCCGAATTATTGAAGTTGATGTATCACTATATTTTAATTTAGTAAAATTTTAGTCAGGATAATCCATGAGATGGATTTGAAAGATTGAAATACAATGTAGATGAAGCAATCTCGGTTGACAGTTAACTTGAGACCATCCTAGAGCATCCAAGGTCAAAAGGATGAATTATGCGGTAACCATGAGTATGGTTTTTGAAAAAATTTTTTACGATAATTTGATCTATCTAGACATTGAAAATTATTACTAGATGGTATCTCGATTAGTGCAGAAATTGGTTCCTGTACTACCAGCTTAGTGTTTGAACCTATGGAGTCACGCACACAAGTCAGACAAAGTAGGAAGGAATTGACCTATGTTCATATGTCCAATTTGAAAGTACTTGACTTGATTGAACATATAAGCTAACTTGATTGAAAATTGAGTTATGAGTCAAACGGGATTGAAGAGTTGACAAAGTCTAGCTAGCACTACACATGAGGTTCAGGTTCAATCTCGGAGATGAACAATTTCTATCTATGATCCATGGAATATATGAAAGATTGAATTTAAGTACTAATTAATTTTAAATTAGATCTGAATTAGTTAAACTTAAATAGATCCAAAATTTAAGTTAGACTTGGTATAAAAGTCTTAAAGAGTTTAAGATTGACAGTCTTTCGAAATTATTTGAATCGGCTTCGAATCGGACTCGAATCAGACCTATTTTAGATAAGATATGAGTATTCGTACTTACACTGGGAATACCCATTCATGAAATATGATCAAAAATTAGTTTGGTGCTTATTTGGGGCATCCCAAGTGGTTGTGGGAGTGGGTGCAAAGTAGATGTCATAAATGATGGCAATTATATCTCATATAGGAGTCCTTCTTTCATGAGTATTGGATCAATTCAAATCAAATTTGAATAAAGAGTCCTCCTATCATTAGATCATGAGAATCATCTATAAATAGAGAGGGTCTGTACCTATGTATGAAAGAAGAGAATAGAATAGCAAACAAATCAAATTGAGAGAAGAGAAAAAGAGAGAGAGGCAGGCATGTGAAGAGAGAGGTCCTTCATCTTCTATATCTCTTCCTTTGTTGCCGCTTTCTCTCCTTGGATGTGGATCCTTCTTGGATATTCTACCTACTGGTGTGAGGTGTTACATCATCATATCTCATCCTTCGATTGATTGTGTATGCGAAGCCAATTGATTGGAGTTCATCCTGCTTTTCCGCAGCATCTGACGTGCATACGAAGTAGAGGGTCTACATATCGAGGCCTCCATGAAGATTTATATCAGATAATTTAGGATGTGATCCCTAGTTTTACTGTGATTCATGTAAGGATTTGATCCATAAACAAGTAGAATATTAGACAAAATTTTTAGATGCAACCTGGGCATTTTGGTGGAAAACTGTTTCCTTTCCTTCAACTGGTATTAGAGCAGGTCTGAAATATATACATACAAAATATTTTTTTTATGATTATTTATATAAGATATAATTAATATTTTTTGTGTGACATTAAATATCATTTAAATCTATTTATATAAAATTTTTAATCTAATTTTGATTAGATTAGAGATGCCTAATCAATGGTTGATTGAGGTTGTTATAAATCTGTTATAACAGAATTCTGCTATTATTGAATTTTTGATGAAAAATAATGTGAATTAAAATTTTATTTTAATCTATTTTAATAAAATTTAAATTTTATTATTTTTTTTATGAAGTGAGAATTATTTTAGATTTAAATTAGATCTATTTCGATAGATATTTAGATCTGAATCCTATCATAATTCAGCACTATAGGAAAATAGATTTTACCAGAAATTAATTCCTTGTGCATTCATATTTACATCTAATTATTTTTTTATTTTATATTAAATCTAAAATAGATATTTTATAATCAATATAAGATAAGTTTTATATTTGATATGATGTATATAATACATCAAATCTGATTGGATTAGATGAAGAACATAATTAATGAGATCAAGGATATATTCATGACATAAAATAGTTCTGTCAATAATTACATATTGATGTAATTATATATGAAATTAGATTTTAGATCTTAGTAGCCTAGTACTCGGATTGATGAGATCACCAAACCATCCGATCATAAAAGATTGAAGAGGTTAATTTCTCTTTTGCCTATTCGATGGGTTCTCTTATGACGTGTAGGGGTGTCGTAGTGATCCAGTTTCATAAAGAAATAAATAAATAAATTTTTATGTATTATTTTGATAATAAATATACTTAAATTAGATCTAAAGTAATTTATAATTTATTATAATAAAATAAAATTTAGATATAAAATTATTTTAGATCTGAATTACATGTTATATATGATGTAATTGGTATTGATCTAAAAGTTGTCATGATACATGAGATCTATGAATGAAGTTTAGATTATATCAATGTATGTTTAATTATTAAATATATTATAAAAATTTATTTTCATACATTGAAATATATGGTATGCTTCACTTGAAATCCTTGTAGAATAGTTCTACAAACTGAAACACACATTTCATACACTTAATTTTGAATTAAGTTTGAATGATCTAGAATTGAGAATTGAAGATCATTAAGACACCACATAATATGATGAGAAAAGAGTTAGCATGAATTAGATCCTTTTAATGGGTTAGACCTAGGGTTAGGAATACATATAGACCAAGTAGAGAAATTAATTTAATCTAATCAAGTGTTGAATTAGATTAGGTCAGTATTTCTCTAAATCAATGGTTGATCAGGTGCCACCTTCTTCTTGATTTGGACTCTTCCAAAGATGAAAAGTAGGAGGAGGTGTTTTAGATCTGAGACACTCTCAGAAAACTCAAGATGGAGGAAGGAAAGAGATGAAACTAACAACCCTAGAAGAAGACCCTCTTCTTCTTTACTTTACTCTCTCCTAGACACCCTGTCTTGTGTCTATTATATCTCCACGACCCAAAGATCTTTCTCTCTGATTTTTGGATGCCCCAAAGGACTCTCAAATCTCTATAATCATCAAAAATTTTATAAAAGAACTCATTTTATAGAGAGAGATATGATAGAGTCCTTGTCTAGGTCAAATACCTAGTCAAGGCTTATCCAAACATGACAAGATAAGGGGTGCCCAACTCTTGGGCATCTTTTCCTTATTTTCATACATGGACCACCAGAAAAGGATGCATAATGTGTGCCCTAAAAGCCACAAAAATCTCAAAAAAAATTTGGATAAATTTGATGCAAAAATGAAAGAGTTTTGGATTTCTAAAACTCTATCTCATAGAATTTGAAATCCAAACTTATTCCTACTTTGATTTGATCCACAACCACTTTCCATGTATGAAACAAGAGAGAAAACCTTTTGGATGTGAGAAAGATTTGGGAGAGGGCTTTTGTCACACAAAATAAGAGGGAATTGGCATGGAATAAGAGAGAGGGCGTGGGGGGGCTTATGTGGCGCAAGGTGGAATCCTAGTCTTACTAGGATTCTATCTTATGACTTGTTTTAATTTGGTTTCTCAAATCAAATCAAATAAAAATTAGATCAACTTAATTAAAATAAGTCTTAACCCAATTAAAAACCTAATTTAATCAGATTAAATTAGATTTAAATCTGATTTAATTTTCTAATCAAATTAGAAATTAGGTTGACCCAAGTCCTAATTGAACTAGGACTAGTTTTTTCTTTGCACTTGGCTTATCCAATAAACCAATTGGACTTGATCCAATCAAGCTCTAACTAAATCTAATTAAATCATATTTAATTAGACTTAATCTCACCCCATTGGCTTAATTAAATTAAGCCAATTAGCAATCAAATTGCTAATCGATCCTCCTCCAACACTTGCACTAGGTTAAATGTCAATCGTATTGATCATTTAACCCTAGAACAATTCTTAATCATTGATCAACTATCCAATCGGATCATGAACTCTAATGTGTGAGACCTCATAGGTTCGAACCTAAGCTGATAGTATAGAAATAAATTTTTGTACCAATCGAAGCGACCATCTAGCAATGGTACCCGATGATCGGATAGGTCGAAAGTGTAGAACAACATCCTTAGAACCCATGCGGATAAAGTTTTCATATAATTCATCCTCTTGACCAAAATGATCATAGGACACCTCAGAGTTAAACTGTCAACTTTGATCAGGTTGTTCACATTGTATTTCAAAATATCAAATCCATCTAATGGATTATCCTGGCCAAGGTTTTGCTAAATTGAAATACAGTGACTCATTCTTCTCCAACTCTTAGAGTGGTCAATCCCATCTCGATCACACTCTGGCTTTACAAGTACTTGACTATGCTCAGAAGCCTTCCATCACTAAATTAAAAATTCAGTTAGTCCAGTACCAAAGCACAGTGAGTTGCTTACAAGTCACTGAGGTGATCTCAGGTCTAAAGGACACTTATACCTATATCCCATCAGAGATATTCTCGACAGTAGAATGCTCTGAAGTTGGTCATGTTCAATGATGATGTACCCTTACATCTCACCTGTATGCCATACCAGTGTCTCCACACTCCTTGGTTAAGAAGACAACAAACCCATATGGCCTACAGCGACCTATGCTCGATAGAAGCTGTCGTCCTTATTAACAGCCTATCATTTGGTCGTGAACAGTTTTAAGGACTAATCGATAAATCCTCTCTTTATCGAATCTAAATAGTTTTGGTTGTGAGCATTGTCACAGAAAAAAATGTCTCGTCATAGTCAATACCATAACGTTGACGATATCCCTTGGCAACCAGATGGGCTTTATAGGTCTCCACCTTTCTATCTGTGTCCCTTTTCTTTTTGAACACCCATTTACACCCAATGGGTTTAACTTCTTCAGGTGGGTCAACCAATGTCCATACATCGTTGACCTTCATGGACTCCATTTCGGATTTGATGGCTTCAAGTCATTTCTCAGAATTAGGTCTCTGCATTGCATTCATATAGATGATCGGATCCTCATCATTCTCATCGAGTTCGATGGGATCACCATCCCGGACTAAGAAATCATAGTATCTGTCCGGCTGATGTGGTACTCTACCGAATCGCCTTAATGGTGCAGGTATATTGAGCTTCGGATCTGATCTAATCAAATCCGACTCAGGTTCAGCTATTGGTGTCAGTCCTTCTACCTGTTGAACTTCATCAAATTCAACCTTAGAGGCAACGGTTCCTTCACCAAGGAACTCCTTTTCTAAAAAGATTGTCTTAAGGCTGACGAACATCTTTTGTTCATCAGCATGGTAGAAAAAATATCCTTTGATCTCTTTGGGGTACCCGATGAATGTGCATTTGTCAGACCTAGGTCCAAGTTTGTCTGTGACTAATCGTTTGACATAGGTCGGGCACCTCCAGACCCTAAGGTGTGAAAGTGCTGGCTTACACCCTATCCATATCTCATATGGAGTCTTAATTACAGACTTACTTGGAACCCTATTTAACAGATAACAGGCCGATTCGAGTGCATATCCCCAGAAGGATATCGACAAGCTGGCAAAATCCATCATGGATCGGACCATGTCTAACAGAGTCCAATTTCTCCTTTCAGACACACCATTATGCTATGGTGTTTCTGGAGGAGTCTATTGGGAGAGAATCTCATTCTCTCCTAGATATATGAGAAACTCACTAGAAAGATATTCCCCTCCTCGATCAGATCGAAGAGTTTTAATGCTCTTCCCAGTTTGTTTTTCTACTTCACTTCGGAATCGTTTGAACATTTCAAATGAATCTGACTTATGTTTCATCAGATAGACATATCCATATCTGGATAGATCATCTGTGAAAGTTATGAAGTAGAAATATCCACCTCTAGCACTTGTGCTCATGGGCCCGCATACATCAGTATGTGCTAGGCCCAAGAGCTCAGTAGCTCTCTCACCTTTTCCAGTAAAAGGTGACTTGGTTATTTTACTAAGAAGACAAGACTCACGGTTTGGAAGTGATTCACAATCACTGACTTCGAGGATTTCCTCTTGAGTCAACCTATTTATTCTATTCTTATTTATATGACCTAGCCTATAGTGCCATAAGTAGATATCTGACACACTATCTAATCTAGGATGCTTGCCAGTTGAATAGACTACATTAACAGGTTGTGATAACATATACACACCATTGTTCAAATGTCTACAAAAAATAGTAACACCATTCATAATGATATTACAAACTTATTTCTTTATTGAAATTTCATAATCATTTTTGGCCAGAAGACCTACAGAAATGACATTTAAAAAGAAACTGCAACAGAAATGACAATCATTAAGAACAATGATATGGGATTCAAATACAAATTTCAAGATTTCTAATGCTAGAATTGAAACTGGTCTTCCATCTCCAACATTCAGGAACCTCTCGTCTTGCTCGAATCTCTTACTGACCTGCAACCCCTACAACGAATTGTAAATATGTAAGGGCTATCGGTATTCAATACCCAGTCAGTTATATCATAAATAGAGAAATTACAAGGAGTTATCATATAAATATCTTGCCCAGCAATAACTTGCTGCTTTCTTTGCCTGTTCAGATCCAGGGAGGTAATATACTAGGGACAGTTCCTCTTCTAGTGCCCCCGCTTCTTGCAAAAGAAGCATTCAGCTTGACTTTTATCGGACTTGATCTTTTTGGTCTGGCCCTACACTGATGTCCCAGCCTGAACATGCACTTTTTTCACTTTTTTCTTCTTGTTCTTTTTCTCTTTCTCAAAGGGTCGAAAACTAGAAGACGAACCTCTCACTAAGTTCACTGACTCTTTGCGGAGTTGGTGATTCTTCTCAAAGTTTTGAAGCAACCCCAATAATTCATGGAAGTTTACTTCAGGCTTTGTCATTCTATAATGAGTGAGGAATGGGAGATAGGACTTGGGCAGCGAGTTCAGTATTGCATCCTTCCCAAGCTGCTCATGCAAGAAAAAGCCGAGCTTGCTCAATCATTCCATCAGCTCGATCATGTACAATACATGATCAGTGACAGAGGCACCATCCTGCATTTTGGCGTTGAAGATGGCATAACTAGTCTTGTACCTCTCCATGTCATCGAGTGTGCCAAAAGCATCCTACAACACTTGAAGCATGTCCTTTGGCTGAGCCGTCTCGAATCTACGACTGAACTCGTTGCTCATGGCAGCCAGCATGATACAGCACACCATGGTCCGGTCATTGAGCCACTTTTTGTAAGTGTCTCTGACTGTTCCATGTGTATTGGCAGCTGGCTCCTCAGGTGCAGGATCCATTATTACATATAGGATCCATTCATGCTTCAGGACTATCTTCAACTTTTGGTACCAGCTATCGAAGTTGGATCCCACCAACTTATCATTGTCCAACAATGATCGGAGTGATATGGAAGTGGCCATATCCGCATAAAAAAAAATCATAACCTAATTACTAATTGATTCATTAAACCTAAAGATTTGGACTTTAATCAAAAAGTTTCTCCCACTATTTTATTCAAATTGGTAGCCTCTACCTCCAATTCGAAGAATTACCCTAATTCTTTAGTGGGTACTAGAATCCACTTAGACTGCACACAAGTCCAACTTTGATTGGCCAACCTATATACATCTAAGGGTTGGTTTATAACCAATTATTTCTTTAAATAATTTTTAGTAATTTTAATTTTGCCCTAGAAACCTAATCAGTAGGCTTTGGCCTCCACTGTAAGGATTCGGTTAGGTCCAAACATTAACATGATCATACTTGGTGCATCTAACCAACGAATGATTAAGCCCAACTTTGGTTGGCCAACCTAACCACCATTAGAGAGATACTTCCAAGTCATCATATGATGAGTGATAATTTCATTAGTCAACAAGCACCAGGCCTTTGGGTCTGCAATGATTATTGAGTTAATAGACTCATTATCAAACACCTTAATGGAAGGCTATGACTCAGTTATCTCCATAACTTTATCATTTTAAGGATCTAAAAATTTTAGAAGATTTAAATGATTTAGAGGATGAGGTCAGATGAACCAGCTTATCATGATCCTCCCACTGGCTTCACCAAGTCAGCTTAAGGGAGACCATTAAAAGGGCTGGTCTAGGAGAACCTAAATCAGTCACACTAATTTACCTAGCTAACATGGGTCAGCTCGAATAGTCAAGTGATCTGATCAAAATATAATTTCACCAAGAGGCCAGGTAAGTTCGATCAGTGGGAGGGTCGGCCAAAGCTTGCCTTAGACACCATCAAAAATGGCCAGGTAAGCGGGCTACCAATTAAAAATCATCGGTCTGGTTTACCTTAGACACCAACTGGTTTAATTAGTTTTGATTAGATCAAGCTAACAGTTCGTGCTAGACTGCTTAGCCAAGAATCAAGTTCATTTGGTTCTCGTTAAAGATATAGACTTGACCAACTACAACTATTGTAATTGATCTAGAGAAATCCTTGACCTAATCTAAGATAACAATTGATTAGATTTAGTCAATTCTCTAATTAAGTCCATCTTTAATCTAACCATAGGTCTAACCCAATTAATGGATCTAATTTCTACTAATCTATTAACCCAATGTGTTATGGTTTGTGTCTTAGGTTCTTCAATTCACAATCTTAGAACCTAATCAAACAACTTCTTAATTCTTAATTAAATTTTGGGCTGAGGGTTAGATTCAGCTTTTTGAAAATAATTTTTATATTTATAAAATAATTTTATAATATATTCTACCAACCATATTGCATGTTTGATTCATAATCAAGATGCAAATAAAATAAATATAAAACTACTTTAGATCTAATCTAAACAGGTTCATATAATTGAAATAATTTCAACTTTAAATAATTTCTTTGCATAAAAATTATTAATAAAAATATTTTATTTTAGATTTAAATATTTTTTAAATCTAATAAATTATAAATTTAATCTAGATCATATCTAATAAATTTATGATTAAAGATAGATCTACACGAACTAGGACAACCTTTGCACTGTAAGGGGTAAACCTTACAGCAGGACAATCTTGCAGTTCGTGATTGATCTAAAATTTTAATTTTAGATTTAATAATCAGATTATAAATTAGATCTAATCTAAGAGATAATCTAAACATGTATAAATAATCATATAATAAACAACTTAGGCTCTGATACCAATTGAAGGAACCAGATCTAAGATTTCAAGGTTAGATCTTCAAACTTTTTCAAGATCAGACAGTGGAAGACTAAAATAAATTAAAATTTATTTTTTAAAACTAGAAAATCCTTAGATCTAAGATTCTATTACATGATTATTATATAGTATTAAATTAAAAATTAAAATATATAGAGCATGAACTACATGTTGATCGTATCAACATGTTTCTATACTACATCTAATGTATGTATTAAATAATAGATCAGATCTATTACCTTGCAAGTTAGACATTCTAACCTTGCTGATCTGGACTTGAGGATGATGTGGCAAACCACACACACATTCGATCTCTAGGAGTCATCCACACGAGCCCATGAATCTCGATCAGAAGTCCTGCTTCAGAAAATCAGCATAGTATGCTAGTACTGCGCTGATCCTTCTTTGATGGTTGATCAGGTGCCTCCTTCTTCTTGATTTGGGCTCTTCCAAAGATGAGAAGTAGGAGGAGGAGTTTTATATCTGAGACACTCTCAGAAAACTCAAGATGAAGGAAGGAAAGAGATGAAACTAACAACCCTAGAAGAAGACCCTCTTCTTCTTCTCTTTACTCTCTCCTAGACACCCTATCTTGTGTCTATTATATCTCCACGACCCAAAGGTCTTTCTCTCTAATTTTTGAATTCCCCAAAGGTCTCTCAAATCTCTATAATCATCAAAACTTTTATGAAGAAACTCATTTTATAGAGAGAGATATGATAGAGTTCTTGTCTAGGTCAAATACCTAGTCAAGGCTTATCCAAACATGGCAAGATAAGGGGCGCCTAACTCTTGGGTGCCTCCTCCTTATTTTTATGCATGGATTACTAGAAAAGGGTGAAAAATGTGTGCCCTAAAATCCACAAAAATCTCAAAAAAAATTTGGATAAATTCGATACAAAAAAAAAAGAGTTTTGAATTTCTAAAATTCTATCTCATAGAATTTGAAATCCAAACTTATTCCTACTTTGATTTGATTCACAACCACTTTCCATGTATAAAAGAAGAGAGAAAACTTTTTGGATGTGGGAAAGACCTGGGAGATGGCTTTTGTCTCACAAAATAAGAGGAGATTGGCATAGAATAAGAGAGAGGGTGTGGGGGGGCTTATGTGGCGCAACGTGAAATCCTAGTCTTACTAGGATTCTATCTTATGACTTGTTTTAATTTGATTTCTCAAACCAAATCAAATCAAAATTATATCAAATTAATTAAAATAAGTTTTAACCTAATTAAAAACTTAATTTAATTAGATTAAATTAGATTTAAATCTGATTTAATTTTTAATCAAATTAGAAATTAGGTTGACCCAAGTCCTAATTGAACTAGGACTAGTTTTTTTCTTGCACTTGGCTTATCCAATAACCCAATTGGACTTGATCCAATCAAGCCTAAACTAAATCTAATTAAATCATATTCAATTAGACTTAATCTCAGCCCATTGGCCTAATCAAATTAAGCCAATTAGCAATCAAATTGCTAATCGATCCTCCTGCAACACTTGCACTAGGTTAAATGTCAATCGTATTGATCATTTAACGCTAGAACGATTCTTAATCATTGATCAACCATCTGATCAGATCATGAACTCTAATGTGTATGACCTAATAGATTCAAACCTAAGCTGGTAGTAAAGAAATAAATTTTTATACCAATCGAAGCGACCATCTAGCAATGGTACCCGACAATCGGATAGGTCGAATGTGTAGAACAACATCCTTAGAACCCATGTGGATATAGTTTCCATATAATTCATCTCCTTGACCAAAATGATCATAGGACACCTCAGAGTTCAACTGTCAACTCTGATCAACTTGTCCACATTGTATTTCAAAATATCAAATTCATCTGATGGATTATCCTGGCCAAAGTTTTATTAAATTGAAATACAGTGACTCATTCTTCTCCAACTCTTGGAGTGGTCAATCCCATCTCGATCACACTCTTACTTCGTAAGTACTTGACTATGCCCAAAATCCATCCATCACTAAATTAAAAATTCAGTTAGTCCAGTAACAAAACACAGTGAGTTGCTTGCAAGTCACTGAGGTGATCTCAGGTCTAAGGGACACTTATACCTATATCCCATCAAAGATATTCTCGACAGCAGAATGCTCTGAAGTTGGTCATGTTCAATGATGATGTATCCTTACATCTTATCTGTATGCCATACCAGTGTCTCCACACTCCTTGGTTAAGAGGACAACCAACCCATATGGCCTACAGCGACCTATGCTCGATAGAAGCTGTCGTCCTTATTAACAGCCTATCATTTGGTCATGAACAGTTTTAAAGACTAATCGATAAATCTTCTCTTTATCAAATCTAAATAGTCCTAAGGACTTCATCATAACAATGAAATTCATTAGAAGATGAAAGATTATGACGAAAATGCCAAATATATTTTATTTATTAACAAATCAATTACCATACTTGGTTGCTCAACCATCAATAGCTTGACGATTGGCTTTTGGGATATATTTTCCAATAATATCAAGTGTTTAAAGATAGATAAACTTAGACCGAAGTCTGATAGATACTTGTTCGTAGGGTACCCAAAGAAAACTAAAGAGTACTACTTCTACCTCGCTGTAGAACAAAAGATATTTGTCCGCAGCTGGACAGTCTTTTTGAAAAAGGAGTTCCTTGGTGAAAGAGCTAATTCTTGTAAAATTGAACTTGATGAAGTTTATGAGGTGGAAAGACTAACACATATAGAATTGGGTTTATTTAGTGAATCGAATTCGGAGCCAGTAGAGGCACCATTAAGGAGATCCGATAGAGTACCACGTCAGCCAGACAGATACTATGATTTTCTAATCTAAGACGGTGATCCTATTGAACTTGATGAGAACGATGAAGATCTGACCACCTATATGGAGGCCATGCAAAGGCGCGACTTTCAAAAATAGCTTGAGGCCATGAAGTCTGAGATGGAGTCCACGGAGATCAATAGTGTCTGGACACTAGTTGATCTACCCAAAGGGATAAAACCCATAGGGTGTAAATGAATTTTCAAAAGAAAAAGAGGAGTGATAGGAAGGTAAAGACCTATAAAGCCCGTCTAGTTGCTAAGGATTACCATCAGCATTATGGTATTGACTATAATAAGATGTTCTCTCCTGTGGTAATATTCAAATCTATCCAGATTATGCTTGCTATCGCTGCACACTTAGATTATGAGATCTGACAGATGAATGTAAAAATCACTTTTCTTAATGGAGAGCTAGAAGAAGAGGTGTATATGATACAACCTGAAGGGTTCACATCCACAGACAAGTCGAAAGTGTGCAAGCTGAAAAGTTCAAGTTATGGACTTAAACAGGCATCGAGGAGTTGGAACATGCATTTTGATAAAGTGATCAAAATGTATGACTTCATTAGGAATGGAGAAGAGCCTTGCGTCTAAAAATGGGCTTCCGATTCTGTGGTCATTTTTTTGTGCTGTATGTGGATGACATACTGTTACTAGGAAATGACATCCCGACTTTGCAGAGTGTGAAGCTATGGTTATCATCACAGTTCTCCATGAAGGACTTGGGAGAAGCATCCTACATCCTAAGGATGAAGATCTATAGAGATAGATCTAGAAGGTTGCTTGGAATGTCCCAATCCACATACATTGAAACCTTGTTGAAGTGGTTCAACATAGATAATTTCAAGAAAGGCTATCTTCTGATAGATTATGAAATTACTCTTTTCAAGAAGGATTGTCTGACAACTCCTGAGGAGAGAGAGCACATGAGTAGAATACCATATGCTTCGGTAGTGGGATCTATCAGGTACGCTATGATATGTATGAGATCAGATGTGGCCTATTCACTAGGGGTAGTGAGTAGGTACCAGTCAAATTTGGATGAGAAGCATTGAAAGATTACAAAAGTAATTCTTAAATATTTGAGAAATACTAAAAATCAATGGCTTATCTATGGAGACTCTAATCTGAAACTTTTGAGATATACTGATTTTAGTTTTCAGTCAGATTGTGATGACAGCAGAAATGTGTCGGGCTACATATTTATCTTGAATGGAGGAGCTGTTTGCCAGAAAAATTTTAAGCAACATAATGTGGCCGATTCTGTATGCGAAGTGAAATATATTGTTGCATTGGATGCTGCAAAGGAGGCGGTGTGGTTGCAAAAGTTCATTATCGAGCTGGGAATTGTACTTTTCATTGATGATCCTGTCCTGCTATATTGTGACAGCTCCAGTGTCATAGCTCAGATGAAAGAACCTAAGTCGCACCATTGCACTAAACATGTTCTGCGCCGCTATCATCTAATGTGAGAGATCGTGAACCGAGGTGACGTTGAGCTTCAAAAGATTGACGGAAAGGAGAACCTAGCCGACCCCTTCACTAAAACTCTCGAGATCAAAGAGTTCGATGACTTCAAATGGAAGATGGGTATAAGATACTGTCCCGATTGGCTTTAGTCCAAGTGAAAGTTGTTGAAAATTGTGTTCTAAAATCAATCGTATGATGATTGAGTTCATTCTTGTATATGAATTATTGATTATTGAATAATAGCTATTCTGATATTTTTCATCACAAAGTGACATCTTTCTTGAACTCTTGTACTATGATGAAGTTCCTAGAACTATGCTAGTATACGATAAAGAGAGGATTTATCGTATAGTTCTTAAATAAGTTCGCGATCAAATGATACGTCATTATGAAATGATGACGTTTATCGAGTGAAGATTGTTGTGTACCATATGGGCTGGTTATCCTCTTAATCAAAGAGTATGGTGACACTGATATGGCATACAGATGAGATGTAAGGATACATCGTCACTGAACAAGTGACTCACCTGCTAAGCATTTTGCTGTCAAAAGCTGCTCGTAAAATACATGGGTATAAATGTCCTTAGACCTGAGATCACCATAGTGACTTGCAAGCAACTCACTGTGCTTTGGTGCTGAACCACCTGAATTTTTAATGCAATGACGGAAGGCTACTGGGTACAATCAAATACTTGCGAAGTCTGTGTGTGGATCAAGATGGGATTGACCCCTCTGGATTATTGGAGTTGATGTATCATTGTATTTCAATTTAGTAAAGTCTTGGCCAGGATAATCTATGAGATAGATTTGAAAGGTTGAAATACAATGTGGATGAAGCAATCTCGGTTGACAGTTAACCTGAGACCATCCTAGAGCATCCAGGGTCAAAAGGATGAATTATGCGATAAGCATGAGTATGGGTTCTGAAATATTTTTTTACGATAATTCGACCTATTTGGATATTGAAAACTATTACTAGATGGTATCTTGATTAGTACAGAAATTAGTTCCTGTGCTACCGGCTTAGTGTTTGAACCTATGGAGTTACGCACACAACTTAGACAAAGTAGGAAGGAATTGACCTATGTTTATATGTCCAATCTGAAAGTACTTGACTTGATTGAACATATAAGCTAACTTGATTGAGAATTGAGTTATGGGTCAAATGGGATTGAAGAGTTGACTATGTCTAGCTAGCACTACACATGAGGTTCAGGTTCAATCCCAGAGATGAACAATTTCTATATATGATCCATGGAACATATGAAAGATTGAATTTAAGTACTAATTAATTTCAAATTAAATTTGAAATAATTATATTTAAATAGGTCTAAAATCTAAGTTAGACTTGATACAAAAGTCCAAAAGAGTTTAGGATTGATAGCCTTTCAAAATTATTTCAAACCGGCTTCGAATCGGACTCGAATCGGATCTGTTTTGGATGAGATATGAGTATTCCTACTTGCACTAGGAATATCTACTTATGAAGCATGACTAAAAATTGATTTGATACTTATTTGGGGTGTCCCAAGTGGGTGTGGGAGTGGCTGCAAAGTGGATGTCATAAGTGATGGCAATTATATCTCATTTAGGAGTTCTTCATTCATGAGTATTGGACCAATTCAAATCAGATTTGAATAAAGAGTCCTCTCATTAGATCATGAGAATCATCTATAAATAAAGAGGGTCTCTACCTATGGATGAAAGAAAAGAATAGAATAGCAAAGAAATCAAATTGAGAGAAGAGAAAAAGAAAGAAAGACAGGCGTGTGAAGAGAGAGGTCCTTCATCTTCTACATCTCCCCTTTTGTTGCCGTCTCTTCTCCTTGGGTGCGATCCTTCTTGGGTATCCTACCTGCGGTGTGAGGTGTCACATCATCACATCTCATCCCTCGATTGATTATGTATGCGAAGCCAATTGGATTGGAGTTCATCCTACTTTTCTACAGCATCTGACATGCATGCAAAGTAGAGGGTCTGCATATCCAGGCTTCCGTGAAGGTTTATATCAGATAAATTGGGATTTGATCTCTGGTTCCACTACGATTCAGGTAAAGATTTGATCCATAAACAAGTAGAACATTAGAGAAAATTTTTAGATACAACCTGAGCATTCTGGAGGAAAACTGATTCCTTCCCTTCACACTCAAGGGTAGGTTCTTAACCAATTATTTTATCAAACAATTTCTAGCATTCAATTTTACCCCAGACACCTCTTCAGCAGGCATGTAGTTGTTGAGAATAGTGTCCCAAAGCCAATCGTCAGCCTGTTGATGGTTGTGCTCATTTTTGTATTTGTACATGAATTATGAATTAATAAAAATTATTTTGGTATTTTTCATCACAAAATGTTTCATCTTCTAATGAACTCCTATGTTGTGGTGAAGTCCTTAGGACTATTTAGACTCGACAAAGGAGGATTTGTCATTTAATCCTTAAATCTATTCACGACCAAATGATACGTTGTTACCAAGGATGATAACGTTTATCAAGCATAGGTCGTTGTGTGCCATATAGGTTGGTTGTCCTCTTAACCAATGAGTGTGGAGACACTGGTATGGCATACAGGTGAGATGTAAGGGTACATCTGCACTGAACGTGATCGACTCTGGAGCTATTTCTGCTGTCAAGATTTGCTCCGATGGAATATGGGTATAAATATCCCTCCGACCTGAGACCGCCATGGTGACTTGCAAGCAACTCACCACACTTAGGCACTGGACTACCTGAATTTTTAATTCAGTGACGAAAGACTGCTGGGTGTAGTCAAGTACTTGACTTGTCAGTGCGTGTGTCAAGATAGGATTGACCACTCTAGTTTAGGAGCTGTGTACAGTCGTGTTTCAATTTAGCAAAATCTTGGCCAGGGTAGTCCTTGTGAGTAGTCACAGGACTGTTTGAGTTGAGCACGATTCGGATGATCTGATCAGGGTTGACAGTTTAACCCTAAGTCATCCTAAACACAGGGGTCAAAAGGATGAATTATATAGTAACCATATTCATGTAGGTTCTGAGTATTGCGATTGTGACTCTTTGACCTATCCAGACGTCGGGTACCATTGCTAGATGGTCACTTCGATTAGTACAGGAATTGGTTCCTGTGCTACCGGCTTAGGTTCGAACCTATGGGGTCACACACATTAGAGGTTCTTATCTGATCTAATGGCTGATATAGAATCCTATATGTTTGGGACTTAGTGATCAAGAATCAGGATTCTCTGATCATGAGTTCCACACATTATGGGTACCGGGGTCAAGAGTCCCACTGGTTGGGACTTTTCGATCAGGGTTACATATCGATGAATTTTGATGTCTGATTGCCCATCGAATTTGGACTCAGTATTTATGAGAAGTTTAATTAGTGATTTGATCACTAATTAACTCAATTTGATTGAGTAATTATTTTTGAATCAAGTCCAATTGAATTGGATTCAATTGGGTTTGACCCGATTAGGTTAAGAGTTGACCTAATTATCAAGATGGTTTGGTCCCTGATTTGATCAGGAGTTGGGCTTAATCAATTCTTGATTTGATTAGGATTTTATTGAGCCTAATTAAGCCTAATTTAGTTGAGTTTAAATTAGTCTAATTGGACCTAACTTATTTGGTTCAATTAGGTTGGTTTAAATAATTAAACCACCTTGACCCAATCTCCATGCGCCACCTCACTTCCATTGCACCCATTGAATTCATGAGAAGGAACTTCTCATAAATTTTTTTTCTCACACTAAGCCCTCTCCACGCCCCACATTAATGTGCCATATGAATGGATAAGGATGATTGGTTGGCCATTCAAATTCAAAATAAAGTTTGAATTTGAATGGGCAATCAATCTTTGCACCTTATCCCTTTTTTTATGCCCCATTTATTACATGAGAAAAAGTTTCTCATGAAATCACTCCATGCATAATTTAAGCCACATCTCACACCTTTAGTGGATAAGGGATGAGTTGGTGTCCATTTGAATTCAAAATTTGATTTGAATTCAAATGTGTAATTACTCATCTTTATCCTTTCTTTTGGATAAGACGTTTGACGTTGTTATAAAAGGAGGAGAAGAGTGAGGCATGCAAGAAGAAGATTTTTGGAGAAAAATTCTGGGGCATGAGAAGTCTTGTGCGTGAGAAGAAAGTCCATATCCTTCCAAGAGAAAAAGAAAGAAAAGTGGGTGCAAGGTTTTCGGTGAGTTCCCTAGAGTTTTAGTCTGGGGTTTGGGAAGTGAGAAAGTGAGCTACGAGTGTCGTGAGCCCACAAAATCTCAGGAAGATCCTCAACATCCTCTCAAGCACGTCTGTTGATGATCCAGAGCATCCAAAGAATCGACAGACATCGATCGAAGGAGTTCGATCAGCATCAACCGTCAAAAGGGCTCTACAATGAGCTAGCACTCATGAGGAGTCGATCAGATCGGAAGCTTCGTGTGGACAATCTGCAGAGGCCAGACATACTGTGTGGTTGTGTTACGATGATCATACTCTTTCGATGGTGATCAGATTGTGATGATCTACTATCCATCCAAAGGTATTGTGTTCTGAACACATTACAGTAAAGTATTTAGTGTTCGAATTTGAATTTCAAATTTAAATACATGCATGCTATATATCATATTTAGATCCTAGTATAGGATAAATTTATGTTAATTAATTAGATTAATTAATATTTTTCTACTGTAAAATCATAATTTTGAAAAAGTTTTAAAATTATCATTTTACCCTTGCACTGAATTTCCCACATATGGTATCAGAGTGGGTTCTTAGATATAATATATATATTTACATGCGTAGATTAAGTTGTAATCTAAAAGTTTAAATTTAAAATTTGAAATTTAAAAATTTGAAATTTGAAATTTGAAAGTTGTTCAAAATTCAAAATTTAAAAATTTAAAATTCAAAATTTTAAAATTTGAATTTTAAAATTTAAAATTCAAAATTCAAAATTCAAAAATTTGAAATTCAAAATTTAAAATTTGAAATTTGATTGAAATTTCAAATTTAAAATTCAAAATTTAAAATTCAATATTTGAAATTCAAAATTTGAAATTCAAAATTTAAAATTTAAAATTTAAAATTTAAAATTTAAAATTTAAAATTTAAAATTTAAATTTTAAAATTGGTATATTTAGATATACTTGATCCAAGTAGCAAGTAATCGAATTGGGTTGGTTGCCATGGCCGTCCGGTCATAGGAGAAAAGTAGGGTTTAAAGGCCCTCTCCTCCCATTCGATGGGGTCTCCTATGGCAGTAGGGGTGCCGCTGCAATTATATCCCATGCAGATGAAGCAGCGAAAAGAATTAATTGTGAAATTTATCATGAATATGTTAGATTAGATCTAAAGGAATATTCATGATTTATTTTGATTGAGTTATTTTTTGTTATGTAATTAGCAATAGAATTGCTATTTATGAAATGTACTGATCTATTTGTGAAATGAGTCAATATATTTGGTGAACCGAAAATAAAACCTTTCAAATTTGAAAATTATTTTCGAAATACCAAACCCTGACCCATCAGCCCAAATACTTAATTAAAAGAATTAAGTGTTGTCTAGTAGGTCTAGAATTATGAATTAAGACCTAAGACAATTGCATAAACTTGTGGGTCAATGGGTTAGATGGATTAGGTCCATAATTGGGTTAGACCTAAGGTTAGCTTAAAGAAATGGACTAAATTAGAGTAATTGGTCAAATCTAATCAAAAGTTGAATTAGATTAGGTCAAGGATACTCTAGACTCAACTCCAATAGTTGTAGTTGAATGAGTCCATGTCTTTAACTAGACCAAGATGGACTTAATTCATGGCTACGCAGTGGAACCCAATTTACTAAGTTGATCAAATTAAAACTAATGAATCGGTTGGTATCTAAGGTAAGTTTGGCAGTTTGACCAGTGGTTTTTAAGAGGGAGCTACTCGCAGTGATTCGATCTCTGATGAGTTAATGGCATATCCCCACCACTGATCTCACTTACCTGGCCAACCGGGTGAATTAAGTTTTGATTAGATCACTTTGTGATTAGGGCTCACCCATGTCATTAGGTAAATCAGGTTGACTGATTTAGGTGCTCCTAATGCTGGCTTAATTAAATCTTTTTTAATCTGACTTGGTGAAGTCAGTGGGAGGATTGAAATGGACTAGTAATTTATCTTCTCATCTATCCTTTAATAAAATCTTCAAAAATTATTAGGTCCCTAAAAATGATTAAGTTATATTGATAACTAAGTAATAGCCTCCCATTAAGTGAGTGATAATGAGTCCATTAGTTTAATAATCATTGGAGGCCCAAGGCCTGGTGTTTATTGACTAATGGAATTATCATTCATAATATGATAATTTGGTTTGAGTCTTTCTGATGGTGATCAGATTGGTCGGCCAAAGTCGGGCCTGATCATTTGTTGGTTCGATTCATCAAATCAAATCATGTTAATGGTTGGACCTAACCAGATCTTTTCAGTGGAGGCCAAAGCCTACTGATTAGGTTCTGGGGCAAAATCAATTACTAGAGTTGTTTAGAGAAACAACTGGTTATGAACCTACCCATAGATGCACATGGGTTGACCAACCAAAGTTGGGCTCGTGTGTAGTCTGTGTGGATTCTAGTACCACTAAGGAATTAAAGTAATTCTTCGAATTGGAGGTTGAGGCTACCAGTTCATAAAAATACTGGGAGAAACTTTAGACTAAAGTCAAGTCTTTAGTATTTATAATTTATGTACTAATAGAGGTCTGGTTTTCCTTTATGCAGCTATGGCCACTACCTTTCCCTCCGATCATTATTAGATAATGACAAGTTCATGGGACCTAATTTCGATAGCTGGTATCGAAAATTAAAAATCATCCTTGAGCATGAGCGGATCTTTATGTAGTAACGGATCCGACACCTGAGGAGCCAGCCCCAATGTTAGAGGGACGATCCGAGAACTTATCAGAAGTGGTTCAATGACCGCACCACCATTCGGTGCATATGCTGGCGGCAATGAATGATGAGTTTAGTCGTAGGTTCAGAAAGCCCAACCATAGGAGATGCTTCAAATGTTGAACGACTCCTTTGGCATGCCTGACGACGTTGAAAGGCACAAAACTAGTTGTGCCATTTTCAATGCTCGGATGAGGGATGGAGCCTCAGTCACTGATCATGTACTATACATGATCGAAATGATTGAGCACCTAAGTAAACTGGGCTTTCCCCTGCACGAGCAGCTCGATAAGGATGCGATCCTTAATTCATTGCCCAAGTCCTTCCTCCCCTTCCTTACTCATTTTCAGATGACAAAGCCTGCAGTGAACTACCACGGCTTGTTGGAGTTGCTGCAGAACTTTGAGAAGGATCACCAGCTCCATAAGGAGTCAGTGAATGTTGTGGGAGGGTCTTCTTCTGGTCGTCGACCCTTTAAGAAAGGGAAGAAGAAGAACAAGAAGAAGAAGAATAAGAAGGTGCAGCTGCATGCTGGGACGTCTGCACAGGGTCAGACCAAGAAGTGCAAGCCCGATCAGAGCCAGGCAGAGTGCTTCTTTTGCAAGAAGCAGGGGCACTAGAAGAGGAACTGTCCTCTATACATTGCCTCCCTGGACCCGAACAGGTCGAAGAAGAAGCAAGGTACTTATATGATAACACCTTGTAACTTTTTCATTTGTGATACTACTGCCTGGGTATTGGATACCGGAAGCCCTTATCATATTTGCAATTCGATGCAGGGTCTGCAGTTCAGTAGAAGATTTGATGAAGGTGATAGATTCCTGAACGTTGGAGATGGAAGCAAAGTTTCAGTTCTAGCATTAGGAATCATGAACCTTGTAATCAATTCTCGAAATATAATTCTGAGTGAATGTCACTATTGTCCAAGCTTTTTATTATATATTATTTTTGTAGGCCTTTTGGCTATGAACGGTTATCAATTTTTAATAAAATGAAACATTTGCAATATCATTTTGAATGGTGTTACAATGTTTGTTGGACAACTTAATAATGAAATTTACTTTCCATCACAACTTGTTAATGTGGTTCAAACCTCCGATAAATGCCCTAGAATAGATAATGTGTCAGAAGTCTATCTTTGGCACTGTAGGCTAGGTCATATCAATAAAAACAGAATAAACAGGTTGGCTCAAGAAAGAATTCTTGAAGTAGGTGATTGTGAATCACTTCCAACCTGTGAGTCCTGTCTTCTTAGTAAAATGACCAAATCACCTTTTACTGGAAAAAGTGAGCGAGCCAGTGAACTCTTGGGTTTGATACATTCTGATGTATGTGGACCCATGAGCTCAAGTGCAAGAGGTGGATATTTCTATTTCATAACCTTTATAGACGACCTATCGAGGTATGGGTATGTCTATTTAATGAAGCATAAGTCAGAGTCATTTGAAATGTTCAAACTATTCCGAAATGAGGTAGAAAAACAAACTGGAAAGTGCATTAAAACTCTTCGATCTGATTGAGGAGGTGAATACCTTTCCAATGATTTTCTGACATATCTTAGGGAGAATGAGATTCTCTCTCAGTGGACTCCTCCTGGAACACCACAACATAATGGTGTATCTGAAAGGAGGAATTGGACCATGTTGGACATGGTTCGATCCAAGATGGGGTTTGCTGGTCTGTCGATCTCCCTCTGGGGATATGCGCTCGAATCGGCTTGTTACCTTCTAAATAGAGTTTCGTGTAAGTCTGTAACCAAAATGCCATATGAGATATGGATAGGACGTAAGCCAGTACTCTCACACCTTAGGATTTGAGGGTGTCCGACTTATGTTAAATGTTTAATTACGGACAAGCTTGGACCTAGGTCTGACAAGTGTAATTTTATAGGGTACCCAAAAGAGATCAAAGGGTATTACTTCTACCTAACTGATGAGCAAAAAGTGTTTGTCAGTCTTAAGGCAATCTTTTTGAAAAAGAAGTTCCTTGGTGAAGGGACTATTGCCTCTAAGATCGAACTTGACGAAGTTCGATAGGTGAAAAAATTGACACAAGTTGCTGAACCTGAACCGGATTTGATTAGATCAGATCCAGAGCCCATTGTTCAAGCACCCTTAAGGCGATCTAGTAGAGTACCATGTCAACCGGACATATACTATGGTTTCTTGGTCTGGAATGATGATCCTATCGAACTTGATGAAAACGATGAGGATCCGATCACCTACGTGGATGCAATGCAGAGATCCGACTCTGAGAAATGGCTAGAAGCTATGAAATCTGAAATGGAGTCCATGAAGGTCAATGATGTGTGGATATTCGTTGACCCACCTGAAGGAGTAAAATCCATAGAGTGTATGTGGGTCTTCAAGAGGAAGAGGAGCGCAGACGGAAAGGTGAAAACCTATAAAGCCCGTCTGGTTGCCAAGGGATATCATCAATGTTATGGTATAGACTATGACGAGATGTTTTCTCTTATGGTAATGCTCAAATCCATTCAGATTATGCTTGCATTAGCTGCTCATCTGGACTATGAAATCTGGCAGATGGATGTGAAGACAGCTTTCCTAAACGGAGAGCTGGATGAAGAGGTGTATATGATACAACCTGAAGGATTCACATCCACAGATGAGTCTAAGGTGTGCAGGCTACAGAGGTCCATTTATGGACTTAAGCAGGCATCACGGAGTTGGAACGTACGTTTTGATAAGATGATCAAGACGTATGGCTTCGTTAAGAATGGAGAAGAGCCATGCATTTATAAGTGGGCTAATGGTCCAGTAGTAGTATTTCTTGTATTATATGTGGATGACATTCTCTTAATCGGGAATGATGTCCCTGCATTACAGGGAATAAAGATTTGGCTGTCGTCACAGTTCTCCATGAAAGATCTGGGAGAAGCTTCCTACATCCTAGGGATGAGGATCTATAGGGATATATCTAAAAGGTTGCTTAGTTTATCTCAGTCCACGTACATTGATACTATGCTAAAGAGGTTCAGCATGGAGAATTCCAAGAAAGGCTATATTCTGATAGGCCATGGAATTTCTCTCTCGAAGAGGGATTGTCCGACAACACCTCAAGAGAGAGAGCGTATGGATAGGATTCCATATGCTTCGATAGTGGGATCTATCATGTACGCCATGACATGTACACGATCAGATGTGGCATACTCACTAGGGGTAGTGAGTAGATACCAATCTGATCCAAGGAAGAATCACTGGAAGGTTGTTAAAACCATCCTGAAGTATTTAAGAAATACTATGGACCAGTGGCTTGTTTATGGTGAATCAGACTTGAGACTTATAGGGTTTACAGACTCTAGTTTCCAGTCTGATCATGATGACAGCAAAAGTGTGTCAGAATTTATTTTTACCCTTAATGGTGGGGCTATCTGTTGGAAAAGTTTCAAGTAGCACACAGTGGCTGATTCAGTTTGCGAGGCAGAGTATGTCGCCGCATCAGATGCTGCCAAAGAAGCGGTGTGGCTGAGGAAATTCATCATCAAGCTCGGAGTAGCACCCTCCCTTGTTGGTCCAGTTCTGCTCTACTGTAACAGCTCTGGAGCCATTGCTCAGGCGAAGGAACCAAAGGCAGACCAGCAGATGAAGCATATTCTGCACCGCTACCATCTCATCCGAAAAATTATGGATCGAGGTGACATCGATCTTCAGAAGATCGATGGGAAGGAGAACCTGGCTGACCCATTCACTAAAGCCATTGCGATGAATGAGTTCGACAACTACAAGTCAAAGATGGGTATTAGATACTGCACCGATTGGCTTTAGGCCAAGTGAGAGATTGTTGGGAATAGTGTCCCAAAGCCAATCGTCAGCCTGTTGACGGTTGTGCTCATTTTTATATTTGTACATGAATTATGAATTAATAAAATTATTTTTATATTTTTCATCACAAAATGTTTCATCTTCTAATGAACTCCTATGTTGTGGTGAAGTCCTTAGGACTATTTAGACTCGACAAAGGAGGATTTGTCGTTTAGTCCTTAAATCTGTTCACGACCAAATGATACGTTATTACTAAGGACGACAATATTTATCAAGCATAGGTCGTTGTGTGCCATATAGGTTCGTTGTCCTCTTAACCAATGAGTGTGGAGATACTGGTATGGCATACAGGTGAGATGTAAGGGTACATCTACACTGAACGTGACCGACTCGGAGCTATTTCTACTGTCAAAATTTACTCTGATGGAATATGGGTATAAATATCCCTCCGACCTGAGACCGCCACGGTGACTTGCAAGCAACTCACTGCACTTACACACTGGACTATCTGAATTTTTAATTCAGTGACGGAAGGCTGCTAGGTGTAGTCAAATACTTGACTTATCGGTGCGTGTGTCAAGATGGGATTGACCACTTCAGTTTAGGAGCTGTGTACAGTCATGTTTCAATTTAGCAAAACCTTGGCCAGGGTAGTCCTTGTGAGGAGTCACAGCACTGTTTGAGTTGAGCATGATTCGGATGATCTGATCAGGGTTGACAGTTTAACCTTGAGTCGTCCTAAACGCAGGGGTCAAAAGGATGAATTATACAGTAACCATATTCATGTAGGTTCTGAGTGTTGCAATTGTGACTCTTCGACCTATCCAAACATCGGGTATCATTGCTAGATGGTCACTTCGATTAGTACAGGAATTGGTTCTTGTGCTAGCGGCTTAGGTTCGAACCTGCAGGGTCACACACATTAGAGGTTCTTATCTGATCTGATGGCTGATGTAGAATCCTACATGTTTGGGACTCAGTGATCGAGAATCAAGATTCTCTGATCATGAGTTCCACACATTATGGGTACCGGGGTCAAGAGTCTCACTGGTTGGGACTTTTCGATCAGGGTTACATATCGATGAATTCTGATGCCTGATTGCCCATCGGATTTGGACTTAGTATTTATGAGAGATTTAATTAGTAATTTGATTACTAATTAAATCAATTTTATTGAGTAATTATTTTTGAATCAAGTCCAATTAAATTGGATTCAGTTGGGTTTGATCCGATTAGGTTAAGAGTTGACCTAATCGTCGAGATGGTTTGGTCCCTAATTTGATCAGGGGTTGGGCTTAACCAATTCCTGATTTAATTAAGATTTTATTGAGCCTAATTAAGCCTAATTTAGTTGAGTTTAAATTAGTCTAATTGGATCTAACTTATTTGGTTCAATTAGGTTGGTTTAAATAATTAAACCACCTTAACCCAATCTCCATGTGCCACCTCACTTCCATTGCACCCATTTGAATTCATGAGAAGGAACTTCTCATGAATTTTTTTCCTCACACCAAGCCCTCTCCATGCCCCACATTAATGTGCCATATGAATGAATAAGGATGATTGCTTGGCCATTCAAATTCAAAATAAAGTTTGAATTTGAATGGGCAATAAATCTTTGCACCTTATCCCTTTTTTTACGCACCATTTATTACATGAAAAAAAGTTTCTCATGAAATCACTTCATGCACAATTTAAGCCACGCCTCACACCTTTAGTGGATAAGGGATGAGTAGGTGTCCATTTGAATTCAAAATTTGATTTGAATTCAAATGTGCAATTACTCATCTTTATCCTTTCTTTTGGATAAGATGTTTGACGTTGTTATAAAAGGAGGAGAAGAGTGGGGCATGCAAGAAGAAGATTTTTGGAGAAAAATTTTGGGGCGTGAGAAGTCTTGTGCGTGAGAAGAA